>NW_020175199.1:3526044-3590710 GCF_003031525.2 Neophocaena asiaeorientalis asiaeorientalis
CATCTTATATCAGCCTGGACAGAGTGAAGGCTACGAAGCCTGAACCGGCCGAAACCTGGGTGAAGGGGATCGACTGACTCCCTTGCTGAGCAAGATGTACGTGTGTTTGCTTCATTGGTGGTGGAGTGTCTAGGGATATTTTGCCTCGGAGTCCAGATACTTGACGGGAGAATGGGCTGTCTGTTCTGTTTCCACCTGGCCTCCAGAGGCGCCCCCGAAGAGGGGAAGTTTAGGGGTGTAGGTCTCCCTTTTAGTGTAGCAGGCCTTTAGAAAGGCCACTATTAGCTATGGTGAGGCGAAACATAACTGGAAAAAGTACATTGTGTGCTCTCACCTACCATCCCTGCCAGCTAGCCACATCATTAACTTGCAGGATCCCCATACAGACAACCCTGTTGAGATCAAAACAGATTCACAGCCAGGAGGAGAGAGGAAAGTGTCAAGAAACCAAGGGGATAAATTGCTATTGCTGCTGCAGAATAGCTGAACCTTCAGATGGAGAAAAAGGCATGAACTTGGGGACGGATCAAAGATCACGACCCTGGAAAGGAAATGGGGCGAGTTTAGGATGCCCCTGTGCCAGGAAAAAGTCTTCAGTGGAGGAGGGAGTGTGTGTACGCTCCCTCCCAGTGCTAGCTCACACTTGGGAACTGGATGGCATTCTGAATTTGCTTAGAAAGCAGGTTTTCACCCCAGTTTCAGTGTGATGGGCAGCCTGAATAGAAATTGATTGTTGAAAGACACTCCGCATGCTCTAATCCAGCCCTGGTGAATGGCATTGGAGCCATATTCATGTGTCTGCAGACTGTAAAGTTCTTGAAGTGCCCTTTTGGTAGGAAGGGGGAGGAATTTGCAGAGGCAGCCACTTCCAAGCCTCTTGAGTAGCTTTTTTGGCTGAGAGAGATGTCTACGGTGAGTGGGGGTTTGAGAAGAGGGGGAAGCTGGTGGAAGCAATTTAGTTAAGGTTGGCGTTAGTAAATGAGAGGGTTCATTGGTCTCTTGGAGAATGTGAACCACCAAAAGCAGCAACACTTACACGAAACAGAATCTCTGGCTTCTTGCGTACTGTGAGCAATTCAGGCTGTTTTTGTTTGGGAGGGAGGATGGCGGGGGTGGAGAGACTAGGAAAGGGTTATCTGTTTGACACCTGGCCATATTAAAAAGTAGGTCTGTAAATTGTACACCACACGTTGGCTTTGCATGGACAAACACATTCGTTCCTGGTGTATAAGAACAGAGGCCTCTGAATACTTGGCGAGAAGAGTGTGCGAGGTGGTGGCTTCCTTGGCACTTCCCTCAACTAAAACTGACATTTCACCAAATACGCCTTGTGAAATGTTCTCTGGCCTCACTGAGTCAAATTTTAAAATTGTTTTAGATGACAGCCTATACGTACCAGAAATTTCTCCATGCTTCTTTAATCTCTGATTAATATAATCAGGGAAACAAATAAAGTGCTTGTGGTTTCCTGAGTTCCCTAGTACTTGGCAGGTGTTACTAAGGCAAATGCAGAGGAGAGATTCCTTTCAGCTTTTGAGAGTTTTGTTAGAGTTAACTGACCTAGGACGAAGATTGTGTTTGGTGGGTTTGACCTCTAGGGTGTGTAATTTGCGAGAAGAAATGTGTGCGACCACATGAACTGGGTCTGTGGATGTAAGGATTCCATTGAACAACACTGTCATAGTCTGTGTCACGGTTAAGGTGCACAGCCCCTGACAACTCTAACTGAAATATAGCCCTTGCTGGTAGCTGCCCAGGAAGTGTTTGACAAGGTCTAGATATTCAATTAAGTGAAGGCTTTGCTAGATTTTTCACTATCGAGTTTATTTGAAGGGAAGATGGTACCAGAATCCTATTAGTACTTGCCTTCATGGCTCTCACTAGTTCCTCTAATTGTGATATTAACTTTCATGTTTTGAACACGAGGCGATTATGGATGTCTTTCATTTTCCTTGAACGTATTCAGGAAGTTACCTTGCTAATCAGCTACACCCTGGGAAGAGAGCAGTGTGCTTTTATTAAAACTTTTTTTAGAGTAGTTTTAGGTTTGCAGAAAATTTAAGCAGAAGGTACAGAGATTTCCCCAATATTCCCTGCCCTTCCTCCCATCCTCCATTATCAGCATCCCCCATCTGACTGGTACATTTGTTACAATCAATGACCCAACATTGAAACATCTTAACCACCCCAAGTCTGTAGTTTACATTAGGGTTCACTCTTGGTGTCGTACATTCTATGGGTCTGGGCAAGTGTAAAATGACATGTAGCACCATAATAGTATATAGAGCAGATCCAGTGCCCTAAAAATCCCCTGTGCTCTGATTTTTCATCTGTCCCTAACCCCTGGCCACCACTGATCTTTTTACTGTCTCCATAGTTTTGTCTTTTCCAGAAAGTCATAAAGTTGGAATCATACAGTCTGTAGCCTTTTCACATTGACTTCTTTCACTTAGTAATACACATTTAAGTTTCCTCCATGTTTTTTCATGGCTTGATAGCTCATTTCTTTTTAGTGTTGAATAATATTCCATTGTTTGGCTGTACCACAGCTTACTTATCCATTTACCTACTGAAGGACTTGGTTGCTTCCAAGTTTTGGCAATTATTAATAAAGCTGCAGTAAACATCTGTGTACACGTTTTTGGGTGGACAGAGGTTTCAGCTCATTTGGGTAAATACTAAGGAGCACAATTACTGGATGGTATGGTGAGAGTGTGTTTATTTTGTTGAGAAACTGCCAGTCTTTTTGAAGTGGCTGTAGCATTTTGCATTCCCACCAGCAATGAATGAGAGTTCCTGTTGCTCCACATCCTTGCTAGCATTTGATGTTGTCTGTTTTGGATTTTGCCCATTCTAATAGGTGTGTAGTAATATCTCACTATTGTGCCCTCTTTTTTTAAGCCAAGTCCAAAGGCCAGTACAAGTTCTTAACCAGTGGTCTTTTCTGTCTCTTTTGGTATGTAGGCGTTTACTCTGGTCCAGCTACCCATTTAGTAAAGGACTGGTTTCATGGGTCTGTGTTCTCCGCATTTGTATGATAGAGGTAAACATCATCTGTGGGGAAGAACCAACTGTACGAGGCCCTTCATCCATGTCTACAAGTGTCTGGTGTTACCACTTGCCCCCGGTGTGTTTTCTTTGGCTTAGAGGTGGAATGGAATGTTTTGAGTGATTATCTGATTTCTCCCAGTAAATCAGCAGTGGAACCAGACTGCTTATTATCGATCATAATTTCTCCTTTGGAGTGGAGAAAATAAACAACAAATGCTCAGTCACGCTGTTGAGTAGCTTTTAGATGTTAGGCTAAGTCTATCTGGCTTGTCCTGTGAGTTAAAGTGTAATCGGAGACTATCTGACTCAGTGTAGTGAGATGTGTCCAGGGGTCGCGGTCGCTTAGAAGATGAGGAAATGCAATTGTGGGCAGTAATTGAATGGCTTGTAAGTTCTGGACTAGTTTCTCAGGGTATAAGCAGGGTCTCATACTTGGCGTGGCTAGTTCTCTAGTTCTCTAAGGTGTGTTTTCTGTACCACTTCAGGCCTTCGCCATGTGTTTGGTTAGAAAATAAATGCCTATGTTAAATCACTAGAATTTAGTTGTCTTTTCTATCTATAAAATTAGTCTTTCATTATAGAAGTTTAGGGAAATACAAAGGCATTTTGAAGTTATAGTAGAAAAACATGTTAGTACGGCATGATTAGAAAACCTGGCTATTTTAAACATCAACAGAGTAATGATTTCATTAACCAGTAAAAGCCACCGTATAGTTAATATTGTGGATTTTGGATTATTTGTTCTGGAAGCCTAATACATTATTTTCCATTTTTTAAGACTTTGTTTTGGCAGACTCTATGAAGCTATCAGATCAACATTGCCCTTATAAAAAGGTGTAGTGTGTGTCATTTTTTTTTTTTTCCTGCTTTAAAACTTTTTTTCTTAGATTCTTATGGTAACACCCAACTTTAGACACAACTCTGAGAAAAGTATGACCTCACAGTTAGGTCTAATCATACACAAATCCAGTCTTCTTAAAGAGGCTATTCTTAGATTTCTTCTATATGTTTCATATAATCTCTTTGTATTTGATTAAAAAAAAAATCCCCACAAAACCGTAGAGGACAGTTGTGACAGTCTTTTCTAGTGCTTTTATTTATTTTGCTGAGGATGGGGAATAGTTCAGAGAATCACCAGTATCTAGTTTGTGGTGACTCTTGTTCAAGACCAGAGACACTGGTCTGAAGCAGAAATCCAAGTTGGCCGTTGCTGGCTCACAGATTTCCAGTGGCTTCCATTGCCCTCTGGATCCAGGTAAACTTCCTGTGGTTTACCAGGCACTGTGTGCTCCAGCCCCTGCTTGCTTCACAGACACACCCCTCATGTTCTCAAAGCTCCCACTCTGCTGAACTGCTGGTTCCTGGAATTTCAGTAGATTTCTCTGGCTTCTCTAAGATGTACCTCCTGCCCTTAAATGTCCTTTCCTACCCCTTCACCTAGTAAATGCAAGTAGACTATACTTCCTCCCCGACCCCAGCGTGCGCTAGCGCTGCCTGTTTACCAGCCACACGCTGGGTTACGTGCCCATTCATGAGACCGCCCCTTCTCCAGGCCCCCATCACATAGGTCTCCCCTTTGGGAGATGGGAGATGTGTTCATTCCTTCAGGGGCAGAATTTGCCTTGTTCACTTCCGTTCCTCAGTGCTTGGCATGCAGTAGACACTCAACGGGATGTTGGGTTGACTGCAGAGGCATTGGGTGATGAGGTGTTTTTGTTTTGTTTTGTTTTTTACTGGGCAGGGGCACCAAGACTGTCTCCTGACCTTGTGCTCATAGAGCTGCTCTGCTACCTGTGTCCGGAACAACAGCAAACGCTGTCTTCACCATCGTTGGACGGATGAGTGGATATATTGTATACTTTGGTGGAACACTACAAATCAGTGTGTGTCCCAAGCCTTTGCTTTCTAACTATGGATGATGTTGTAGGCTACTTTGTAGCATATACCTAGGCGTTCATGATACATTTCACCTCTAAAAGGGGACAAAGTGTCTTTGGGTTCACCTTTCCAAGGGCTTTGTTGGAAGTGTTCAGATTTGCCACCTCAGTTTTGGTGATGGTGGCAGGTCACTCCAGGTGTTTCTTATTACCGTATTTAATGTTGAAATGCCCCACAGCGGCCTCTGGGAAACAAGCATGGCCGTCAAGGGTGGGGAGGCATCAGGGCAATTACCAGGCACCTGAATCTCCAAACTGAGGAAGTTGCTGCAAACAGGATGGGGAGACTTGCTGAATTCTGTGGATTTCCACACGTGGCTTGCAGAGTGGAGTTTGGGGGGTTGATAGAGTGTCACACCCAGTGTGTACTTGCATTCATTTTTCTTTTTTTTCTTCTTTTTTCTCAACTTATGCCTTGCAGCATTTACACCTAGAAATGCTAATATGAGCTTTTAGACTCATACAGCCAGGTTGAGCAAGGAGTAACAGTCACCTTCCTTGTTCCCTCAGTGGATAGGTGTTGTATTTTGTTTTCAGTCACCGTGCAGTTGCTTTTAGATTGATTGATCATCAAAGCTAGCGAAGTAAACGTTCACAGGTTCAGGGTGTGCTTTCTTGGTGGTGGTTGAAATTTTCTTGACAGGGGAACGAATGTTCTGGAAGATATTTCTAATCGTCGGGATCTTGGAGTGGGGTTAACTTGCAGACTCTTCCTATTTTACTTCTCCAAGGCTGTCAGATTTTCTTATCTTTGATGCTTCTCAAGCCCACAGCTGTGGATTTTATCCCTATTTACTCCTACCAGTAAACTGGAGGTGTCACACTGTGTAGGTCTTCTCTTTTAGGGAGAGTATTAATATTAAACAAAGGGTTAATAGTTTGACGGTTATTTAGAATGAACTCACCTCCTTACTTGTTATTAGTCCCTAGATGCGATGCATGGGGTGCAGTTTGGTGATTAAAGTTCATTTTAATGCTCACTCGTTGAATGCTGGGAAATGTTCACTTCTTCGGTATGGCACGGAATGGCGTGTGATAAGTACAGCCTGAAATAGGATTCAACCTCCAAGGACTTGGGAACTGCCTACTGTGTGCCAAATACTCTGAAATACCCAGAAGGAATGTAAGGCCTTCTCCAGCAGGACTGCACTTGACTTGCATTCTGCTTGGCCCCAGCTGGGTGCTGTAGGGAATTCAGAGCAGAGGGAATGGTCCTTCCCTCTCCAGCACTTTGCAGCCCAGAGAGTTGTGAAATGCAGAAATAACCAACGTACAAGTGGAAACAAGAAAGGTAGTTCAGGCAGACTGGTTCCAGGGAGGGCTGGCTTACCTTCCACCTTCCAAAATGAAGTTCATCTAATGCGGTGAATACATCTGAGGAAAACAATGTGTCATGTTCACTCACAGTTCGATTAGCTTGGAGTTTATTTTTACTTTGTAAGGCAGAGGTGGGGAGAACTGTTGCTCAATTTGTCTGTCCAGGTGGCACCGAAAGGCTTTTTGTTTGTTTTTAATTTTCCCTTTATGTGCTGATGATTGAAAAGAAATGGCATTGATGTTTTTAATTTCATAATTTACATCTGCCTGTAGATCAAAATCATGTAGGTGTTTTTTTTCATCTATTCCTGTTACACTCTGGGGCCCACCCACTTTCCTTACCTGGAAATTGTTGGATGGACCAAATTTCTTAAGTCTTTAATGGGAAACTGTGTTTACCTTAAAGTTAATTAGAGATACGAGTTTATGGACAATTTCAAACTCCAGTTTTTTAAAAAAGCGGTGTTGATTGATGGGATAATCTTCCACGCATCTGTTCCAAATCAAACCAGCCTCTGTGGGTGCCAGGTTTGTGTCACCAGTGAGCTGGTTAATACCCTTCAGGGCGTCTCAGGGCACTTGGGATCAAATGAGGCCATTCGCTGCTAAGGAGCAGAGTTGGCATATTCAGCTAGACAGACGTAGCTCATAATTCAAAAAAGTTTTCCATAGGAGGAAAGAGGAAAGTAAAAGAATGAAAACATGGAGTATGGGTGAGCTAAGGAGAGTTCTTAGAAATCTAGGACCTGCATTAAACCCTTCACGTGTTTCTTTCCTTAGTGAACAGTCTTGTGCCGTTAAGGTTTTTGAGACTGAATTAGAAGGGCTAAAATAGTCTTGAGAGAAAAATTATTTGGTGTTTAATTATAGGAAGAGCTTCTCAACTCATGAAATTATTTGCATGTAAGCAGTGGGTTTTTTTTTCAATTATCCCAATATACCAACTCAAATAATAAGTTTTATTCTATTGAGATTTTTGGTTTTGTTTGGGGTTTTTTGTTTGTTTTTTGTTTTTGTTGTTGTTCTTCGCTAGGCAGGCCTTCATTTATCTAAACAGACGTTTGCTAAGAGTCAAAACATTGTGTCTCTGCTTCGTTTAGTAGCTCCTGATTATAGAAACACAAAAATTTGAGGAAAAAAATCGGCTAGATGATTTTAACGTCTTTGTTAATCAGAGAATACAATTTTGAGTATATGTGCCATAAAGCAGAGGTTTGGACTTCTTTAGGTCCAAATCACTACCTGGTAAGGTGCCATGTCCTTTGAAAAATATATTAAGTATTTCACATCATTTTAAACCTTCAGTGCGTGTAGCTTATTATTGAGAAATACCCTAAGTACCCAGAGAAGAGGGCCAGTGACTTTTTTTTTTTTTTTTTTGGTAATTTTTCTTTTTTTTTGGTGGTAATATATACACGACATAAAAGTTACCCTTTTAACCTTCTTTTTCCTTTTTTTTTTTTTTTTTTGGTAATTTTTCTTTTTTTTTGGTGGTAATATATACACGACATAAAAGTTACCCTTTTAACCTTCTTTTTCCTTTTTTTTTTTTTTGCGGTACGCGGGCCTCTCACTGTTGTGGCCTCTCCCGTTGTGGAGCACAGGCTCTGGACGCGCAGGCGCAGCGGCCATGGCTCACGGGCCCAGCCGCTCCGCGGCACGTGGGATCTTCCCAGACGGGAGCACGAACCCGTGTCCCCTGCATCGGCAGGCGGACTCTCAACCACTGCGCCACCAGGGAAGCCCTAAAATTTGTGTCTTTTTTATGGGAAAAATTTAGTCTGATCTACAGAAGCAGCTAGCTGCTTTTTCTTGTCTTGGTGTTGAAGTTGTGAATTAGGACCCAAAGCATTTTAATTAAAGTGCTGTTGATATCTTGCTCCGACTTCGATTTTTATTGCCTGTTGGCCATCCCACATCTGGTTCTTTTCTGTCATTCAGCAAACATGTGGCACCCCAGCTCTGGGCTCTGCACCATCGCTCTGAATTTGCCTTTAGAGTGAGCACCCAGATGTGGAGAACCTGGGGAGGGACTAACCCACAGTGAAAACTTGTCCTCTGGGAAAGAGAAAGGACTGGGAAAGGAAAGAAACCTTGTAGATGATGGTTGCCCTTTTTTTTTTTTTTTTTAATGAAATGTCTCATGTTTAATTTCCTTGATGGCATTTCGAATAAACCATAATTTAAGGAAATCTGAAAAAGAAAAAAAAAGCTTGAGATTCTTCCTTCCAAGCATTGCTCTACTTGCAAGTCATTTTGTGCTGCTGTGACGACAGCTAATGTTTACCCAGTGCTTTTACTGTGGCAAAGGTGCTGTCTGGAGGGCTGGCATATATCCTCTCATTTAATCTGCACCACTGATGGGTAGCCTGCAAATTTGCAAATGTAGGCCCAGAGAGGTCATGTAACTTGCCTGAAGACCCAAGGCTATCAGCGGGGGCTGGAATTTGAACTCCCAGTCTGGCCTCAGAGTTTAAGCACAAGGCTACCCATAAATTAATTTATGAACAGTTTTATTTTTGTCCTGTTGGGGGCGTTTTCCTCTTAGTTGTTCCCACACTGTTGTATCCCTTCGTTTAGAGTAGTGAGGGCTGCCCCATTAGCACAGCAAATTCCCAGGATGCCAACCCAGGCCTCAGGGAGTGTATCCAGGGTAGCAAACTCTCTGCTTTGGAAAAGAAACAATGATAAAGAGGGTGCCTTCAGTGGGTAGAGGGGCGGTTTGTCAGCACCTTTCTGGCTGTCTTACCCTCCAGTATTGGGCCTTGGTCTGTTCCATCCCTGACCCTGTCTGATGTACCCCAGTAGGTGCCACCTCTGCTGATAGCTCAGCCATCTGGGCGCCTCTCCCCACCTCCTCTCCCCCCACCCAATCCCAGGTTGGAACAAGTCCCGTTGTACTTCTGTTATAACCTCTACTTAAACATAGTCTGACTAGCACAGTAAGAGTGGATTGTTTTTCAGGCACTGTATTGATCACCTGCTGTATGCCAGGCGCTGTGCCACGGATCGCAGCTGGGAGGAGACTGCACTCGGGGAGCTGGGGGAGGGCCCCTGACTGAGGCCGGGAGTGGGAACCACAGTCAAGGAGGGCTGTCTCTCTCTCAGGAGGTGATGCTGAAGCTAAAACCTGAAGGAGAAATTGAAGTTCATGTAGGTGTGGGCAGGGGCGGTGGCAGGAGGAAGCATTCCATGAATGTGGGGAAAGAAAGGAAACTGGGGAGCAGAGCAGGGCCGGCGTGGGCTCTTTTCCTGGGTCCCATCCAGGGGCTAATGGCAGAAGCGGGCGGGGGTGGGGGACAGTAGGAGCGTTTCTGCCTTTTCATAATCTGCTCTGGCTGCTTAGTGCAGACATTGGTGTTTCCCTTCTAAACTGCTGGGAGACAGGTACTTTGTCATTTGTCATCTATAAGATGATCTGTCTTATTCCATGATAATAATAGCTACGGATTATGGTCTCACTCTGTGCCCGGTGCATATCTGAACACCTTACTTTCAGGGACTCACTTCATTCTCATAGCAACGTTTTGCTGTCTCTGTGTCCCAGGATTTGAACTGGGCAGTCTGATGGTACCTTGGTCGGCACATAAAACCCTGCCATTTGAAGCATCATTTGCATTTTTCCATAGCCTTAGCACAGCAGCTGCTCAGTAATGTTGGTGGAATTTATTTTGGGGGGTGCCCAGGTTTACTTCTTATTAAACTCTAATGGAGTTAAACATACAGTAAAGTACCCAAGCTTTGAATGTACCAATTTATGGAAAAGTGCTTAGTGAATTTACAAATGAATTCCCCAGTGTAAATCATTACCCCGATCAAAATGCATGCTGGTATCAGCACCCCCCGAAGTTCCCTTGTGCTCTGTTCCACTCATCACCCCTCCAAAAGTAACCTTGTTCTGACTTCTATCACTGTAGGTTAATTTTGCTTCTTTCTGAACTTCATATGACAAGTGACTTTATACAGAATGTATTTTGTATGTGTGTAGATTCTTTGATTTCTTATCCTGGTTCCTACACTGACTAATTAGTCAGCCTCCGTGTTACCTGTAGCGGTGGTTCTTTGCCACTGCTATGCACTGTCCCACTGTGTGAGAGTATCTGTGGAATTGTTTTCAATTTAGCTCTGCCCCCTGGGTAGCCCCACCCCCATCCCTAGTGTTGATCACTGGACACTGGGAGGGGACACAGGCCCTGCAGAATGTGTCTCCCAGTTAGTTGAGGTTCTAGCTACCTTGCTAGTTATGTTTTGCAGCCCTCAGAGCCTTTGAGCCTTGGTGGACTTAACCTGGCTAAACCAGAGTCTTTAGGGTTAGTACCTGTCTTGCTTCCACCCACTGTCGTTAGGAGGATCAGATGAAACAGTGCACATCAGAGTGTTTTGGTAATTTGTGAATTATTATTCTTGTAGAAAATGATATTAAAGATGATTAGTAACCCCCCCCCCCCATACACACTTTCTCTTGTTCTCCAGAATGTGTTTCAAGATCAAAACTGTTCTTGTTAATCCTGTATATAACATGATGGTGCAAAGCAGCGTCTGGCAAGCTGAGAGGCGACGGTTTGAGGCAGCAAGAACCAAGCTCTGCGGAGACCTCAGGCTGGGGAGCTCTGCAGCCTGGTTTCTCAGGGCCTGTGTTTTTCTGGCACTTGGGGATGCCTGGGAACTCGGCCGATTTCCTAGGGTTTGGTGAGTCAGGATGAAACCAGCCTGTGTGGCCGTGTAAAAGTAACAGGACAGCAGGAGGCAAACGCGTTTCCTAAAAGATCCATGTTTTCTTATAGGCCAGTTGTCGGGCTCCTTCCGTTATTTCCTGAAAAGAGACCCAGCGTGTGCCTTTGCCCGGTTTTCTGCCTCTAGCACTGTGCGCAGCAGGCAGTCATCCTGCTTCTGTGTCGTGTGACCTTTGACCCTGTTTCATGGGGGTGTGGGTTCTAGAGGGCGGACTTTGACGGCTGAGACACGAATGCCTCTCCTGCTTAGCAGCTGGTCTGAAGAACGGAAAGCAAAAACAGGACTCTCTGAAACTGCCCAGCTTCGCAGGCTTGCAGTGCCCACGTGCCCACGTCCGGCCTGTGAGCCCAGAGTGGGTCTGTGGAGGCCGGCAGTTTGCTCGCTGGGGGCTCCTCAAGGGACTGGTTTTCTTTCTGTTGCCTCTGGCTCTCTCTCTAGCAGTAGAAATGGTAGCCTGGGGACTTCGTGAAGGTTGAAGGAGCGTGCTTTTCACCAGGACACCGTTGGGGTTTTACTCTCCTGCTATGAAGGCTTTTGGTGTGATGAGAGGGGGCAAGGAGGACAGACAGACAGACAGACGGGCAGTCGGTGTAATTCAGGGACTCAGCTGGCATTGTCAGTAAACGAGTTGCAGTAGGCCGTCTGGGACCCAGGGATGCCCTTCCCGCCTTCGCTGTCATCTGTCTGCTCTAGCCAAGGCTGGCAGGGTCTTCTGGTTTCTCCCTGCCTCGCTCCCGGGCTACTTGGAGTGCCTGCCCATCGAAGCCTTTGAGATGAGGGAGAGAACAGCACTGATCACTTGAACCCCTGATTTGTTTGGTTCTTCCTTGACCCCGTGCCTTGCAGCTCTGGGTCCTTGGTACCTGATAGGTGATGTGAAAAGGCACCTGGAATCCACCTGCCAGCCCACACGCGGAAGCCAGTAGGCTGTGCTGATTTTCATGAGTACATTCTTTCTCTTGTTCTCGAATTCCCGTGGGTTCCACCACTCACATTTTTTGTTCTTAGGCTTTGACATGTTTTAGATTAGCATGCTCCGTGAGGTCGTCTGTGTGAATCATCCCTTCTTTCCTTTTATGCATTAACTCCTTTCTGTTTTTCCACCCCTGGGTTCTTGGAGAGAACTTGGTGGAATGGAGAGAGACTCAGAAACCAGATAGGGGTGCCAGATTCAGCAAAAACAAACACAGCTTGAGGAGCTGTGCTTAAATTTCAGGTAAACAATGAATAGTTTTTTAGTGTCTGTATGTCCCCACTGTGGCATGGAACACACGTGTGCTAAAAAATTATTTGCTGTTTATTTGAAATGCGAATTTAACTGGGCATCCTGTATTTTATCTGGCAATCCTAAAACCCATTAAGACTTAAAATAAGAAACAAACAAACAAACAACTCAGTTCTGCTCCTGCCTCCCTCTGTGATCACATGGCATCTTACCTGACCCCTAAGCCACTGTGCCTTCTCTAAAAAGGGCTCATGCCGTCTTAGCTCTCAGGTTTGGGGGATAACTGATGCCCTCAGGACACATTCCGTGTCTTCCTTTTCTGTGTTTATGGGGTGATGGTGGATTTCCTTGCCCTTCCTTTGCCTCCTCTCCTCCTCTGTGAAGCTAGCCCACACTGTCCTCTCCTTTAGTGTGGCTCCTTTTTTTTTTTTTTTGGCTACACCGAGTGGCTTGCAGGATCTCAGCTCCCCGACCAGGGATGGAACCCATGCCCCCTGTAGTGGAAGCACGGAGTCTTAACCACTGGACCGCCAGGGAAGTCCCTAGTGTGGCGCTCTGGGGTCTTCTCGGGGCATCACCTCCTCTTCTTCCTCAGGCTGCTCTCAGTTCGCTTTCACTTTTTCTGTCCTTCCTCCACCAGCTTCCTTATTTCTTCCTCCCTGCAAGCTGTCTTTGACTGTCTGTCTCAGGTGTCTCCCTTTATTTGGCCACATGTTACCAGCCCTCTTCTTTCATTTCTCCTTTCCTTCTGAGCCTGCAGTGGCACAGGGAGAACAGGGCCTTTCGGCCTCTCACTGTAGGGCCAGGCACAGATAACAAATACTTTTGGGGCCTCGGTTTTCTCCTCGGTTCACTGAGAAGGCTTGTTGAGAGTTCAGGGATTGCAAACTGGCAGGCTGCTTTTGGCCCACAGGTGAGTGGTTTGGCTTCAGAGTTTGGAAAGCCCCTTGGAAAGAGAGGTCTTAGGGCAGGAAAGGCACGGATGCTGTCGTTTGCCTTGGGCATCATCTCTGTCTGTCAGCTTCACAGGCTGGTTCATTTTGCATCTTCCTGGCAGTCAGGTTTGAAACCCCGGAGCTATGTTTCAGGTAATGGCTGATGAAGCCAGCATGCACTGTTTCATTGAGCTCTTGAAACAAAACCACAGGGCACAGTTGGTGCAGATTTACAGATCGAGAGAGCTGAAGTACAGAGAGGTTACCTTGCCAGAGTCATTGGATTGGCAGGCCGGCTCTGCAGCCCCCATTCTTCGCCACTGTGTTGTATTTCTGTGACCACTTGCAGCTGTGAGGTTCCGTGAAATTCCTTGTAGGAGTGCAGAGTAGAGCAAAGTTTGTTTGTCTTTTACATTCATAATCTTAAGTCCTTGTCCTGTCATCTGGGCAGTTGCTCTATATTCTTGGGTAGTGAATCCTTAGACTCAGTTTCCTCTCAAGGATCCTTCTTCTTTCCCTTTGTTACCTGAAAACTGGGTTTGCCTCTTGGTGGGTTTCAGGTCAAAAGATACAACCAAGCCAAAGAGGGGGAGAAGGAAAGATTTATTACTTGTGGCAAGTAAGGAGGACACCGGGGATCTTTCCCCAAAGCAGTGTCTCCCCAACAGCAAAATTGGGGTTCGGGATAAGGTTAGCTAAGGGCACATGCATATTTGTGAAGTGGCTTGAGCAGAGACTTCAGCATAGAATTGGGGCAGAGTTTGACAGAGTCCAAGCTTTAGTTTATTGAAGTCACGAGGGTCAGAAAAGGTCAGTATCATTCCGTCCCCCACCTGGGTGGGGACCTTTGTCCCTGCGGAACTCAAAGATAGGTATCAGATTATATATCCCTTGAGGAGGAACTAGGACTCTGTTTTATTGCTCAGCTTTTGTTTCCGGGCTGCTTTTCCTTTGTTTCTGCATTCCCTCACTTCCTTTAAGATCGTTAATTACTGAAACCTGTTCAAGGGCAAGCACTGTGGCTAGGCTTTGATCACAGGATGGCTTAGGCCCAAAATGGCTTCCCTTATGTCAAGAAAGCCATGCCTGGTTCTCTTTCTCCAGGGACCCCCTACCCTATCTGCTTCCACCATAAAGATGTTTCCAAAAGTTTTCTCTTCCTGCGGCCTGCCTCTAGCGCTTAGAGATGATCAAGTGTCCTTGGCGTTCATTTAACTCAGTTTAGTTTTTGGACACCTACTAAGTGCCGGCTGTATGCTTGAGATGTCCTTTTAGGAGTAAGGCAGGGCATCCAAAGCTCAAGGAGACTTTGTGAAGGAGCTCAGAGGCTGCTAGGAGACAGGTGAGAAAGCAGTGACCACAGCATGGTTGAAGGAAGATGGAACCCATTTAGGGTTCACGCAGGAAAACAGACCCTGCAGAGTAGGAGGGAGAGAATTTAATCCGGGGAGTTGGTTATCCCAATGATAGAGTCGCTGAGAATACAACTCACCGGGAGGTGCGGTGAGACAGGCCAGGGGTTTGGAGCGGCAGGACAGCACTCCTATACCTCCTCCTCCAGAGGGCAAAGGGTAGAGGTGGTGTTATCAGAGCCCAGGGCAGGGGTCACTCAGGGAGAGAGGGCTGGAACCATGGGGGCCTTGAGACAGGAATGCTGCCCAAGGTGGAGAGGAGAGGGGAGAAACACCCCAACCCTCCCTCCTTCCACCCTTCCAGCCTCCGGCCTGTGCTTTTCATTGGCTGAATCGGCTTGAAGATCTCCGATTCCAGGGAACGGGGAGATGCAGCCTGCAGAGGTTGCCCCTCCCCCGCTGAGCAGGAGAAGGGCAGTCAGTGCAGGCCTCTTGCGCCAGACACGCCCAGGACTGGCTCGGGCAGAAATGAAAATGGAATGAGTGGCGTCGGCCTGGGTGGTCGCTGAACGCTTCACAGATGGCAGAATGTTGGAGGACTTGGTTTTCATGGCGAAGGGCATTCCAGGGAGGAGGACCTGCAGGGACCAAAGCACTGCAGCCGGAAACAGCAGGCTCCGCTTGCAGCATCGCAGGTGGCTCCAAACGGCTGAATTGGTACCTGCGGTCTTGTTCTGTCCCTCTTTCTTCTGCATCAGAAGCCCCTTTCCCAGAGTGCTTTCTCGTGTCCGTGTTCTCATTTATGGCTGAAGTAAGTTTTCCCACGGGGAAGGCCGAGTGGGGAGCTCTGCACCTTGCTGCCTCCTTCACAGAGCACATGTCCTCTCACAACAGCTGGGGTGCCTCGCCAGCCCAGAAAGCAGTTTATGGCCAATGCCAGTTACACATGGTGCCTGGGACCCTTCCCGCCCCAGGGCTCTGATGCCTTGGGACGAGACAGAGCTGCTCACATTAGTGACTCTTCGTGGCTTGTCTCCTAGCCCCGAACGTCTGGCACTCGATCATGCTGTTAGAATCCATTTCTCACTTTCCCCTGCTGTGAAACCTGTTTTTATGATGATGGAGGATTTTGTTTAAACTTTTTTTATGATGGAAATTTTCAGGCATGCACAAAAGTAGAGTGAATGTACAAACCGCTTAGTTTCACCAGTGATCAACAGATGGTCAGTCTTGAAGTGGTTTCACCCAGAAATGGTTCAGTTTGCATCTCTGATAAGGATTTTATAACCACCATACCATTATCACGTTTGAAAATAATAGTAGTATTTACTGTAGTAAATTTGTGTTTGAAAGGTAAACAGCAGAGGCTTTTCTGGAATTAAGTGTGTTATCCTTGTACCCCCTCTGCTTTAATGCTTTACCCCTGTGCCCTGAGGCACAGATGGAAATCTCTTCCTCACCAGTGTGCTGACCGAAGGCTCTGGGACCTTTTACCTGCTGCCCTGTTTCTTGGTACGAGCCCCGGAAGAATCCCAGTCATGCTAGATCAGTCTGTCCTCAGGAGAGTATGCGGACTGGCTTCCCAGCCCCCGTGGCACACAGCGGTCTGAGTCTCAGGTCACCACCTTGTGCATGTAGGGCAAGAATCGTGGCGTCTGCAGCTCTGCTGCGAGGAAATCTCCTTTGCAGTCTTCCCTGGAAGCCGGGAAGTGTCTGCTGAGCACCCTGGAGGAATCATGCCAGAGCGAGGTGGGCAGGCATCTAGAAAGTCTAGTGCAATGTTGTGTGTGAAGCCACGCAGGGCTCGACAGCAGCATACAGGGAGCTATGGGCAGTGTGTGCAGACGGATGGCTTCTGGACAGGTAGAAAATGAGCATCTTTGTGCAGAATCTCCAGCTGTGAAATCTGCAGCTTGTGCAGCATCCACAGAATGGTTTCAACTCACCTATTTCACTAGAAATCTCACAGCAAGTCTGTGGGGGAGGTAGTGGGAACCTCACCTGGGCAACAAAGGATCTGGGGCTCAGGTGAAACGCTCAGGGAGGAGTGCCGGTAAATGGGACAGTGGGCTTGCAAGGTAATGACCTGACTCCCAGGCCAGGATGCTTTCCACTTGGCTAGCTCTTCAGCAGAAAAGGAAAAAAAGGGATCTGGTCCTTCCACACTTAGAAACAAGGGGGACTGACTGTAGCTTTGACGGTAACGCATGAAGGAGAGTGAGGTGACAGGTAGCAAGTGTCCTTTTACCGGAATTTATCCAGATACTTGCCAGACCTCTGCCAGGTGGGGCCAGTCCACGTGGGTAATGAAGCCTCACGGGGGTTGGGGCAGGACGGCCAGGCCTTTGACTTCTGTGAGTCTAGGAAAAGAAATGGTGGGTGGTTCACCTGTTGAAATGACCTCCGAGCGACGGTCCGGATTATTTGACTTTGCTCTCGTTTGCCTGTGTGAGCTAGTGTTTAAAATGGGCCGCTGGCTTGGGGGCTTGGGTGCTTGGGCCTTTGGTTACTTTTGGAGCCATTGCTCTTTGTGGGAATAATTTGACCTCTGTAGGCAATAGCCTTTCACTTTTCACTGTGTGGTTCCCAGACTTTGCTCTCCATCTGAATCCCCTGGAGAACTTCAGAAGTCATGATACCTGGTGTCACGTCCTTCAAATTCTGGGGACAGGAGCCAGGCATTATTTTTTATTTTTTATTTTTTTTAAAGGTTCCTAGGTAATACATTTTTGAGTACCTATTAATCTCACCTGAGGCTAGAGAAAAACTACTGCCCCTTTAAACTGTTCTTTTGTGTTTTTTTCCCATTAGTTATTTTTCCCCAGCTTTACTGAGATGCAAGTGACATAAAACATTGTGTAGGTTGGAGGTGTTGATTTGATAGACTCTTACATTGCAAAATGATTAACTACTGCAGCATCAGCTAACTACCTGCATTGCGTCAGTCATGTAATTACCTAAAATGTTCTTTTATTTTTTAATTGCATTTTCTGAATAGCAGAGGCAGCTCATGACGTGCTTTCTCCTTCCCTTTTACAGAGAAGGTGGTGTAAATGATTCTGTGTTCTGTGCCTCTCCCACTTAATTATATTTTGGAGATTTTTTGGTAGCGGTCCGCTGATTGCTTCCTCATTCTTTTTTACAGTTGCGTAGTGATCCATTGTATGGCTGGGTGCTACAGTTGGGTATCTCATTTGTTTTCAGTCTCTGGTCTCACCAACAATGTTACCGTAACCTTGAACATGGATAATTTTGTCTGTGGGTGAGTATATAGAAGGGGATACATTGCATTTGTTAACGCTTACCTAGCGCATATTACGTACTGGCTATCCTTTTAAACCATTTCCTTCTATTGGCTCAATCCTCACATTAGTCTGTGAGGTAGCCAGTATTATTACCTCTGTTTTACAGATGAGGAAACTGAGGCTTAGAGAGGCTTGGGTGATTTGCCCAAAGTCAACACCCCAGAGAGTGGCAGAGCCAGAATTTACACCTAGGCAGGCTGATGCCAGAGGAGTCCCTTCACCCTGAGATATACTACCTTTCTGGGTAAATTCCCAGACATGTCATTGTGGGGTCAGATGCCCTATGCATGTGTAATCTGAATAGATGTTACCAAATTGCCCTCGACAGGGCTTGTACTGATTTATTGACGCTTCCATGTGCAGGATGTGAGAGAGAGTGTGTGTGGCCTCCTACCACGTTTTTATCAAACTTGGATTTTGCCAGTCTGGTAAGATAAAAAATGTCAAGTTGATGTAGTCTCTTTGCATTTCTCTCAAGGGTATGGGTCAGCGTCTTTTCATATGTGTGTGAGAGCATTTGGATTTCCTTTTCTGTCAATGCCTAGTTCATAGTCTTTCACATTTGTCTTTCGGGATGTTGGTCTTTCTCTTACCCATTTTTCTCAGTACTCTCCATATTACAGAGAATTGCCCTTTTTTCTAATTTTGAGTTGCAAAAACATTTCCCACTTGTCATTTATCTTTTGACTTGGCTTTAGTGTTTTTTTGTTTTTAAAGCCACAGTGAAATTTCTTTATGCTTTTTTTTTTCTTTTCTTTTTCTTGTGGTACGCGGGCCTCTCACTGCTGTGGCCTCTCCCGTTGCGGAGCACAGGCTCCGGACGCGCAGGCTCAGCGGCCGTGGCTCACGGGCCCAGCCGCTCCGCGGCACGTGGGATCTTCCCGGACCGGGGCACGAACCCGTGTCCCCTGCATCGGCAGGCGGACTCTCAACCACTGCGCCACCAGGGAAGCCCTGTTTATGCTTTCTTAATGCCGTTTATGATCTGCAGGAATTACTGTTATGATAAAACTGGGTATTTACACTTTTGAAAAAAAATGTAGGACAGACTTCTGTTGCAGTTTTGTTTCAATGGTAAACAATGCATTTAAGAGAGATTCAGAAGAAATCATAGAAGTAAAGATGCTAGATACTCTTTGAAGTTGCATTAAACTTCTTGAATTCATAGCTGAATAATAGAGGCACATCTCCTGGTGTCTTTCCCCCTCATATTTCTCTGCAGTATCACTTTATAATTTCATATAAGATCTTGAATTAGGATAAATCCCCTCCTGTGAGGAACTGATCAATTCCTGAATTATGTGCATTTTGGATATTATTACTGTAGCCTTTTCCGCTCTGCAGAACCTTCTTAAATGACCTTCCATTTAATTGGCATTATTTCTCTCTCCTGGTCAGTTTCAGACTGTTTATCTGGTGGTTTTATTTTACTCTGCAGTATTTTCCATTTCCCCTGCTTAAAGAAAGGTTTGAAGCTCTGGACGTTAAATTTAATTATCTTCCATATTGACCAATTAACCAGTCATCTTTGTTCATCTCACAAATATTTCTGAGGATATTGTGTGGCCAGCTGCTGTGCTAGGGTTTGGGGGACAGTCCCTGCGTCTTGGAGCTTATATTCTAAGGTGGGGACAGGAAGGGTAGGAGGGAATAGACATCAGACAACTGATTTCAAGTTACATTGTGATAGATGCTTTGAAAGATACCCATGTGGTTCTCAGAGGATATGATGGGGGAACTGAACTGGTCTGGGGCAGCCCGGGAGATGCTCCCCAGAGACGCCATGTAGGCTGCCATCATCTGAAAGATGAGTAAAAGTTAGCTACGCAGAGGATTGGTAAAACACGTTCTGGGCCAAGATAACAGGCCATGCAAAAATCCTGAAAGCAACAGAAGCATGGCAAGTTTGAGGAACTGAAAGATGTGGTCAGAGTACGATCTGGATGTGGCCTGAGGAAGGATCTGGAAGTAGGTGGGGCCAGTTTTGACAGGGGTGGTAGTCTCTCTTCTGACGCTACCGTGTATTCCTTTGCATAAACCTTGAACCCTTAGTGAAATCTGTAAGATGTCCATTTGAAGGGAAGAGACCTACTCGTTAGCCTTGTCTCTGGCTGTCTTCAAATTTCTGAGCTGAGAATATCTTAAATGTTGCTTATTGCTAGTCTGATGTTCACTTTTACAGAGTACAGACTAGGGAAATCAAATGACACGAGTCCACACTTTTAGCCAGTGTCAGAACTTGAACCTTGGTCTCCCGGTTTGTAGACGGTGTTCTTTGTACTCTGCACTTCCTCTTCCCTCAGAGAATATGTGTTCTAAAAATGGAAGTGTCTTTTGATGTGTAGTTTTTCCCTGATTTGTATGAGAACTCGTACGAAGGTATACAAATTAAATCATTTAAGAATTTTGTTGAGTAACATTTATTAAAAACACCACACGGAATTCTCTGGTGGTCCAGTGGTTAGGACACAGCACTTTGACTGCTGAGGGCCTAGGTTTTGCTTCCTGGTCAGGGAAATAAGATCCCACAAGCTGCATGGCGCGGCCAAAAACAAAACAAAACAAAACAACCCCCCCACACACACCATACAAAAGGGAAGAGAATGCCTTCTAGAAGGTGGGATCTGCTGAGACCACTTCCGTGCCTCTAATCCTACAGCTTCTGTACACCCTTTAGTACCTAGAGCATCTAATTCAAGGAACAATGCTGGCATATATGTCTTTTAAATTAGGAATAGGTGTTTATTCCAGTGTCTGTGCCAATCTAGAACATTCTTCAGATGAATAAATTTGGCCGGCAAAAGTGGCATTTAAATCCATCCCTTTTTAGTTTTTCTTTAGGATGTGTTTTTGCCAATAGCCTTCCTGTTTCTAAACCCATATGTGGCAAAAAGATTTACTGCTTGTTAAGCAAACCTCCACTTGGCTGGAGGATTGAAGAAGGAATAAAGATGGGAGGACTGTTGATATATAGTAAATGTGTCCAAAAATGGGTTTCTCCCTTCCTCGCCCTTGGTTCACACTTTATTGTGTGCCCGTTTGAAGTTGAAAGATGAGTAGCCAGCTCTGGGCTTTCTTTGTATAAGGGAAGAAAAAAAGGGAAGTGGTAGAGGGTATGTCCTCTCTACATCTGTTAGAGTCTTAGATCCTTAGGTGGGGCAGGGGGGGGGCTCTTCCCTGTGCTCAGTGGGATTTCTTGGCATCTTACTAATGTGTTGAGGAGTCCTGCAACCTGTATCTGAGTGAGTCAGAGCCTCGAGACCTTCCCTTATTGGAGCCTGTACATTTCTGTGCTGTGGTTGTCTCTCTAATGTCTCAGGTACACATTTCAGATCTTGGCTGCTTATGTGAGCGATGGAAAGGAAACCTGGTGAAAAGGTGGATTCAGTAGTATTACCAATGAGGTGGGCCAGAGGGGAGGTTGAAGTGAGTGGGGAGGAACAGTTAATCTTAGGGTCTTAGATAGGCAGGGGACAGAGGTAGGAAGGTTCCCTCCTGCCTGGATCAGCTGCCTGGGGAGGTGAGTGGAGAAGAATCAGGTTATTTAGGGGGTGGTCTGGTCGGCAGAGAGCACCAGGAACCTGAACAGGGCTCGCTCAGCAAGGTGGTAAGGTAGAGAGCTCCTCTTCTGTGTTTTCTGCCCAAGGTTGTCACATCTCTGCTTACCGGTGGGTTTCAGTCTATAGACGAAGACAGTCAGGAAAGTTCTACTGGCATTTTCCCATTCTGTATTCCGTGTTCTTTCTTAACCCCGTTTCCATCATTAAATATTATTAACTGTTCCTGTTTTGTCCCCAGCGCTGAACCCTCTACTGCTATTTACTTTGCGGACATCATCTGAGACTCTTCTTTCACAGATAAAAAATGCATAGGCTCCATGTTAAAACTGAAAAAGCAAATCGTTTTCTATTTTCAGGAAAGGTAGGTTTAAAAAATCACATAATTCGTGCCTTTGGAATTCAAGGCACACAAATATGAAAGTTAAGTCTCTCTTGTCCTGGACCCTGGTTTGTCCTCATAGCCGTAACTGCTGTCACTAGTTTCTTAGGCAGTTTCTTAAGGGTTTTTTCTGGATATGTTTTACGCAGATGCATGTGTGGGCCTCTGTTGTCCCCCTTAAAACATACATGGGAGTTCATTGTACATGCTGTTCTGGCTCTTGCTTTTTTCACTTAGCAGCGTATGTCATGAGTTCATTCCTGTCGGGCCTAGAACTGTCTCATTGTATAAAGGGCCCCCATAAAGTATTCCATGAAATGGGATTCCGTGAAATGGGAGCTCTCTATTTTTGTAACTCTTTCTCTATTGTTTCCAGTCTTTTGCTTTTTACAGACAAAGCCAAAGTAAACATTCGTTTTTTCTTTTTGACACCTGCGGCAACTTTTTATTTATTTATTTGGCCACACTGCACAGCTTGTGGGATCTTAGTTCCCCAACCAGGGATTAAACCCGGGTCCACAGCAGTGAAAGCCCTAGTCTTAACCACTGGACCGCCAGGAAATTCCCCACAGTAAACATTCTTTAAAAAATTTTTTTAGCATAAATCTTAGTGATAGTTGGTGAGTATTATCTATGGGATAAATATCTAAGAGTGGAATTACAGGTTTCAAAGTATATGTGTTCTTAATGTTCTTGTTTATATTCACTTGGGCGGTATTGAGTCATGTTTTTTTTTTTGCGGTATGCGGGCCTGTCACTGTTGTGGCCTCTCCCGCTGCGGAGCACAGGCTCCGGACGCGCAGGCTTAGCGGCCATGGCTCACGGGCCCAGCCTCTCCGCGGCATGTGGGATCCTCCCGGACCGGGGCACGAACCCGTGTTCCCTGCACCGGCAGGCGGACTCTCAACCACCGCGCCACCAGGGAAGCCCTTGAGTCATGTTTTGCTTTTTGTCATCTCTCTCTGCACCTTGTAATCCTTTCTTCTTTTTACTCTCTTGTCTGTTTTGGCCTTTTCTTTATCCCTTAGGTGGAAATATCTTTTATTCTTTATTGAATTTTGGAGGGATTGGTTTTCCTTAGAAATAAGTGCCATGTTGTTTACCCTCCTCCCTGCCCCTGAACTTAGTCAACTTTCTTAGCTTTGAAAACTCCTTTTGTCTGCATATTGATAACTTAGAAGTCAGTGAGAGAGCAAAGATACATGGCTTTTATGATCAAACTCTCCTTTTACTAAGAATCTGAATTGGTAGATGTTGGGAGTTCAAAACTCTTTTTGGAGTACCACTAAGACCTGTCACTAGCATGGCCCACTCCCTCAGGTGACAGAAGGAGGTGATGGTCTTTGTAAGATGCTAAGAAGTGTTAAGAAGTTTGTTTGGAGTTTGGGGCTCTCCGTTGAGGGTTTTGAACTCTGACAACAACACATCAAACTTTACCTGGCGTGCACTGTGTACAGAGTTCAGTTTCGTAAAACAGATTCTATCCTGATCTCCATCAGTTCACTAACATGATAGGAATCTTAGCCCCATGTTCTCGAAGATATTTTAGGGAGTTTAAGAGTAAAGTGGATTTCCTCATTAAGTACATAATCAATTGAATTCACTCCAATTTATGTAAGTTGAACTGATAAAAGGAACACAAGCTTTTAATATTATGGTTCAGTTGGACAGGATATATAATTTGAGCAACGTTGCAATAAAACTTACTAATTAGTTAGTGATAGTTTTCCTGTCATCGACTCATGCTTATTACATGGGTTCAGTTGATAGAATAGGAAAGTGCAAAGAGAAGGAAAAGGACAGCCTGGATTTCTAAATACAGAGCTGCGGCAGGTGGTGGCTCCCATGAAAGGTACTAGCACAGCTTCTGGTGTCACTTGTGACAGCTGGGTCATTGCCTACCTCTGAGTGTGTCTTAGTTTTTGAACCTTTCATCCTTTGCAAGGTGTTGATGCCATCCTCTCACTTGGAAGTCACAAAAGGGTGCGTTCATTTCCCTTCCCAGTTTCCGGTCCTCCAACTTCACTGTCGTGTTTCCTTCATTGGTAAACTTTAGTCTTTTGCAGAACTGATGTGTTTTGCAGAACTGGAGAGACACATGGTGTTTGAACTCAAAGGATTCTGAAGGCATCGCCAGTACAGAGAAATGGAGAGCGAGAGCGCCGTGGGCAGCGAACCCAGCTGATACTAACTTGAGATGACCCTTCAGAATCCCTGTTACTCACTGTACTTTGGGGGTAACAGTATATCCCCTTTTTTTTTTCCTACTGAGTTAAATATTTTTTTCACTTAAAATGTAGACAGATCAGGGAATTGATTCCCTGGTGGTCCAGTGGTTAAGACTTGGTGCTTTCACTGCTGTGGGCCCAGGTTCAGTCTCTGGTCGGGGAGGTAAGATCCCGCAAGCTGTGTGGCGCAGTGCGGCCAAAAAAAAAAAAAAAAAAAGAATGTAAACAGATCAGTACAGCGAAGACCCTTGTACTCCACACCTGAACTCACCAATTTGAACATCATTCGATTCCATCACATACATCTCTCCCTCCCTCTCTCTGTCTCTGTCTCCTTTTGCCCAACCCTCTGAAAGTCAGTTTCAAATATCAGGCCACTTCTTTCCTAAGTACTCAGTGTGCATCTCCCAGGAGCGGGACATGAGAGTGAGAATATTTTTGAGGCTGCCATCCACCCTATCACATGGTGTCCCCATTATGGGGACTCACAGAAGAAATTGTTTTCTTAGGTCTTAATACCAAGGAAAGCTCCTCAGCTTTTGGGCAACACAAACTGCTAGGCTGCTAGGACACTCAGAACTAGATTTTCAAAATGCATAGGATCTGTTGATTAGCATCTCTGTAACTTTTAGCTTTATTTGGTTATTAGCCTTTTTTCCCCCCTGTGACCATTCATACGTCTTTCCCTTTTAAAATCTTATATATTTATGCAGAGAACCCCCATGAACTTGAGAATGAATTGATGTATAAAAATTAACTCGGGAATTCCCTGGCGGTCCAGTGGTTATGACTCAGCGCTTTCACTGCCGAGGACGCGGGTTCAATCCCTGGTTGGGGAACTAAGATCCTGCAAGCCACGCAGTGAGGCGCCCCCAAAATCAACTCAAAGTGAATCTGAAATTGCAGTGTGCCCTCAGCTGACCCTTCAGAGAGGAACAGGTCATCATTATTCAGCCCCCTCATGTTCCTTCTGGGTCATCAGGACAAAGCAGGTGGAATTTCCCCCACCTAAAGTCCCACTACTTCCTTTTTTCTTTTGAATATACTGCCTCGATGCTCATCTTAAGGGCCTTCTCATCTTAAGTCTTACAGGACGTGTCACACTCCACGCACGCACGCCTCCCACAGAAATCCCCAGGCCTCACGGTCTCTCTGGGAGAGCTCTGCCCTCTCAGACCTTGGGTGACATCGGTACCATCGGCCCCTGACACTGGTGGGAAGTGAGCACCCTTTTGATGGTTACATCTGTGAGAACAAAGCGAAGACAGTGGGAAGGGTCTGGATTGAATGATACAGACAGTGCTGTGGGGTTTTGAGAAAGGATGGGTATTACCTGAATTAGTAGAGGACGTGGAGGTGGTCAGAGGGCACCAGTGGCTGGAGGAGCCTGGTGAGACTTGCTGAACAGGTCGGGGGAGGAGGAGATAAAGGGAGTGCGGGTGGGGTCAGACGACAGTCTGCTCTGTGCCGTCTCCTCGGATCATGCCGGAGATGACCACTCCTCCCCGAGGTGTAGGGAGGGGACCCTGGGTGGAGACTGGATGTCGGGATATCCAGTTGGTGGAATCACCATGTTCTGAGCACTGGGCACCAGGCTATGTACGAGTGTTATCTCATGTCGCCCACAGAGGAACCCTGTGAAATTTAAGCAGTTCTCATTTACCGATGGAAAAGGTTAGGCTCAGAGAGTTTTAAGAAACTGGCCTTAAATGTGGACCTGTGTTACCTCCAGATTCTCAGTTAACTGGAGGCTGCTCTGCGCCATGCTGCTACTTCATCCCCTCCCCCTCCCCTTTTAAAAAATATATTCATTTATCTGGCTGTGCCGGGTCTTAGTTGCAGCAAGTGGGATCTTCGTTGCAGCACGAGGGATCTTTTTCAGTTGTGACATGTGGACTTCTTAGTTGCGGCATGTGGACTGTTAGTTGTGGCATGCAGGATCTAGTTCCCCGACCAGGGAATGAACGCGGGCCCCCTGCATTGGGAGTCTTAACCACTGGACCACCAGGGAAGTCCCCCCCGCCTATTTTTTAAACTTATTTTGAAGTATAACTTCAATAATTTACACATATGCTAAACATACGGCTGGATGAATTTTCACAGATTAAAGGCACTTATATAACTTGCACCTGATGAAGATACGGGAGAAACACCCTGGACTCTGCTTTCCTCCCTTCAGTCATTATCACTCTGAGAGTTACCACTGGCCTGAGTTTGAACTCTATCTAACTGGAATCTTATAGTATATATTCTTTAGTATTTGACTTTCTCCCAACATTATGTCTGTGAAGATTCATCCACGTTGTTGCTCTCTTCCTTTTTGACATTGGGTCCTGGGACTTAGAGTATCTAGAAAAACCATTTATACTCCAGGGCTACAAAATTCCCTTAGTATACAGTTAGAATTTTCAAAACTTGTTAATTTGGAAAATGTAGTCAATTAGGTGTCATCACAGTTTGCTGTCCTTTGAACTTTAGAAGAAAAAGCTTTCTGGATCTTCAGGGTCCTTGGTGTAAAGGATTCCCTGTATATTCAGGGAAATGCCTTTTGGTATTTTTAAAAGAACGAAGTAAAACTCTTGATGCATTCAGGGTCTCCGTCAGAGACATTTTCTCTTACAGAGGGCATGTACTTTTATGCAATAGCTAGGATCCTGAAAAGTTTGTTTGTAAATGAAATAACATTTGTTTTTATCAAACAGTAAGCATATGTGGGATCTTCATGGGAGAAGACATTAGAAATCTGCAAAGTGATGGTTGTGCCCTTTAACAAAAGACCCCCAGGGACACACCTGTCACTGAACAAACTGAGTATATTCCTCACTGCAGTGAAAAACACTGGCTGGAGTAAGCGTGCGTAGAAGGCATATCTACTCTAGGGTTTGGGCTTGGGTTGGCTCATCTTGAGAGGGTCTGCAAAAGCACAGGTTCCTTCTAGATGGGGTGTTTCCAAAAAGCGGGGACAGTGCTCTGATTAGGTATCTCAATAAATCTTATCTAGAGCGAGGACAGAGTAGAGTCAGATGAAAGCTGTAACTGGTTAATTGGTAAAGAAGCAGCAGTCACTGATTGTAGCGGAGAGAGGGGATGTTAGGTATTTTGTGGGTTTCACAGGGATCTTGTTTTGTCTCATTTTGTCGTGGTCTCAGAGTGACCTTGTTTGACGTGGATGTTCTGTGAGATCATTTATGTCCTACGGGAGAACGTCACGGCTTAGCTGTGTCACATCGGCTGGTAATGTTGAGCTTTAGCTGTGAGCCTCAGATCAGCTCCTGGGTATCAGGGGCTGCTGCTGTTTGTTTCGTTTTGTTTTTCCTTTCTTTCTCAAGGAAAACTTCCAGGCTTTTGTTTCCCATAAATCTACACTTTATAATATGAGTGTTCTTAAAATAGGATTGACCTTTAGTAGATACCTATGCCTTAAGATACTAAATGAGAATTCCAAACAGAAAGTATATTTAGAACATGACCCTTTAGATCCTTGTTTCCAGGCTTAAGTGACTGGGTTGCCCTGTGTGTACTGGTTTTTAGTGGTTTTAGGTGATCCTTGTGAAGTCACATGGGCCTTTGGCAATTGCTCACTCACACCAGACCCTTCTCTCCTTACCTGTTGAGTGAGGGTAATTATAACAGCGACCCCAATTTTTAAAATATTTATTTATTTATTTTAGTCCGTGTTGGGTCTTCATTGCTGCGCATGGGCTTTCTCCAGTTGCGGCGAGCGGGGGCTACTCTTCGTTGGAGTGTGTGAGCTTCTCATTGCGGTGGCTTCTCTTGTTGCGGAGCACGGGCTCTAGGGGCGCAGGCTTCAGTAGTTGTGGCCTGCGGGCTCCAGAGCGCAGGCTCAGTAGCTGTGGCGCATGGGCTCAGCTGCTCCGCGGCGTGTGGGAATCTTCCCGGACCAGGGCTTGAACCCATGTCCCCTGCATTGGCAGGCGGATTCTTAGCCACTGCGCCCCCAGGGAAGACCAGTGACCCAGATTTTTTTTTTTTTTTTTTGCGGTACGCGGGCCTCTCACTGTTGTGGCCTCTCCCGTTGCGGAGCACAGGCTCCAGACGCGCAGGCTCAGCGGCCATGGCTCATGGGCCCAGCCACCCTGCAGCATGTGGGATCTTCCCGGACCGGGGCACGAACCCGCGTCCCCTGCATCGGCAGGCGGACTCTCAACCACTGTGCCACCAGGGACGCCCGACCCAGATTTTTTAATGGCCTCTTGTGATCTAATGGTTTGATCTCAGGATGAGATGATAACCTGCTAATTCATATCGTACTTGCTTCCGAAAGAGATTTGAGGTGGACAAGGTGATATGCATTCCCCTTTGAGCAGTCCAACCTCATCTTTTACCTTTTTTTTTCTTTCCTTTCCCTCATGGCCTGGCCTAAATGAGCAGTCACAGTTGTGAGACAACTCTTTGCCCACAAAGAAAAAAATGTTTCTGAAAGCAGCGGGGGGTGGGGAGTGGTTCTTCACCTAAGGAAGCTACATCTAAGGATGCCCCATGGAGGTGCTGAAATACCTCTTGACTGCGTTAAAATCTTTTTCATAATTTTTCTTTTACTTTTTGTGTCTTTTTTTTTTTTTTTTTTTTTTTTTTTTTTGCGGTACGCGGGCCTCTCACTGCTGTGGCCTCTCCCGTTGCGGAGCACAGACTCCGGACGTGCAGGCTCAGCGGCCATGGCTCACGGGCCCAGCCGCTCCGCGGCATGTGGGATCTTCCCGGACCGGGGCACGAATCCGCGTCCCCTGCATCGGCAGGCAGACTCTCAACCCCTGTGCCATCTGGGAAGCCCTTTCTTTTACTTTTTAAAAATTGAGGTGTATTTGTTGTACAGTATTATGTATTTCAGGTGTACAGCATAGTGGGTCACAATTTTTAAAGGTTATACTCCGTTTTTTAAAATTTTTTTTAAACTCCATTTTTAGCTATTATAAAATATTGGCTGTATTCCCTGTGCTGTGTCCTATATCCTTGTAGCTTATTTATTTTATACATTGTAGTTTGTGTCTCTTACTCCCCTGCCCCTAACTTGGCCCTCCCTCTGCCCTCCCCCCGACTAGTAACCACTATTCTGTTCTCTGTATGTGTTCTCATTGCTTTCTAAAGTAGGGTGTGATAAGAAGGCTCGCATTGGGCTGGCCCAGAAGTTCGTTCGGGTTTTTCTGTAGGATGTTATGGAAAATCCCGAACGAACTTTTGGGCCAACCCAGTACTTTGGTGAGCCCTGCATTCTGGTCGCTTATGAAGAGTTAAGGGCTTGTGTGTCACATGCGGGTCACCTTAGACTCCTGCCCTTTTCGCAGGGGCCAGGGATGGGGCTTGATCACATGCTTTTCTAATTTTCTTGTCTGACAGAGCATTTAACCTTCTGATTCCTGGCCCCTCCTTTTTGCGGCTTGAATGCTTGTAAACGGAGCCTTATTTGTGAGCTGCAGCTGTGTATGAATTCTCATCCGGTTTCGTGGACCAGAATAGGAAACTGGCCAGCGAGAGTGGTGTTTTACCTTGCATCATCCAGCCTGACGATATTTAAGAAAGGAAGGGAAAAGGATGAAGAGAGGAGGGTTTGGAGCAATTGAATAAGAGCTTCAAGCCAATGCAAGGAGGTGAAAGAAACAAGAGAGGAGCTAGAAAGTAGATATTTGGGGGGTTGTGTAGCACGTTTTGTGCATGTTTCGATGTACTCTCTAATTTTATTTTTGTCTAAATCTATGGCTACTTATCCCATTGGAATACCTTGAAATGGCATCTAAATTCATAAATACACAGCTTTAGTTAGGTACACTCTTTTCTGATTTTTTAATCACTGTATTCCTGTGTGAATAACTCTGTTTTGATTATTATAACTGTATAGTAGTTTTTACTCTGCCCTGCGGCCAGTTCTGACACATTGTTTTCAGTATTGTCCCGGCTGTGATGACTTCCCCCTCCGCGTCTCAGCCCTTAAGTCCTGTGGAGGTTTTAGTTTGGGGAGAATTAACATCTTAAAGAAATCTCCTGTTTATCCATTGATTGAGGTTCATATTTCTTTATTTTAACCCTCTAGTGAGGCTTTTAAAGCTACTCTCCTTTATGTAGGTTTTGTGGGCTCTCTATCTTTTTTTCTTGTATCTTGTTCTTGCCATTATGAATAGGAGTTTTTCTGGTTTACTTTCTCATATTTAGGCATGATGATTGTGTTTGTGTGTTTTTAATATGTTGCTTGGCTTCTGGTTTTGTTGCTCAACAATTATTGGTTGGTTCCCTTAGACTTTCTAGGTGGATGACATCTGGAATGACAGACTGGTGTTCCCTCCTTTCTAGCATCTTCTAATCCCTTAGCGTAGAATCAGGTCATACGTTTAATTTAACATGTTCAGCTGTTTATACGTAGTAAACAGAAGAGAGTACTGATTTAAACAGTGTTGGCCCCTCTTTCTCATTCCGTGAGCATTTGTAGGCGCTGGGTCCGTCTCTCCTTGCCTTGGTTGGCTGTTGATGTTTCCTTGTACCTTTCCACTGGTGCGTGTGTTTTTTTGTTTTTGTTTTTTTGTTTTAAAGCAGAACAGGATGCCCTACCCCATCCCAGCCATATCATAATCAAAGGAAAACTGACTTTATGCCATTTCCCACTTACAAGCTAACCTTGAAAGCTAACCCAAACATAAGAAGCCCCCCCACCATATTTCCTGTTGATTGCGTTAAGATGTTGTCTATGGCGTTGAATAATATTGATGATAGCAGGTGTCCTTCTCTTGTTCCCAACTTTAATGGGAATGCTTCTAGAGCTTTATGCATAAATATGTTGTCTGACAAAAGCATTTGGTAGAAGCCTGGACGTAGGGTTTTGCTTTGTTTTGTTTGCTATCACGAGTGAGTAGAGTTTTTGGCAAATGTTTTGCATCTGTTAATATCTTAAAAATCTTAATGTAATGAAATACAATAATACATCATCTCATGTTGAACTATCCACTTATTCTTGAGATCAACCTTACTAGGTAATATTTTTACTTTTAATACATTGCTGCAATCATATTCATTCCGCTAATATTTTAGTCAAGATTTCTGTACATATATTATGCAAAAGTGGCCTTTGGCTTTTTTGTTGTACAGGTTTGGAAGCATGGTCACTTTTGGGTAGCTTTCCTTGATTTATTTATTTTTTTAAATATTTATATAACATGGCAGTTATCTTTATCTTAAAAATTTGGTGGAACTTAACTGTTAAAAAAAAAAAAAAACCTCTGGCATAGTATCTTTTCTGAATAGGGAAGGCTTTCAGAAATGTCAGAAGCTTTCGTGGTAGGAGAATAGTGGGGGCGGGTAACCTATTCAGTGAGGCAGCTGGGCATGTCACACATCAGTGATGATGCTTTTTAAAACATGACAGGTGTGTCCACACATTCTTGTCTGTGTGCATGCACGTTGCTCACACACATGGCTTGCCATTGTGAAATTGCTCCTCAAGGCTTTTCAGCAACCACTATTTTTTCAGGATTGCAGAACTTACTTGAGTGTTTTGGTATGAGTAAATAGTACCAAATTATATCCACGTATCCATGTTCTTTGCATAATTATCAGACACATTCACAATGCCATTTGGCAGGTCTGGAGTGGTCAGCGCTTTTGGTTTGGTCAGTTTCAGCCAGTTCCGTGCCTCTGTAGGTCTTAAAGTATCAAATTGAGTATAGGGGTTCTGCCCTCACATGATCTATGTGTTCCTGGAAAATGTTGCATTCTGCAAAATCACACACTACCAATATCAGGGCTTGGGGGAACACCAGCACTGAGGCAGACCACTCACTACGTGGCGTTGTAACTGGAGAACTAGGCAGATGGTTTTTGGTAACTTGGGAGATACAGCTTGGACTTGTGGAGTAGTTTTCAATAGATCAGCAGCTTTCAAATGAGCTGCCAATGCTTGATGTTGCCACTGTGTGCTCAGAGGGAAAGATAAAACAGTTCTTTGTCCTTGGAGTTCACCTGGACAGCAATCTTGGAACTTCTGTGGTTTACTAACCTCTTGCGTGTTCTTCATCACCCCTTATAGTTTGTCCTGTATACACTGCCAAACGTAAAATAGCTAGCTAGTGGGAAGCAGCCGCATAGCACAAGGAGATCAGCTCGGTGCTTTGTGACCACCTAGAGGGGTGGGATATAGGGAGGGTGGGAGGGAGATGCAAGAGGGAGGAGATACGGGGATATATGTATACGTATAGCTGATTCACTTTGTTATAAAGCAGAAACTAACACACCACTGTAAAGCAATTATACTCCAATAAAGTCCATCCCAGGCCTTCCCTGGCTCAGTCATGAAGGAAGCTGTCACAGACGCTAGTGGGAAGCAGCTGCATAGCACAGGGAGATCATCTCGGGGCTTTGTGTCCACCTAGAGGGGTGGTATAGGGAGGGTGGGAGGGAGATGCAAGAGGGAGGAGATACGGGGATATATGTATACGTATAGCTGATTCACTTTGTTATAAAGCAGAAACTAACACACCACTGTAAAGCAATTATACTCCAATAAAGTCCATCCCAGGCCTTCCCTGGCTCAGTCATGAAGGAAGCTGTCACAGTCATCCTAGATGAGCAGATCTCCGCCAGATTTGAAGTACGTTTTTCTGGAAGGTAAATACTTATTTATTGCAGAAACTTTGAAAAACAGGCTCACTATACAAAGACGGTGTCATCAGTGCCATCCCTCAGAAGCCCCTCTGTTGCTGTAGTTTGTGTGCTTCCATCATTTCTCATGCATCCGAGGGTTGGTGTGGATCTTTCCAGCAAGCACAGTTGGGATCATGTGGTTCATCCCACCCTGTTCTTTTCCTGTTGAATGCATGTGACAGTCGTTGCTTGTTCTTAATTATGGCAGCAGCATAATTATTCCATCGTTAGAATAAACTATCATTTATCGGTGGCTGCTTCTGCAGCAACAAATTACACACATGTAGTGGCTTGGGGCCACATAAGTTTATTATCTTACAGTTTTGTAGAAGTCCAGCACAGGTCTCCCTGAGCTAAAGTCAAGGCGTGGCAGGGCCGCCTTACATTCTGGATGCTCGAGAGGAAAATCCATTTCTTTGCCTCATCCATCTTGTAGAGGCTGCCTCTGTTCTTTGGCTGGTGGTCCCTCCTCCATCTTCCAAGCCAGCTGTGGCAGAACGAGTCCCTCTCACTTGGCCTCACTCTGACCTCCTCTCTGCCTCTAGTTACCGTTTTAAAGGACCCCTGTGATTACATGAACTCATCCAGATATTCCAGGATAGTCTTATTTTAAGGTCAGTTGATTAGCAACCTGAATTCCATCTCCTCCCTTAATTCCCCTTTGCCATGTAAGCTATATACTCACAGGCTCTCGGATTTAGGATGTCAGGATCTTTGGGGCGGGATGGGGAGGGGCATTATTCTGCCCATGCGCATCTCCTGGTTGATGAATTAATTGGTTGCTTGTGTTAGTGTGGTTGACAATTCAGTGAACACCTTCATACGTTGATCTCTGGATCTCTGGTTAGTCCATGGACCACCTTTCTGTAAATGGAATATTTCAAAGTGATCATTTTCATATGCTTGACAGAAAAAAATGATCAAAGTACTGAAACTCCAGTCTTGGTTGGGTAGGAGAACAGGAGGCAAGTTTAGTGCCAAAGAGAAAATTTCAGAACCCAGAGGAGATCATTTTGTCCCTCTGTTGCATCCCAGTTAGAGTGTATGGTTGTTACTCATTAGAGCGTTATTTATTCCCTGTGCCTTCTGATGTATGTAACATGTGTTTCTTTGGTATCTGTTTGCTGGATGAACGAGTAAGGAAGATACACACACATGCACGCATACACGCTTCACCATTAAACTCCTTCTTTCACTCTGTTTCTTTTCCAGTATTAAATCTTAGTAGATAATCAATCTGACTTACTAGCCATGGTTAATTTTGCAGCATTTTGGATGTTGACATTGTTTTGTGATTAAATGTAATACTGCCTAGACATCACTGAAATGGGGAACATTGATTCTCACATTGAGCATTTAAGATGTACTTGGATAGTTTTAACTGTTCTGTCTTGCTAATTTTTTTTGTTTATAAATTTATTTTATTTTTTTATTTTTGGCTGCATTGGGTCCTTGTTGCTATGTGCGGGCTTTCTCTAGTTGCAGCGAGCGGGGGCTACTTTTCGTTGCGATTCGTGGGCTTCTCATCGGGTGGCCTCTCTTGTTGCAGAGCACGGGGCTCTAGGCGCGCGTGCTCCAGTAGTTGCGGCACTCAGGCTCAGTAGTTGTGGTTCCCGGGCTCTAGAGCGCAGGCTCAGTAGTTGTGGCGCATGGGCTCAGTTGCTCCGCGGCATGTGGGATATTCCCGGGCCAGGGCTCGAACCCATGTCCCCTGCATTGGCAGGCAGATTCCTAACCACCGCGCCATCAGGGAAGACCCCCGTCTTGCTAATTTTAAAGGCTAAGCATGTGTCCTGTGTTCTCTTTCTCCTTCCTTCCTTTTTCTTTTTTAATACGAAAAGTTTATTATAAAATCTTCACAGATTTATATAAATACCAGTTGCCAGAAAGAGTGAATGAAACTGAGAGTTACTTTGGAATAAGCAGATGACGCTTGAAATGACTGTTCTGCAGTCCCTTATCCATGGGGCCAGATATGTTTGAGAATTAAGGGTTTTGGGTCGGGGGATGGGGGTGTATGCGCCTCCCAGGGCTTCCGTAACAAAGCACCGCAAGCTTGGTGGCGTAAAACAGCAGAAGTTTATTCTCTCACAGTTCTGGAGGCTAAACGTCTGAAATCAAGGCGTTGGCAGGGCCGTGCTCACCGGGAAGCCTTGAGGGGAGGATCCTTCCTTGCCTCTGCCAGCTTCCGGCAGTTCCAGGCGTTCCTGGGCTTGCAGCTGCAGCGTTTCAGTCTCTGCCTCTGCCTCTGCAGTCACATGGCATTGTCCCTGTGTGTCTGTTTCCCCTTCTTATAAGGACACCAGTCATATTGGATTAGGGCCCATCCTAATGACCTCATCTTCATTTGATTCCATCTGCAGAGGCCCTACTTCCAAATAAGGCCACATCCACGGGTACTGTTGGGGTTAGGACTTCAACATATCTTTTGATGGGGGAGACACACACATTTGAACCCATAACTGGGTGGGGTGTGGGAAGGTCGTACCGAGCACAGGCATGTGTAACACAGCACCTCCGCTGGGTTGGAGCCGCAGCCCATCATCAGACGCACAGGCAGCCAACCTAAGGCTGGTACTAGAGCTGCAGACAGCCTCAGGTCCTTTCAGATCAGGCTTTGCCACCACCTGAACGCCGGCCAGGCTGGTTGGCTTCCCGCCAGATGGCTGCAGCTTTTGGTTTTCAGAATCTCTTGGATTTGGAGTTGTGTTTAAAGGATTGAGGACCTGTGCGAGCTAGGTTTTCACCTTGATTCTTAACAGCCAGGTAGTGAGCTTCCTTGGCAGTTCTGTCGGGAGAATTGCTGCACATCTACTGTCTAATGTTGCTGTCTTCTTCTTTTTCCCTATCTAAGGCAGTTCCTCAGCCCTGGGTATCAAGGAGCTGAAGTACTTTGACCCCCACATCCTCGCGTCCAACCAGAATAGAAACTGTTCTGAAAGTTAAACCCTTGCTCCAGGTTAAAACTTCTCTCCCTCCTCCCTGAGCATCTCCAGATACCAACAACCCCCAAGTCACAAAGCCAGTCTTCTGCTTAACCAAAGCATTGTGCCTTTCCCCTCTTCGAAGGGGTTGGCGTCCACAGAAAGTCAGCATAGAAGCCAAACCCCTAGACACCTTGGAGCAGGCAGAGTGTGAGTGGATAGCCGATTGGCTACCATCTCCTCACCTGCAACTGTACAGGAAACAGACTCAGCTTTGTAGCTGCCAAAGTAGGAAGTGGTTTGCTTACATCCCCACATCTAGACTGCATATGGAAACCTGCTGGAAGGAATATCCAGCCAGAACAGTATTAGACATTGTTGAAGCATGTTCATTGTAACAGTCCTTATGGCAGAAGTATTGGGAGCATCTGGGATGTCAGGGAGATGCCCATCAGTGGGATAGGACATTCGTGACATTAAAAATTATTAGAGGAACATTTAGTCACAGAGAATTCTTACAATATAGTAAGTGAGGTGAAAGGATACAGTTTACCTGTAATGGGAACCAGTTTTGTCAAATATGTAAACATAGGGTCTAGAAAGCATGGATAACAATGTTGGCAGTGTTTTTGCTAATAGACTACTTATTTGCTTTGTACTTGGGAGTTTTCTACTTTTCTGTAATCTCTTTTCCTTTTTTTTTCCCCTTCCTCCCTTCCTCCCCTCTAAGTCCTTTGGTCTAGGGGCCTGTTACTTTGTAACAGATAACTGTATTCTCTTACATTTAGTCCCAGCACTGTCCTCATTGCTGCCAGTTATCAGCTGAGTTTGGGGGATGCCATAGGGGTTACTGTTCCAAGCCGGGTAGGATGCCCAGCACCCCCAGGGCAGGATGGTGATGAGGGAAGAGGGATATTTGGCTCTGCTTCTCGCTTCCCTACTGACCAGCCCAATTGCTTGGCCTCAGTTCCTCCAATGACAACAGGTTTTCCCTAGAGTCCCTCTTGAGTAGATGACTGGTTTTTCTCAGCTGCTGTGTCATAAGGGATTGTCTCACATTTTACAGAGCGGGGAGTGTAGGCTTAGGGGAGAAGGAAGTTTGCTGAGGTTCATTAAACATTAACAGCAAATGGGCCCCCAGGGCCAGAGCTGAGGTCTCCCCAGGGCTGCTGCAGTGTCCGTCCCTCTGCTGCCGGTTGGAACCCCTGGGGCCCACCCCTCGGAGCTGGCCCAGTGTGCCGGGAGAGGGGCTGAGCATCAGTAGTTTAACTCCCACTCCCACCCTGTTTTTGTTTTTTTTCCCTGTGAATAGAGGACGTTCAATATTTCTGTGCTGGTCAAACAGAACGTAGGTGGGGAATACATAGGGGAGGGGTGCCTTGTGAAGGGGTGTATGTGGGGCTTTCCTGGGAAATAGTCCAAGGAGTCTTCTCAGCAAAGGGGCCTGGCCTGGGGTGTCATAAGCATCACACACACCCAGTCCTTGGCCTTAAGTTGGGGTCCCGCATAGGGGGTCTGTGGAGAGTCTCACTTTTTTTCCAGCTCCTTTGCTGGAATCCACACTCCCAGTGCGATGGGGGACTTGGTCCTGGAGAAAGGGGTCTGGAGAGTCCCCAGTACGCAGCCCAGGGTTGGAAAGAGGGCTCTCGTGCCCACCGCCCAAGGGGCTGAGGACCCCGCGGGGTGCTGAGGGCTGCCCATCTCCTCCCCTCTGCCTGCTTTCCTTCCCCCGGGCTGGGCAAGAGCAGAGGGGAGGTGAGCAGGGCCGCCAACCTCTACTGTCCCAGGGTCCTCAGGGTGTGGTGGAGGGAGGGTGGAGAGAGAGGGTCTAGGCCACCAGCAGACACTGTAAACTTTGGTTTAAAACAATAACTGAAGTTGGGGAGGGCTTCCAGCCTGGGGCCGGGATGGGAAGCTGGTTGAGCAGGGGGTACGGGAGGCGACAAAGGAAAAAGCCAACAAAACGTTTTGGTTTTTGCGTCCGGCATAAGAAAGGTCTTTGGTCATCTGTGTGAGCGGCGGGGTCGGGGAAGGGGTGCTGAGGGCGGGTGAGGGAAGACGGCGGTGGGGCACCTGAAGGCTGGGGTGGGAGTCCTGTCGGGTCCCAGCAGCCGCTGTGTTCATCCCACCCGCCCCTCAAGCCTGCTTTCAGCCTGGCCTTTCCCCGGGACACAGGCAGGTGCTTCCCCCAGTCCTGGCACCCCGTGGGGCCCCAACTCCAGCCTCAAGGGCAGCTCGACCGCCTTCAGCGGCTGCACCTCCGCGAATGCACCGGCCACAGGTCTCTTCCTCTGCTCCCGGGCGGGGGGCGGGGGGCAGCACCCAGCAAAGGGGGGTGGAGGCCCAGCTCAGCCTGCGGGGAGTCCCGGAAGCAGGCAGCCCTGCTCCCACGGATCCCCCCCCCCCCACAGGGCACTCCGCTTGTCCCCCTCACCAGCTGTGGCTTTTGAATGGGCACGGCTGAGGGGGCAGGTTTTTCCTGGGGCTGCTCTAGGCAGGATTTTCCAGGGCCAGGTAGGAGAGGGGGTGGAGTTGTTTCTTCACAGTGCAGACAAGAAGGTGGAAGGGAGCACAGACTGCCCACCCCGCTTTTTAAAATGAGTATTAGGTGTTGCAGGTGCAGTCTTGGTACTGGATCTCGGAAATCCTTTGCCTACAAGGCAGTCCCTCCCGGGTGTGTGTGTGTGTGTGTGTACACGTGAGTGTGTGTACACACATAGAAATGCAAGGTGGGTATTCATTTTTATAGTACTTGAGTGCCTAGTCTGTACAAGGCAATGCTGTCTGCCTTGTGGATGTCGTGTGACAAATTAGTCACTTAACTCCGGAGGCATTGTTAACATTTCTGGAGTGCAGTTCTATTAATTTTTAAAATACTTATGATGGTTTAGATGCTTGATACTTACATACATTTATATAATATAGTAAACTTTTATAATTTATATTTATTATTAAATAAATGCGTTTTATATACCCTTGTTAAATAAAACTTCATTTGTGGTGGGATCATAATACACATGCTCTAGGCTTTTGCCTTTTTAATTTGCTACATCTTGGGGGAGCTTTTCTTTTCTAAACTTAGATCTGCCTCTCCTCTTGTACTGATGAGTTTTCATTTCAGGAATTGTATTAGTTAAAGTAGATGCTGAACTGCTGAAAGGGAGACACCAAAATCCAGTGGCTTCGAGTTTCTTTGCACCCACTTAACAGCCCGGGGTTCGGTGAGGTTGTTCACTGGCCAGGGGGTAGCCCTGGCCCCTGGTGTGGGAGCTGGTTCCTGACCACTAGGTCTGCTTCCAGCCTGTGGGGATGCAGGAATGAGCCTGGATGACACCCGCTTCCTTTTTTTGTTTTTTTTTTGTGGTACACGGGCCTCTCACTGCTGTGGCCTCTCCCGCTGCGGAGCACAGGCTCCGGACGCGCAGGCTCAGCGGCCATGGCTCATGGGCCCAGCCGCTCCGCGGCATGTGGGATCTTCCCGGACCGGGGCACGAACCCGCGTCCCCTGCATCGGCGGGCAGACTCTCAACCACTGCGCCACCAGGGAAGCCCCCTGCTTCCTTTTTAAAGAAAGATGTGACTCCTGAGTTGTTGCCTGTCACTTCCATTCGCCTCCTGCTGACCAGAAATTAGTCTCATGGCAGCACCTAGCTGGCGGAGAGGCTGGGAGATGTAGTCCAGTGGGTGGACATGTGTCCATCTAGGACGTGGGAGGGTCCTTTTAGCACAAGGAGGAAGGAGTAAGTTAATGCTGGGGGTCCATCACTCACCGTCTGCTGAGCTTGAGCATTGGCCAGCAGTGGTGACAGGCTGGCAGGAGGCAAGTTAGAGCTGCCGAGTACCAGGCTGTGATTTGGCAGTGACAGTGTCTGTGAAAGCAGACGTCGGGGTGTGAAAGGTTCTGAAGGGTCTGGAATGACCGGACTCTGAGTTCCTCCAAGAGCAGTGATAGTGCCTCCGTCATGTTTTCTGTCATGCGAACCCTACTTAATGCTTTGACCATCCGCTAGCCAGCAGAGGAGGGGAGGGAGAAAAGGTCCAGAGATTAAGAGAAGGTTTTTTCCCTCATCTTAGCCTGCGCCTCTTGGCGCAGCGTTTGCGCGCTTGCCCTATGCCAGGTGCGGTTCTGGGCTCTGAGGCCGCATCAGTCCCCAGCAGACCCAGCTCTGCCCCCTAAGCCCACATTCTGGTGAGGTGTGGCAGGTGGCAAACAAGAAAGGGGATGAAAAAATTCCAGTAGCAGCAGATGCTCTGATGAAAAGAAAGCAAGGTCCTGTGATGGCAAGCAACTGGGGGCTGACTTTAGGTTGGGTGCAGGGATGACCCCTTTGGGGAGGTGGGAGATGACAGGTAGCCAGCCTGTGTGGCAGAGGGTCTAGCTAGTGCCCGAGTCCCACCACAGGAATTGTGAGCATGGCGTATGTGGGAGCAGATTTGCTGGTGTGGCCCGAGCACCGTGAGCTTGTCTGGGAGAGGCAGGGGGGGGCTGCATCACGGGAGGGCTGGCGGATTATGGGAGGGAATCGCTATTCCTGAGGATGGCGAGAAGCCTTTGGAGGGCTTGAAGCAGGGCAGTGAAGTGATCAGTTTTCTGCCTCTAAAAACACTATGGATGTAGGATAGAGCGTAGATTGTATGAAAGGAAGAGTGGAAGAATCAGCAGGGCCAGCTAGGCGGCTGTTGGAAACCTGAAGAGAGGTGGTGGCGGCTAGACCAAAGAAGAAGAGAACGGAACATTCTGGATCTGTTTCAGTTAGAAACGGGACTTTCTGGTGGATTGAATGGGCACAAGGCAGCGAAGGAGAGAAAAACCAAGGTTCACTCGAGATGTGTTGGGGATTGGTTGTTTGAGGTGCCTTTATGATCTCCAGTGGGAGCTGGTGAGTAGGGAGTCGATTAAGAGTCTAGAGATCTGGGGAGATTTGTCTGGCTAAGTGGTCTCAGGTCCATCTTAGGTTGCACTTAAATTCCAGACTTTGGGTTGTAGCTTGTACCACTCCACTCTGGAAGAAACCAGGCACAAGCTTCCAAGAGTGCTCTCCCAGTAGAGTCATCTAGGATGTACTTAATTCCCCCAGCAACAAGTTTTGACAGCACATGTGAAATGCTGTCTACCAGGGAAGCTCATTAGAGACACAGCACCCAGACTCTTTAACTGGGGACTGGTCCTGTAGGCACCCTCTGCTTAACATGTACCAAAATTTTAGATTCCTAAAGGAAAGCAGGTGTTCATCACAAACCATTTTGTTTGTAAAGTTTTGACACAGTGAGCCACTTTTATCAGGGTGGTGGGAACCCTTCCCAAATCCAAGTGCTGAGTCACCAACCAAGGGCCGCCTTGTAAACAGGCTTTCAAAGGATAGAAGCTCGACCTGCTGCATTAACTCTTTTCTACACATGCAGAGTGTGACTTTCCTTATTCTGCAGTAGACTTAAATCCATATCCTCACTGACCTGCCTAAGGCAGACCTGTTTTCCTGGGCTCTTTTTTTTTTTTCGCAGTACGCGGGCCTCTCACTGTTGTGGCCTCTCCCGCTGCCGGAGCACAGGCTCCGGACGCGCAGGCTCAGCGGCCGTGGCTCAAGGGCGCAGCCGCTCCGCGGCATGTGGGATCTTCCCGGACCGGGGCATGAACCCATGTCCCCTGCATCGGCAGGTGGACTCCCAACCACTGCGCCACCAGGGAAACCCTCCCTGGGCTCTTTGACATGTCTCTCCTTACCCCCTGACAGCTACACCTTTATTCACTGTCTGAAGGAGAGGGGGAAAAGAACTTGCTGTCAACACACAGGAATGATACATACATGTACACATATGATGTGTGTGCCACCAGGAAATATGTGGTCTCCTTCTTGTAGCAGCAATGGTAGCAGTAGCAAAAAGTGGCTCTTTTGCAGTTCTTAAAGATTATCTGTCATTCACCTAACGTTTACTTACTTTGTTCAGGCAGGGAAATTACGGGGTATCTCCTTGCAAAGATGAACTGCTTTGTCATGCTCAGTCGCTGTGTGACAGCACAGATGATGTTGGCTTTACTAGCAAGTTAGTGGGTTTGGCTTCTGGAGCTTGGTTCTACAGCCCTTGTCCCAGGGGAAGACGTTGTTCCTGGATGGTGGGGTAGGACGTAGAAGAGCTAGGCACTCTGGAACCAGTCCAGGGTGGAAGATTGTAGCCCTGGTATTTAGTAGCTTGGATGCTTGGGCAAGTTGCTTTACCATGCTCAGCCCCTGTTTCCCCGTATATGAGATGGGGCTAAAATGTGTGGAGCCAATGTGTGGATGAAATGAGGGCCCATATGGAAGAGGCTGCTACAGTGCCAGAAGTATAATCAATTCTTTAACGTTGACTGCCTTTATCATTTATTATAAGAAGAGAGTCCAAAGAGTTAAATATGCATTTATAAATAAATATATACACACACACACATAATATAAAGTTTGTATATTTGTATACGATTACGCTCCTCATTATTCAACAGGTGTATGAGTGCTTATGTGCCAGACCGTTTCTTCTGTTACCGTAGTGGATACAATACTTAGCTTTTTCTTCTGTGCATCTTAATCTCATTTTTTTTTTTTTTTGCGGTACTCGGGCCTCTCACTGTTGTGGCCTCTCCCATCGCGGAGCACAGGCTTCGGACGCGCAGGCTCAGAGGCCATGGCTCACGGGCCCAGCGGCTCCGCGGCATGTGGGAGCCTCCCGGACCGGGGCACGAACCCATGTCCCCTGCATCGGCAGGCGGACTCTCAACCACTGTGCCACCAGGGAAGCCCTTTTAATCTCATTTTAAATCCCTTGGTTCTTCAGGCTATTTTATAGAGCCAAGACCATTCCAAGGCCAGTTGCTAAATGTATGGATTAAGATGTTACTTTTCTTTAATTGCTAGAAGGATTATATACCCCTTCAGGGCGGGGACAATGTCTGTTATTCACTGCCATGTCCACACAGCGGTTACCGTATACGAGATACTCTGTCATGCGTGTTGAAGTAAATTTAAAAAATCTAACGACTGTAGTTTGCTCTTACTTGTCAGCGGTTCTGGTTGGGAACTTATTATTGGGGGAAGGGGGAGCATATGGGAGCGATGTCTCTGGGAGTAGCAATGAGGCTGACCCCTACCGTGTCAGAAACAGTGGGGATGTGGTTAGAAGGACACGTTTCCTGATATAGGGAAGCTTCAAGTTAGGCATATGACGAATGGTGCGTGACCAGTGTTCAATCTGGAATCATTCATTCACAGTCAGCTTTACCTTCAGGGTGAAATTGACTGCCGGTGAGTTCATTCTTTGCTCGAATTTTGTTTTGTTTTGTCGTTTTTCATTTCCTTCACCATTTCTCATTTTGGGGGACTGTACCTTGTATGAGGGGAAGAGTGGAGGAGGGGTGGATCCCTCAGTCTTTCTGTCCGGAATTGGCCTGCCTTCCTGTCCCATAGAGGTCACTTGCCCACAGCTCCCCCTATTGATTCTTTGGCGTAGAGCTTGCCTGACTCTGCACAGGTGGCAACAGAGGAGCAACACGCATTTCCCAAGAGCTGTAGACACTTCATATCCCTGTTCTCCGGGTCTCCGTCACTGCCCCGGTGCCAGGTTGAGAAACCTCAGGGTGTTTGGGTGGAGGTAGATGTATGGAGAGTGTGGCATTGGTGGTTTACTTGTGAAAGAAAATGATAGAGACCTCAGTTTGTTTGTTTTTTAAAATTAATTAGGCTGCGTCAGGTCTTAGTTGCAGCATGAGGGATCTCTCTTGCGGTGCACTGGTCTCTCTCTAGTTGTGGCCTGCGGGCTTAGCTGCTCTGCAGCATGTGGGATGTTAGTTCCCCGACCACGATCGAACCCGTGTCCCATGCACTGGAAGGTGGATTCTTAACCACTGGACCACCAGGGAAGCCCGAAGACCTGTTTTAAAGACACGTATTCCAAGAGCAATGCATAACTTCCCCCATGGCTTTTGAGCCAAAATAACCCCTGGAGATTATTTACCTGTTGAATGTTACCTGTTTCCGTGGAGCTCTTTATTTTTTTATTATTATTATTTTTAATGTATTTATTTTTGGCTGCGTTGGGTCTTCGTTGCTGCGCATGGGCTTGGCTTTCTCTAGTTGCGGTGAGCGGGGGCTACTCTTCGTTGCAGTGCGCGGGCTTCTCATTGCAGTGGCTTCACTTGTTGCGGAGCACGGGCTCTAGGGACATGGGCTTTAGTAGTTGCAGCACGCAGGCTCAGTAGTTGCGGCTCATGGGCTCTAGAGCGCAGGCTCAGTAGTTGTGACGCACAGGCTTAGTTGCTCTGCGGCATGTGGGATCTTCCCGGACCAGGGCTCGAACCCATGTCCCCTGCACTGGCAGGCGGATTCTTAACCACTTTGCCACCAGGGAAGCCCCGTGGAGCTCTTTAAATGTATTAAAAGAAAAGCCTTCAACGCAGACGTAGAGAATGGACTTGAGGACACGAGGAGGGGGAAGGGTAAGCAGAGACGAAGTGAGAGAGTAGCATTGACATGTATACACTACCTAAGGTAAAGTAGATAGCTAGTGGGAAGCAGCTGCATAGCACAGGGAGATCAGCTCAGTGCTTTGTGACCACCTAGCGGGGTGGGATAGGGAGGGTGGGAGGGAGACACAAGAGGGAGGAGATACGGGGAGATATATATACGTATAGCTAATTCACTTTGTTATACAGCAGCAACTAACACAATGCTGCAAAGCAACTATACTCCAATAAAGACGTTAAAAAAAAAAAAAGGAAAGCCTTCAGTTAATTTTTTTTTTTAATCAACGTGAAGATCACGTATTTAAGTTAATCAGTGATGTGAATCATAAGCACACAACACTGATGTGGTCCTTTCTCCCTTTGCATTTCTGTCCATATATCTCTGCATCTGTCTAGTTTGTGAGCCCTGTTCTTACAAATCTGTGTGGCTTGAGACAGGCACCGATATTTTTTGTCTGATCTCTTTTTACTTATTGCTGATAGATCTGAGATTACCCATGATAGTACTGCAGGACCCATTCCTGTGTTTTTAATTGGGAAAATGGGCTATTACTGTGCCAGGAGACTACATTCTCTAGTGCTGTCAGCAAGAGAGGAATGGAGTTTAGAGAACAAGTATATCATGTAAGCTTAACAAGAAAAAAGCTTCTGACTGTACTGAATTTGGTGGTCATTACCAGTGCAGGTAGTCCTCCCACTTAGATCTGACTGCACACACGAACCAAATTCTAGAGTTGCTCCTTTCTCGTTCTGATCTGTTACCGAAAAACTTTGAGAGATTTTAGGAAATCTGTGCCTTCGAAAGAAGGGAAGAAGCTTTGAAAAAGGGAAGTATTCTGGTTGAGTGTGGTCACTTGAAAATCACCAGCACAGTATTTGACTGTTCCTCCCATTAAGACATGGAGTCTATTTGAATCTATTTCCTACCCCTTGATCGTGGATCATCTAGCTCAGCTGAACCTCCAGCTGAATGCAGCCTTGGGACTGAGCGCCATGAAACCAACCAAGGAGTCACCCACCCATCAACCTATAGAATAATGACAGATAATACTTATGGCCTGTTACATGGCAGTAGGTAACTGATAGAACGAACTTGTTCTCAATGAAGATACTCAGGCAAGGATCCTATTATGTCCTCCTGTCTTCTCAGAAAAAAAAAAAAAAAAAATCAGGGTTAGGAAAAAAGTCTTTCACATTTTAGTATAATTTAGCAATCAATATGATTGCTTTCTTCAGCAAAGAAAGGGCTGCTAGGTGCTCACAGCTTTGTTTTGTAATGGAAAGAAGGTCGCTGATTTGGGGGCATGATTCATTTTGGGGAAAGGGTTGTTTGGGAGTTATACTGGAGTGGGGACCTAACAGCAGTTTGAGTATACTATGGATCTGGTGACTGTTGCAGTAGGGGATAAAGAATTTTGAGAGGAAGAATGAGAAAATACCAAAGAACCTGTTTGAAAACTGTCTTGAACAAGCAGTCTGTTGCTAAAGAAGGGGCAAGGGTGTGAGCATTGTGCTATACCCCCAAAGCTGAAGTTGGTGTAACGGCGAGAGACTCGGAAGCCAGATAGGGTTGGCAGATTCGGCAAAAACAGACACAGGATGAGGAGTTGCGTTTATTTATTTATTTTTGGCTGCGCCCTGAGGCTTCTGGGATCTTAGTTCCCCGACCAGTGACTGAACTCAGGCCCTGGCAGTGAAAGCACCGAGTCCTAACCAGTGGACCGCCAGGGAATTCCCTCAGGTCTTTCATTAGATTAGTTACGGGGTATTCTCAGATTTGCATATGTTTGTGGAGTTGAAGCCACCATCTCTTCAAATATGCTCCCTCCCTCTTTCTCTACCGTTACTCATCCTAGTCTTTAGTTAGTTGTGTGTTACAACTTTTCATTTTCCATGCTGAGTCGATTGATGTCTTTCACATTTGTGATCCTCTTGTTTCCTTGTGCATGTTTTAGATAAAATTATTTTATAGTTTGTGAGAATTTGAATGTCTGAAGCCTTTGCTTATCGTGAGGATAGGGTAGTTAGTGTCTGTGCGTGGAATCGTAATCAGATAGTTTCTGTTAACTGATGCATAGCGGTTTGTGTCCCTGATGTGTGGTTTTTGTTTGGGAACTCAACCTGGGGCCCTTCCACCTTTACCTTCGCTATTTCACTTGGCCATTTGTTGCTAGACATCTTTTTATGACGGTACATACAAACCATATTTTAAAAAAAATGGTTCCACTGTGTTCCCCCCCGCCCCGTGGATGTGCCATAATTCTGTCCATTTCTCCTTTTAGCTAAGTGGAGATTCTGTAAGATTTCACTGATTTCTCATGAATCATCCTGTACATGCCCCCTCCTCAAGCTTTTTTGTAAATATCTCTTGAGTGCTTACTCATGCGAGGTACTACATAAGCTCTTGATGTGAATTATGTTACTTTATCTTCATAACCAACTCAGAAGGAGGTGCCATTATTTTCACTTTACAGAGGAGAAAGCAATGGCTCAGAGAGGTCCTATGGCTTCCCTGAGGGTCACACAGCTGGAGGTGGCCGTAGGCACCCTGCAAACCAGGCAGCCTGACCCCAGAGTCTGATGGTGTACATGCACATCAGACACATGCCCCCACCAGTGACATTATTCAGAGTGTGGCCTGTGGACCTGTACTCTTTGTCACCGAAAGATAAGTTCTTAATCCATAATCCATGCAGACATTTAGCAGCTTCTCTAGCAATTTCTCCTTGCTCTGTATCCAAGCAAGTGACCAGTGGACTTATCTTCCTGAGCCAGGCGTGGACCAGTTTGGGTGTTGTTGAATTCATGGGACGAGGCATGTCTGTGGAGCTGTGTTCTCGTCATGTCTAATAGGACATGCACAGAGGGATGCGTTGTCCCCTGCAGATTGGTGGTGAGGACGCGGTCTTTCACTGAAGCTGGTTTGAGAGGCACTGTAGCTTGATGAAGCTCGGTAACCTTTAGGGTCCTTTTTAACATCAAGATTCTCTTGTCCTGAAAGTCACCCTTTGTTGCCGTTTGAGCTCTTGCCCTCCAGTCCTGGAACAGTGGCCTGGGCGTAGTGTCTGGGGCAGAACAGCCCAGTTGTGAGGGCTAATCATGATTCTTTTCTGGCTCCTGGGTACTTAGTGATTTGCTGGCAATACTGGAAGGAAATAAATAATATAAGTGCCTTCGTCCATCAGCTATTAATTGCTTTTACTGTGGGCTGGTACGCAGTGTGAAGGAAGCACAAAATTACCTGGTGCTTTCATAGACTAAATAGAGAGTTGTAATACTTAGGCGTGTAATTGACATCACCTCCCTAGTCCTTTTTTTTAAGTCACATTTTTGCTGTTTTATTTCCCTAGTTCTTCTAATAGAAGAAACGTAGGTGTGCACTTTGGGCTTGTCACATGTATCACTTGTCACCCACCCCTGCAGTACTGGCACTTAAAGTGTTAGCCAGTGCAGGACCACTGCACCATAATGGTTTGTGCTGATAAACCCATGGGTATGACCGATGTTCAAGCGAGTCCTATAAGAGGTGCCAGCCATCAGTCATGAGCTCTACTGAACGCCGAGCATCTCCCAGAACAATTGATATGGGCAGTGATGCACCTAATAAATATGACAGCAGAGAAAAGAACCGAGTGTTACTCGGTCGCCCTGGTGGTTTCTGCTATCCTGACAGTTTGGTTTCAGATGCTGTTTCGAACTGATGTGTTAAGATGATTAAAATTTGTACTGTAAGTGACTGAGCAACGGGATAATAAATTTAAATAATTAGAAGAATACATTTAAATAGGTTCCTAAATTTAAGGAATTAAAATAATAAATAGAGCCTGCCTGGATTCTTAAGCATTAGAGCTTCAAGGTATCTTATTATTTATTATGATTTTTTGTTATTAAAGCAAGTCAGCATTCAACTTAAAAGTAATTTTTTAAAACAAATGCAAATGTGTTATCTTGGTAGGTACTTGAACTTTCTCTTGATTATATCCTTTACCCATGCCTGCTCTGAAATAGATAGTGCCTATATTTTTTTGCTTTGGAAACTGTCCTTTTTTTTTTTTATTCTTGACAGATGATGAGTTGCATCATTTTACATAATTTTGGTCTTGGTACTTGCATTTTCAGCAGTGCTATTGTTGAGAGAGTTTGAATTCTCCTTTCTGTACTAACCCCTGATCTCCAAAATACCACTGATAAAGAACAGAAGCACTAAACAATCACATGGGAATCTCCTGTCAAATTTGTGCCCCAGTCGTGAGAGCAGTGGGTGAGAATGATTTCCTTATCAGAAAATTGTGCCCACCTAGAGTATGGTTGCCTCAATATGTGGTGACTCAAGTGAAAAGAATTTTTTCTGAGAGAGAGAGAGAGAGAGAGAGTGTGTGTGTGTGTGTGTGTGTGTGTGTGTGTGTGTGTGTGTTTCCCAGGAGGATGGGGGAAGAGTGATGGAGACTTGCTTTGTACTCTAGTCCTCACGTCACACATTGAGTGATCCCTGCTGGGTGAGGGTCAAAGTAGCAGACACCGATAAGTGAATAAGGTTATACCAACATTCACTCTGCTTCTGAACATAGCAGTTAGAACCTTATTGAACATGAAAATATAATCATATTTTTAATTGAACTGTAGTTACTGTGTAATATTATATAAGTTGCAGGTGTACAGTATAGTAACTCACAATTTTAAAAAGTTATACTCCATTTATAGTTATTATAAAATATTGGCTATATTCCCCATGTTGTACAATATATCCTTGTAGCTTATTTTATATCTAATTGTTTGTACCTGTTACTTCCCTACTCCTCTAACGCCCCTTCCCCCTTTCCCTCACCCCACTGGTAACCACTAGTTTGTTCTCTATATCTCTAATCACAGGTTTTTAAAAATTTCCCCCCAGATTTTCCCAATCTTCAACTCTACAAACGTATGTAAAACAAAGAGTTCCTAAGTTTTTGCTTCACATTTTCTTTTGAGAGTTTATGGAATTATAGGCAAACCTTGATTTTAAATTTTAAAATAAATTTTAGCTTTGGAAATATAGTTTTATTTTTGAATTTGTTTAGGTATGCTGATTTTAAAGCATTGCAGATAAAAGGGAAATAGATTGATAAAACTGATGAGATTCCATGTTAGCCTGTTTTATCTTTGCTCTGTCTACCTGCCTGACCCCTAGTTCCTTGCAAATGGCACGTGGCCTGTTTTGCCATTGTCTACCTAGCTCTTGGCTTGGGGGAAATAAATTGGAAAGGTAATTTGTTTTATGGCCTGAATAAAAAGGCCTGTTTTGGAGTTTAGGGGAAGAAAAAGCCAGGATTTAAGATTAAGATTGAGAAGATAATGCACAAAGAATGGGAAGAAAGCTGCAGGGAGAATTCCAGATGGATGCTTCCTGCTTGTCTGTGATGCATGGTGCCTACTCTGGTTCTTAGTACACTAGAGCTGGTCTTTTAAAGATTTAATTTTTTAATTTATTTTTGGCTGCATTGGGTCTTCGTTGCTGTGCTTGGGCTTTCTCTAGTTGCAGCAGGCAGGAGCTACTCTTCGTTGTGGTGCGCGGGCTTCTCATTGCGGTGGCTTCTCTTGTTGCAGAGCACAGGCTCTAGGCGCGGGGGCTTCAGTAGTTGTGGCTCGCGGGCTCTAGAGCACAGGCTCAGTAGTTGTGGTGCATGAGCTTCGTTGCAACAAGGCATGTGGGCTCTTCCCAGACCAGGGCTCAAACCCGTGTCCCCTGCATTGGCAGGCGGATCCTTAACCACTGCGCCACCAGGGAAGCCCCTGGAGCTGGTCTTTTAACCAATTTTCTCTGGGGCTGTACTGGATACGGCACTTTGTCTTTTGTCCTCATTTACGTGTTAATTTCTAACAGTGCCCCTTGACCAGTTGGAAAAAGGGTGAACTGGGGTTTTATGTTTCAGGGGCTTCGAGTCTTGCCCTTCAGATGTGTGGTTTTTCTCTGGGATGACAGTGGGAGGCAGAGTGACAGTCCCCGTGCTTAAACGTTAGCAAAATGAAGCCTTGAACAAAATCTGTGCCCGGCCTGCTTAACCCCTCGTTAAGCTAGAGAGGCTTTAACTAGCTTCCACAGAACAGTTCCTCACACTGGTGGTGGGTCCTGTGAGTGGAGTTTTCTATAAATGGGCTTTGCCTAGAAATAAGTGGCTACTCTAAAGTGGTGAAGAATTTTGTTGGCTAAAGCTCGAGTCTCTCACAACCATCACTCATTTTGGAAGGCACTTTCAGAGCAGATCTAGCTCGAACATCGCCCTCTCCGAATCCTTTTTATTTTATTTATTTTATTTTTTGGCCGGGCTGCAAGGCATTAGTTCCCTGACCAGGGATCGAACCCACGCTTCCTGCAGTGGAAGCGTGGAGTCTCAACCACTGGATCACCAGGGAAGTCCTCCCGATCCTTTTTATAATAAATTTGCTACTTTCCCTGGGAAGAATTGCAAAGCGAACCCAATGCTCTGTGAAATACAGGACCCTGTTAATTATTAGAGTTGTTTCCCTTAATCTAGTTATAATTCACATACCATAAAATTCACCATTTTCAAGTGTACAGTTCGCTGACTTTTAGTATATTCACCAGGTTACATAACCCTGTTAGCACTGTCTAATTCCGCACCATTTTCGACACCCCAGAAGAATCCCTGTACTCAGAAGCGGTCATTCCCCGTTCTCCCACCTCCACCCCTCCCAGCCCCTGGCAACTACTAATCTATTTTCTATCACAGAGTTTTGTTTTATATTACACTGAGACCTTTTACCCCTGTAACTTAATGATGGATGAAATATGGGAAGGGTGAGGGGCTGAGGTGGAAGTTTCATGAATAAACCCTTAGGGCCTGGCCTCTTATTCTCAGCTTCTCACTTCTGGGTCCTTGTGCACAGGGGGGAGGTGGTCTGCTGGGCCTCTGAGTCTGGTTCTCTGTTACTGTCTGTGGGTAAATTTCCCAGTCATTGAACATAGGGAAAGCCTGGTAATAGGCAAGAAGTTGAGTCTGACTTGATAACGAAATGAATTTATGGCAAACCTTTTGAAATCTAAGTGCACAGTCACCTGCAAAGGCATTACAGTTCCCCTCTCTACCATTTTTGTCCTGTAGCTTTTAGAATAATCAGAATTCAAATCATATAGAACTTTGTCAGTCAAAACCAGAAAAACAGGTAGCTCAGACAGATTGCGGGCTTGGATATGTGTGTCAGATATGCCTGAAATAAATGCTTTGGGTTCCTTCCCATTGCACTAGGATGAGATCTTGAGGTCTGAGAGTTTTGAAGCCGAGTTGGAGGTTAATTTAAAGGGAAGGGGGGAAGTGCCAGTCCTGGGCAGTGTTCCCTTGACCATGGAGTAAGGAGTGTGACCTTGAGAAGTGCTAATGAATTACGGAGTCTGTAAGGGCCTGGGAACCTAGGGCCTGCTCCCCGGATGTGCTTGGCTGGTCATAAAACCTTATTAGATGAGTGATGTGTTCTTTGCTGTTCACATCTCCCGGCCTATCCCAAAATGCTCTTAAAGAACTGGACTGCAACACCTCCTCCTGAAGTTTCCATTTTCTACGTAGCTCTGTTTTTCAGTCTAAGTACTACATACACGTGGCTTTCTTTGGTAGATTTGCTTGGCAGGCAGTTCCAGGCCCTGGCATCCTTCTCTCTGCTGCTATCATGGGGAGCAGGGAGGATGGGCTCCCCAGAAATCAGGGCTCTAGGGGGCCCTGGGTGTCGGGGAAGTCAGTGCGTATGTACAGAAATCCAAACCAGCTGAGTTGGGAGTGGTTGGCGGACCTTTTACAGTAAAAGGTGGTAACTGTTTAATGTAGGTGCCCTTTTGTCTCCTGCCCTCTAGCTCTCTTGTATTATTATAAGTGACAGGTACTGGAGGCTTGGAATTGATGCAGTTCTCCCTTCCTGGACTTGGCAGATGAAACAGGAATGCATTATTGGGGATTAACACATCAAAATGTTGCAGTTTAAACAGTACTTTGAATAGAGTTGAGTCCATTTGAAAGAAGTACCCTTCTTCTGAAAAGATTAATTTCCTTCAAGGATGGCTGGTTTTTCTGTTTATTCTGTTAGAACATAGGTGGTGGAAGGGATCTGCAGAAAAATATTTTCATCTCCATGGAATTATGCCTGACCCCCTTTTCTTCTGTTTTTAATGCTCAGTAATGCCTGTCCGTGCCCTCACCTCCAGAAAATTCCCAGTAGGGAAATAAATAAGTGAAAAATGACACTCTCATCCGTCCTTACCCTTCACTCCCTGGATTCTTGCTGCTTTGCAGTTAACTACTTTTTAGCCGTTTGCTGTGTTTCCTTCCAGCAACTATTCAACGAACATGTAAATTAATCTATGTCTATCTGTATTGCTTTTTAAATTGCATACCGAAACCCTTTCAGTAACATCTTAAAGAGATGACATGATTTTGCGATTTCACTTTTAAGCGAGAGGTACTTCTCTGCTTCAGTAAAAATGTTGCCTAGGTATTTTACCTCTGAACCTTTGGGATGTGGAGAGTTGTAGAGAGTTGTCATGAATCGATGCATATACTCCAATACTGGACCCGTCTGCCCTATGCGAGAAGAAACTTTCTGTAGTCTGGTGATTGACTTGGGATGGCTTCTAAAAATTGCAAAACAATCTTTGTTAATTTCTTTGGAATATCTCTTTAAGAAGAGGGGCCATGCATAATACAGGGAGGCCCTTTGGGGTAACAGATTTACTTTTATAGCTGCTACTGAGTTCCTCTGTTTTGTGCTTCTTGGGGTATATTGGTTCACAGTTAAAAATAGAGCTCTAATTAAAATGGGTGCCCTCTCTGGAAATAAGAACTATATTTCAATTAGTAAATTCCTGTTTCCTTAACATATTTTTTTGTTCTCTTTTTTATTTTAACAGCAAGCCCGGGCTGAGCAGGAAGAAGAATTCATCAGTAACACTTTATTCAAGAAAATTCAGGCTTTGCAGAAGGAGAAAGAAACCCTTGCTGTAAATTACGAGAAGGAAGAAGAGTTCCTCACGAATGAGCTCTCCAGAAAATTGATGCAGGTAAATTACCTTTTCTCCCCTCTCCTCTTCCCTGCCTGTTTTCTTCCCTAGGAAAAAAATGACTTTGATACAGCACTTTGCTTGAAACGTTTGCTGATGAGGTTGTAGCTAAAATTCTTTAGAGATTAAAAATACCTCGTGAATATGGTAGCAGTGTGATACTCAAGGCTGCGCTTCTGTGGTTGCTAGCTCGCCTGCCGAGGTAAGGTAAGATACTTTATACCCTGAGCATTTCAAGGAACTGCTGATAAGCCTGAGGCCTCGGCGCAGGAGTAAATGCTGTATGCAGTATTTTGGAATTGTGAGGATTAACACCAAATATGAGATTTCTTTTCCTGTAGCGTGGAATCTGTAATGACTACATAAACATTTTTGGCAAGCAGAAGTGGGTCTTTTGCACGAATATATGAGGACACAAAGGGAAATGTCAATTTGGGGGGAGAAAAAGATACGTATCTGTGATAGTTGAAATTTTACACAATCGTGTTCACATGGGTGAGTGATACGTTACCGAACAAATAACAAATGTTGAAACTTAACATCTATCGCTAATGGTGTATAGAAGACAACACACAAAATATATAGAAGTTTTGATGTTTCTAGTTCAGAGATTCTCCTCCTCCCCTTCCTGTTTGGTTTGGTTTTCCTCGAAGCTTACTAGTAAAGTATAAAAGTAGAATTTGTTTAGGGCAAATATTTTGCGGTGTATTTAATATGAACTTGAGAATGAGTAGGACACTGAGTTTTCCTTATTTAACAAAGCGTGTCCAAAATAGTGGGGAGGTATAAAATTTTCCGAGGAGGACCACAATTACCGTTCTGTCAGATGGCTGTAAAAGGTAGGAACACTCCCTTGTATTTTCTATTCACTGGTATTACTAACAATTTCACTCATTAATTTGATTGAAATACATATTTTAGTGAGATTACAACACAAGGCTATTTGGGGCTTTTAAAAAACTTCCTAAATTCTTCTCTTACCTTCTAACATATAAAATATTAGAAGAGAAGACCAGAAACCTTAGTGTTAAGACCATGCAATGGTCCAGGCAACTTTTACCCCATCTTTCTTTTCTTCTCATTTTCCTACCTAATTACTGAATAAAGATACCATTGCAGTCTTGCACAAAATTTGGTTTATATGGTAGCTGATGGAACGTGACGGATAGAGGTACCCAGGCATTATTGTCTAGCAGAGATTTATGGTGAAATTTCTGCATTGAAACTTTTTCTTTATTCCTGTGTATTCTGATTTAGACAAAAAACGAGGAAGAAGGTTAGTTTGACCTTTGACTCTACCTCACCTTGGCTGCATTAGACGAATCATTCTGCATGTTGCTTCTAGAAATATAAGGATGCGATCGATTATCGTTTGCTCTTCTGAATTTAGTGTGTAATCAGGTGTCCTGATTTTTAACACTTCAAGAAACATTTTTTGGTTTTCAACTTGCATAGTCGTTGGTATTTGGAGTCTGATTAAAGTACATTATAAAGCAGTCAAAACCTAGCCAGATTATACTCCTTTTCTCTGGAAAGACTTCTTTTCATTGTGAGTGGTCTGTAGCGTGTCGTTTATAACTAATCTCTCATTCACTTATTATCGTGACCCACCTACTTTCCAAGGACGTGGATGTCCCTTAAAATAAGCTGCTGAACAGAGTGAAAGCACAAGAGACACGTGCAGCGAAAAGGAGGTTAGTTATAGAAATATACTTGGCATAAGGAGGTTTGAACTTAAAATTTAAGCTCTGAGCATCCTATAAATAAAGCTATAACTTGGAAAAACATAGTGATTTTTTTTACAATTCTTACATTAAAAGAACTAGTTTTACTTGGTCAAGAGAAAAAAATTTTCATATATCAAAAACTTAAATTTTTTTGAGGGGCGTGGATCTTTCTAAAGGTACTGAATAATAAGCAAACTGAACAGCACAAGAAACTGTTTTTGCCCAGAGTAGTCTGTCATGTGGAGCGCTTGTCTTCACATGGCCGGGTCTTATGTTTGCCCTCAGTCAAAACAAAGTGTCCAGTACGAGGGTGTGAGTCTATTGTTTCGGGAGCTCTAGGTGGGTCTGTAGCTCGTCAGTGGTCTCACCTGTCGAATCTGGACAAATGGATGGTCAGCATGTCTCTGAGACAATCTCTCATGAATCTCAGCTTGGTTCTTACGCCATATATATTTTTTGTTTTTGTAGTAAAATATAAATAACATAAACAAAACAAAATTTGCCTTCTCAACCATTTTTGAGTGTATAATTCAGTGGCATTAAGGATTGTACATTCACATTGTTGTGCAACGATCACCACCATCCATCCCCAGAACGTTTTCGAACTGAAGCTCTGAACCCATTAAAAAATAACTCCTCATTCCCCACCCCTGGTTCTTCGTTTTGAAAGGACACAGTTGGCAGGTAGTTTGAGGTTGAGGTCTCTGGCAAGTTCTGGAGCTATATCTGTTCTGTGGCATGGTAGGTGATCTCTCACTTTAGACACCAGATATCACAGCATGCCATTTTGTGGTAAATACCCGAGAATCCCTCTTACCGTTGGCCAGTTGGAAGGATCTTGTATAGATGCAGGGAAGAAGAGCTGTAGGCCTACTGTACGCACCCCCCAGGCTTTCCTGAAGGATTTCAGCCAGTCCTTTGTTGAAGGCTCACATCTTCTGCCACCCAGTATGGTAGAACTAATCTCCATCTGGAAGATTTTTAGAGTAATTGGTATCAGTAGACTTTTCCAACTGTGTAATTACTTCATTAAGACTCTCTAGGACGCTTGCTTCTGGATAAGACCTTGTTATGATAGCCTACTAAGAGAACCTGTGTTGCAGGTGACACTGATGGACAAAGAAGTAAATTGACCTGTTCACCAGGGAAGTGTCTAGCATTTTTCACCCAAAGGCTGCTTGGAGGCTATTTATGAAACAATTTTGGTTTTGTCATTTGTTCTATGGCTATTGTCTCCGATAGTGATTGAGCAGTGCTTTTATGTGCATTTCAAAGGAATTCTTTGGTCCTGGGAACAAAACGAGATTATTACTATAGAGGAGATACCTCCCTTCCCATCTGCTATGATAGAGGTGGTATCTAATGCCTTTAAAAACTGAATCAAGTTTATTTAAGTGTAGATGAGTGGAAATCCCTTTGCCCTTTTAGAAGGTCAGGTTTGGAAGATAGGTTCAATGTCTCCAAATATGTTAAGCCCGTCTGAAACAAACAAAAACACACACACAGAGAGAAGCATGCAGCTTTCCTCCCTTGTTTTTGTATATATCTGCAAGATAGTTACCTTGATTTTGTGAACACTCTGGTCTGAAAGATCCGCATCCTTCTGAGCCCAGACCATGGGATTGATTGACCTGATTGGTGAAAATGGTCTGAAAAAGAGCCTTCTAGTCTAATGCCAAGCCTACATTAGAACTAAATTCAGCCCTGGAATGCCTTGAAGAGAGGTTTTAGTTTAATCATAATTTGTAATTAAAATTTATAAGAAATGTTTTATGAGCAAACTCTCCAGAAGAATTTGATATATAATATTTATGTTAGAAAAAAAGTCTAAAAGACTCTTCTCTGAAACGTTAGCTGTAATTATACCTGGGTGCTGAGCTTATAGGTTATGTTAATTTTCTTTTTTTTTTTTTTTGATCTATAAAACTTTTTTTATACAGCAGGTTTTTTTTAGTTATCTATTTTATACATATTAGTGTATAGGTGTCAATCCCAGTCTCCCAGTTCATCCCACCACCACCACCCCACCAGGTGAATTTTCTTATGCTCCTTCTCATTTTGTAGAAAGCAATGTGCGTTACTTCTGTAATCGGAAAATATCTTACTTCCTAAAAAGGAAATTTAAAAATTCTGATGACTGTTTTGTCCTTACCTTTTGAAACCTCCTTCTGTGTCACTGACTTTTACAGCTCACAGTCCTGCAGTTGCTACTGAAGCAAACTTTAGTCTGCTTACCTGATGCGCAAAAAAGCTAGTCCACTGATACCGGGTTGTGGTGAAGGAAAGTACAGTGTTTATTGCAGGGCACCAAGCAAGGAGAACAGGCAGCTTGTGCTCAAAAGACCTGAACTCCCCAATGGCTTTTAGGGAAGAGTTTTTAAAGACAATGTGAGGGGAGAGGGTTACAAGGTGCATGATCAGCTCATGCACAATTCTCTCGTTGGTTGATGGCGAGGTAATGGTGATATTTCAGGAATCTCAGTCATCAACTTTCTGGTTCCAGTCGGTCTGGGGTCTGTGTGTGCTGGTGGCCAGCATGCGGCTGACTTCTTCTACCTGGTGAGGGTTTTAGTATCTGCAAAACAACTCAAGGATATGGCTTAGGATATTATTTATAGCCCTTGAAGAGGAACTAAAGGTCCTTGACTTTGTTTTATGGCTAAACTATTATTATTCTGTCTTGCTTGACCGTTTTCTCACTTCTCTGGTTAAATTTGCCCTTTGGAACTCAGAGAAGGCCAAGGAGGCTAAAGCTTTGCTACAGACCAAGAGGCAGGGGTTGCAGCAGGGACCGGGGGTAGGATGGAGATCTCTCCCTGGTAAGGCCCTGAAGGGTCCTACTTGGTTTCACTATCATAGTTGCATCTGTTTGTCATGGACAGCAATGCACGGGAGCTCCTTGCAAAGTCAGGCTCATTTTGCAGTGATGGAAGATTCTGGACTGCCCACATCGTTAAGAGCTAGCATAAACAGAATGCTCTAATGATTGGCTTAACTGTCTTGTCACTCTTGATATGATTCATTCCATTGGCCCCTCAGTCTTAAAACTTAAAAATAAAAAAATCCTTAATTCCGCCGCCTAACTGTTAACCACCAACCACCCGTCACCAGTGCCAACTGCAAGATCTGTTGTTGCTGAGTTTGATGGTGGTTTTAGCACTCGTGGATTTTCTCCTCAGTTTTTTGTAAGCCCAAGGCATCAGGTTCACTTCCTGCTCTTGGGAAGCCCTGTTCACTTGTGGCCTGCACTCTTCTCAACCAAGACCACTGCCAAAAGGTAATGAATATTTTTTTTAAGCTTTTTTTTAAAAGGCTGGAACAGGAGTGAGACAAGAGTGCTAGGTATTATATGTATCTCTGAATCTTTTCCCGCTAATCCAGTGTTCAAACTTTAGACCTTAAAATAACAGATAGGTTTGTAGTTTTGTTCTTTAGATTCACACTTGAAATTGGATCTGGTCCTCAGAAAGTAATGCCACTATAGCTATACTAGAAATTATTGTACTCATTTTCTTATGGGGGAGGCACATTCTTATTGATGGTTGAAAGCACTTACGAATAAAGGTCTCCTGGATCTCTTGTTAAGTAGCATGGCTTATTTTTACCATTATTGACTTGCTCCCCGAGGTGAAAATGCCTCCTGGAATTAAAGCAGTTGCAGTTTCCTAGCATCTATGGAAAGATGATATATGGAGGGAAGGAAGGAAGTTGTGGGCAAAAACCACTGCTGAAGCTGCCAATACCAAATGATGTATTGCCGAGCAGTTTGGAGTGAAACTGAGAGGAAGGATTTCGGTAAGTCCCCAAATCTGCCTGTTCATCTAGGCAAAGGCTCACCTTCATTTTCCTTCTCCCTCTCCTCCCCTCAGTCTGGAGAAGTAGTTTCTTCTTCCAATACCAGGTGATTGGATGCAGGATTTTTCTGCAGCGTGCACTTCCCTAGCCCCTGCAAGGCTGTGTCTCTGGGCAGCTGGAGTGTCCTCAGGCGTTAGAAGTGAGTGTAGACCCCCAGTTCCCTTCTCAAGCCTGTACACCAGAATCTGAAGCTGCCTTTTTTTTTTTAACATCTTTATTGGAGTATAATTGCTTTACAATGGTGTGTTAGTTTCTGCTTTATAACAAAGTGAATCAGCTATATGTATACATATATCCCCATATCTCCTCCCTCTTGTATCTCCCTCCCACCCTCCCTGTCCCCCTACTCTGTGTTGTCACAAAGCACCGAGCTCATCTCCCCGTGCTGTGCAGCTGCTTCCCACTAGCCATCTATTTTACATTTGGTACTGTATATATATCATCAATGCTACTCTCTCACTTCGTCGCAGCTTCCCCTGTGTCCTCAAGTCCATTCTCTACGTCTGTGTCTTTATTCCTGTCCGGCCACTAGGTTCATCAGTACTGTTTTTTAAGATTCCATATATATGTGTTAGCATACAGTACTTGTTTTTCTCTTTCTGACTTACTTCACTCTGTATGACAGACTCTAGGTCCAGCCGTGAGGCTCCCATTTTTTACTTCAAGTTCTCCAAGTCACTGAGACGGCAGTGCAGTGATTTTGTTTGTTCAGGCAGCAAAATCACATGTCAGGGTGATAAATATGTATGAAACTCTGTTTAGTTCATTTTAAAGGCACCAAGGCTAACACTGCCATTGCATCCATTCAGGTGAAAACTTGTTCCCTGATGGCAGGGGGGAAGAGCTTTTGAAATATGTTCTTCATTAAGCTGGCTCGACCAGTGGCCCTCTTGGCTTTTAGTTTTTCAGGGCTATTAATGCTGAGCAAGAAAATTGGCCATCACCTAATAGCTAACAGAACATTTGGGGCAAAGTTGGGTTTTCTGGTTGTTGTTGTTTTTCATTCCAAATCATCTGAACCTCAGCTTTGTGTGTTCTTTGTTTCTTTTCACGGAGCAAGGGGCTTATACATTGTGTTCACAATGCATCTGCAAAAGGCTTCTGGGATGTTTTCATTGCATTTTAAATGCTGCAACCACCAGAGGGCAAATTATAAGCCAAAACTTTCCTGTTAGCAGCATGCCAGAAATCTCAGTCTCACATAATTTGCACTGTGATTAGAAAATACACTAAATTTGATGCAGTGCTTTAGTCTTCAGAAATCACTGAGTTTTTTTCAAAGTGTGTGCATGTGTGTTGTCATTACGGCCAGAGTTAATGTGCCAGCCTCCCCAAAGTGTAAGGGCAAGGGCAAGGGCAAGGGCTTAGAAGCCTCCCAGGCTGACTTCTTTGATGAAATACGGGAAAGCACGGGTAGGAAATAAAGGTAGAAGGAAAAGGAAATTAAAAATAATGAGGTGGGCTTCCCTGGTGGCACAGTGGTTAAGAATCCACCTGCCAACGCAGGGGACACGGGTTCAATCCCTAGTCCGGGAAGATCCCACATGCCGTGGAACAACTAAGCCCGTGCGCCACGACTACTGGGCCTGCGCTCTAGAGCCTGCGAGCCACAACCACTGAAGCCTGCACGCCTAGAGCCTGTGCTCCGCAATGAGAGAACCCACCGCAATGAGAAGCCCGTGCACCGCAACAAAGAGTAGGCCCCGCTCGCCGCAACTAGAGAAAGCCCCTGCGCAGCAACAAAGACCCAAAGCAGCCAAAAGTAAATAAATTTAAAAATAAATAAATAAATAATGAGGTGAAGCTGGAGTGAGAGGTTGCTTTCTTCACCAGGATAGGGGGTAAGCATTGTTTTTTCTAATTGAAAAGGTGAATCTTGGTGTTTGAAGGATACTTGGCTCCACTGTAGATGGACTTGAGCTATCACTGGAAACACTTTTCAAATGATTTCAAAACTACAGTTATAAATGTTGCAACGTTTTGCATTTATTGGGTAAAATTTTTTTTCATTTTCAAAACAGTTTACACTCAGCCCAGTTAGTAATTACCTTAAAATACAGAGTTATATATCCTGCTGCTAATTATCTTTACTTTCCTTTTTCCTCTTTATTCATAAACTGGATAAGAAAGATGGGGCTTTTTATTTTAATTTACAGTAAGGTCTCAGCTTAGAATGAATTCTTTCTTTGGGCTAAATACTCTCTATTCCTCAAAGAAGAAAAGGCTAGTTTTTACGAAATGGATTTTTTTTTGCAGGTTAACTCTAGAGCCTAAAGGACTTCTTTATCTTATTTGTGGAGCATCTTTTTTAAACCTCCCTCCTAACCAGATTTCTTTAAAGGTGTTAATGCTTTTTTTTTTTTTTTTTTTTCGGTAACTGTAGATGGACTTGAGCTATCACTGGAAACACTTTTCAAATGATTTCAAAACTACAGTTATAAATGTTGCAACGTTTTGCATTTATTGGGTAAAATTTTTTTTCATTTTCAAAACAGTTTACACTCAGCCCAGTTAGTAATTACCTTAAAATACAGAGTTATATATCCTGCTGCTAATTATCTTTACTTTCCTTTTTCCTCTTTATTCATAAACTGGATAAGAAAGATGGGGCTTTTTATTTTAATTTACAGTAAGGTCTCAGCTTAGAATGAATTCTTTCTTTGGGCTAAATACTCTCTATTCCTCAAAGAAGAAAAGGCTAGTTTTTACGAAATGGATTTTTTTTTGCAGGTTAACTCTAGAGCCTAAAGGACTTCTTTATCTTATTTGTGGAGCATCTTTTTTAAACCTCCCTCCTAACCAGATTTCTTTAAAGGTGTTAATGCTTTTTTTTTTTTTTTTTGCGGTACGTGGGCTTCTCACTGTTGTGGCCTCTCCCGTTGCGGAGCACAGGCTCCGGATGCGCAGGCTCAGTGGTCATGGCTCACAGGCCCAGCCGCTCCACGGCATGTGGGGTCTTCCCAGACCGGGGCACGAACCCATGTCCCCTGCATCGGCAGGCGGACTCTCAACCACTGCGCCACCAGGGAAGCCCTAAATGTGTTAATGCTTTAAGCAGCACGATGCTACTGGGAATCTAGGAAACTCAGACTTAGCCCCTTAGGTACTGTGAGTGGACGGGAAGCCCCATGTACTGGAGCCCTCCACTCAGAGGTGAGAGCTTGTCCTTGGTGTTGAGGATGCTGACAAGAAAACAACATTTAAACTAATTAATTTTCTGGAAGGGCCTACCAATTTTTTTCCCTTGCAAAAGTCATATACGCCTTTCCCTTTAGAAAATGACAGGTTCGACAGTTCAGGCAAACCTCACCGAGGATAAATGAAAGAACTAACAAGATCGTGAACAACTGTTGGAGATCTGGGGAGGGTAGGAACTGAGAAGGAGACCCAGCACCCAAGGCTCCTTTCGTCCTGAGCACATTTGCTATTTATTCATTACACAACAGCCAAGAAACTGAATTGTGCTTTTGACAGTTGTGTGGAGCTGGGGTTACAGAAGTCAGAGCTCGGGGCTGGCCACAGGTGAGGACAAAGAAAAGACACCCCCGCTTTAAGCTGGAATCATGAAGAGCTACACCCTCAGGACCAGAGTGAACCAGTTTTGCATCATCTGGGTGAGCTAGAGAGCTAGCTTTGGTTTTGGCTTAAGGTAGACCCAGACCTCTGGTGCCTGGCAGAAGAAAATGGAATTTTCTGGAGGAAGGTACCATCACCCTAGGCCACAGGTTTCACCTACAAATAAAATTTTATTGAATTTTGGGTGCATTTTGAGGGACTATCCTTACAGGACTTTAGGAGAGATTAGAAGTGGGTGTGAGTCAAAGACAGGATCATGGAAGACTTTGGTTTTGGCCTCAATGACTGGAAGAATAGAGTTCTTTCCCACCATTTAAGGTGGAAAAGATGGCAAGCGGAGTAGACCTGGAGTGGCAAGGTCAGAAGTGCAGTTGAGATGTCTAGACATCCAAATGTAAGTAACAGATAGGCAGGTTCTCTTAACAAGAGAAGTCTGGGCTAAAGATACAAATTTGGGGATGTTTTTATTAATTAATTAATGCCTGGAGAAGAAGGCCAAAGACACAGGAGATCACGTAGAGAGACTGCAAGGACAAGCCACAGAGTGGAGGAAGGTATTTTCAACATATGTAACCAACACAAAACTACAGATCAGCAAGAAAAACAGACAGCCCCAAAGAGAAATGGCTAGAGACTTGAACTGGCTCTTCATATAAACAGGTAGCTAAACGGCCAGTAACCATATGGAAGGGTACACAACCCAATTAGTAATCAGGAAAGGTAAAATAAACCACAGAAAGAAAGATATTGCTAGAGAATCCCCATGCATACTGTCAGAGAATGGAAATAGTTTCAACCATTTTAAAAATAATTTGGCATTACCTAATGAAGTTGGAAATATTCATTGTCTTTAACCCAGCAGTTCCACCCCTAGGTATATCTTATAATGTTCGCACGTGTGCACCAGATGTGTAGAAGAATGTTCTTTGTGACATTGCTCATAATAGTGAAAAACTAGAAATGACCTAAATACCCATCATCTGTAGAGTGGATAAATTTTGATATACTCATCCAATGGGATATTAGCAGGCAATAAAAATACACACCTCAGCTATACTCAATAACAGGGGTGAATGAAATCACAATTTCATTTAGCAGAAGGTGCTAGACAAAAAAGAATATAAAATCAAGCAAAAACTAATGTTTAGGAATAAAGTAAAATCTTTTAAGATAAAAGGTGCAAAGAGGGCTTCCCTGGTGGCGCAGTGGTTGAGAGTCCGCCTGCCGATGCAGGGGACACGGGTTTGTGCCCCGGTCCGGGAAGATCCCACATGCCGCGGAGCGGCTGGGCCCGTGAGCCATGGCCGCTGAGCCTGCGCGTCCAGAGCCTGTGCTCCGCAAGGGGGAGGCCACAACAGTGAGAGGCCCACGTACTGCAAAAAAAAAAAAGGTGCAAAGAAGTGAATACAATAAGAATCAGGAGAGCAGTTACCTCTAGGGGATAGAGGGTGTGATCTGGAAGGGATGCACTGGGCTTTGGGGTGCTGGCGATGTTATATTTCTTGATTTGAGGCCATATATATACAAGCCAGTGGTATCCTTTCTACTTGCCTGGTTATTTTGCTCATCCGGAGGCTTAATCTAGGGGGAAAGAGTCTGTAGGAAGTGAGGTCATTACCATTCATCCAGTCAGCATTTGCATAGATAAGACATTTTTCTAGATGCTCTGGGGTAGAGTTGAGCAAATCCTGGTCACTGCTGTTCATAGAGCTCACAGTGCTGTCAGGGTGATTGAGAGTGCACCCAGGTGCTCAAGGGTGGCAGCACACGTCAGGGATGAGAATAAAGGCTTTGAAGCCAGAAGCCTGTATTTTAAGCCAGGATCTACCTGTTACCAGCTGTGTGACTCTGGGCAGCTTACCTCATTTCTCGAAGCTGTGGCTTCATAATGTGCAAAGTGCAGATGGTAGTGTCTACCACAGAGTTAGGAATGTTAAGTGCATTGATGTGCGTAAAGTGCTTGCTCCACAGTAACTAGTGCCTTGAAGTATTAGCTGCTTTTTGAAGTAACTCAGAGAAAGGATATGAAAGCACCGTGAATGTAGCTCATAGAAAGGATATGAAAACACCATGAACAAGATGTGGAGATGCACCGGAAGCACACTGCGCACATCCCAGCCTGAAGAGCGGGGAGTATACATGATGCTGAGGGCGTATGGGAAGGAGCTGTGGGAGTTTCAGAAAGTTGGAGGGAGGGGTCCAGGTACCCTAGGCAGAGGGCAGTGTGACCAGGGCTGTGGGCTCGGGGTGCAGCAGCTTGTGTTAGCGTAGTGCTGTGTGACCGGCAGGGCTTGTGGTCTGGAAGCCCCTGGGCTGGAGTGGTCTGTAGACACGTTTGCCTGGGATCATAGGCTTTTTTTTTTTTTTTTTTTGGGACGGGGGGCTCT
>NW_020175199.1:3590727-3618814 GCF_003031525.2 Neophocaena asiaeorientalis asiaeorientalis
TTTTTTAAAATGTGTTTTTTCAGGGAAAGAGTCTTTAGAAGAAGACACGAGCTGTGCCTCTAACCGCAGTTACTACCACTCTCTGTGCTGAGACCCATCATTCTTTGTTTGCCAGGTGCCTGGACCCTGAAGGCATTAATGTTTATAAACCTTAGACTGTCACTTGGGTTGAGTGTGAAAGTAGCATGAGGAAACCATGGGAAACTTGCATGAGGAGTGGATCATGGGAGGAGTTGAACGTCATACCAGTGAGTTTGGACTTACTCTGCAGGTGGTAGGGAGCCATTGCAAGGTTTTGAGCAGGGTGTTGAATGAATAGAAAACTCTATTAGTTTAGTCTAGCATGATCTACACTGGACCTGGGGGCATCCATTAGGAGGCTTTGGCAGTGGCCTGGTGAAAAGGAATAAAAGACTTGAACTAGAGCACAGAAAGCACAGGGTATATTTGACAGCTGTTCTGGGGGCTGACTTAATGCCATTTGGTAACTGATGAGGTGTGTGTTGAATGAGAATAATAGTACCAGTGACAGAAGGAGGAAGGAGGTGGGCATAAGTGTGGGCCCAGGAGGCATTTAGTGGTGAGGCACTGAGTTTGAGGTGGGAGGCAGGCTTTCTGCTCAGCAGAACGGTTTAGAGTTGGTTAAGAGACTCAGTGTTGTGAGAGAGTTCTGAACTTTTTTCTCAAAGGCCATGTTAACTGCATGGTACAGTAGGTCCTCCACATGCAAACGAGTTCTGTTCCCGAGAGCGCGTCCGTAAGTCCAATTTGTTCGTTAGTCCAACAGAGTTAGCCTAGGTACCCCACTAACACAATCATCTATATAGTACTGTCACACAAATAATGTTAATACATAAAAAACAAACAAACACAAAAAAGAAAACATTTTTAATCTTACACTTCAGTGCCTTGAAAACTACAGTAGTACTAGCTATATCACTGCTGCTTTTTTTTTTTTTTTTTTTTTTCGCGATACGTGGGCCTCTCACTGTTGTGGCCTCTCCCGTTGCGGAGCACAGGCTCCGGAAGCGCAGCCTCAGCGGCCATGGCTCACGGGCCCAGCCGCTCCGCAGCATGTGGGATCTTCCCAGACCGGGTCATGAACCCTTGTCCCCTGCATCGGCAGGCGGACTCTCAACCACTGCGCCACCAGGGAAGCCCTATCACTGCTGCTTTTACACTTGCTTCCGGACATCCTGGGCTTGAAATAAAGATACTGTACCACTGTACTCTATACAGTACTTAAAATAAAGTACACAAAAGCACAACCACTCGCGGAGGACGTGCGTACATGACAACCTACGCCAGACACGTGAACTAACTTACGTGATTGGATGTGTCGAACGCACGTTCGCATCTTTGAAAGCTTGCAACTTGAAGTTTCGTGTGTAGGGGATTTACTGTAATTGTTTTTGACAGTCCAATGACTTAATGTGGTCACTGTCCTATGGTGGGCTTTACTTGGTCCAGTGCAAGTGGCCCTAGTCCTTGGTGGTTGTCAATAAACCAGGCACGTTGGTTGCAGAACTGTGGGTGGTACACAGAGAGAATGATTAGTGTTGACTAGTGAAAACAGAGGTGGGGGCATCTTGGGTTTATCCTCAAGTTGCACTGAGAAGGGTGGTTCCCGGGGCTGGTGGCCGGAAGGCATGCCTCATTTGGCACTGGCTGGATTGACAAGAAGCCCAGACACACTTGCAAACACACTTCGCCCAGCCTGGGATTTGGCACACCTGCTGTGTGCTGAGTGGGTGGCCTGACGCATCCATGTGCACCTGCGGTGGTGCCTTTACCTGGTGGAGAGAATTTTTGCCCAGAAGAAAAGCCATTCAGTGAAGAGTTCTTGAATCTCCGATATAAGAAGCCTGGTTTACTGAAGTGGCTCCAGAAAGCTTTTGTAAATTATGAGAAAGACAACAATTATTGGTAATTCACTGATGCTTAAGGCTTGCCTGTTTTTAGATCAACTTAATGCTATACTTGTGCTTTTTAATGGGCTGGAAATTGGCTTTGGGACTCCATATGTGAGTGGATACAGTCAAAAAATGCTCGTGTTTGAGTACTTAGAATTTTACAGGTTTATAGTTGTATTTTTGCTTATAGCTTTTTCACTTATGTTAATATATTTTTCATGCTGAATCCTAAGGAACAAATCTTTATTTATATAACCCTAATTCCATTGAAAATGTGCTGCCAGTGGATCATCAGTTATATAACATAATTTCCATTCTGTAAGGTTTTTTGTTGTTAATGTTAAAAATGTATTGCACAGGTAAGAGTTCCAAAAGTTTTCCATAATCTTTGAGATTGACTTTATAGGAAGTATATTTACAGAAAATCCTGATTTTGGAAATAAATTTTAATCTACTTAAGCATTTTGCTTTAGATATTTTGAAGGTAAACACATGCATGTTTTTCAAACACATGAATAGAATTTGCTTGACTATTTACTTCTTAGGCTGAATCACTTTTGTTCTAGCTCAGGATCTCTGACCTAATTGAAAGATTAAAAATCGTTCATAAAGTGTTAAGACCTTTGGTAAGAAATTTAAAATCATGGCTTGAATTTTATGCCCACGTTGAAGATGCTACTCAGAGATGAAACCGGAGTTTGGTTCTTTTGATAGGTCCTAGGTCAGCCTAAACCAGGCTTCCTTTTAGGGTTTTTGTTTATGGTGTCATGGGCTACAGCTTTAAAATAGGCAGGTGGAGGGAATTCCCTGGCGGTCCAGTAGTTAGGACGCCGTGCTTCCACTGACGGGGGCACGGTTGGATCCCTGGTCAGGGAACTAAGATCCCGCATGCTGTAAGGCGCGGCAAAATGCAGAAAATAATAAAATAATAATAAAATAAAATAGGCAGGTGGATTCAGGGTGTTGGTTCCAGTCCTCTTGGGGCCACATGGCTTGAATATACAGAAACGGTTTCTGAATTTTTCTCAGGCAACCTGTTATGAGGCAAACTCTATGGCTGTTAGTTCCTCAAGTTCTCTTTCCCTGCTCTGCCCCCCTTCTCCTTGCCCATGTTAATTCTCATCTCATAATTGCTTTGGCGGGGGTTGTTTCTGTATTTTTCTCTGTGTTTTTCTTATTGGCAGTGTCTTTGTTCCAAGGAAGAACCAGATTTTCTATTTCTGGTATTCTGTTCAGAAACTCCATGCCCTGCCCCTAGATTGCCTGTCGCCCGAGAGATGGCAGAGCAAAGCAGGCAGCAGAACCATTTGTTCCAGGTCTGTCTTTGGGGGATGATGAAAACTGTGAGTCTTTGGCAGAGTTAGAGCTCAGGATGGCTTGACATTTTCCCAGTGGGTTAGCATAACCCAGGGACCTCGCTTGAGTCCTGGTAACGACAGCTTAACCGTCAAATTTTTCTTAGGGTATGGCTCTTGAGAGGAAAAAGCCTTTTCAAATTGAGAGCTTTTTATAGATTTCATTACTAGTTGAATCTGTATTCTTATAGGAAATACCTAATCAGATATTGACGGTGTTAGGCCATCTGTCTGTATATGAGTATTTTCCTCTAAGCCAGTGAGAACCTTACCTTTGCTCAGATTGATATTCTGTGACAACTGCTGCTTGGGGGGCAAGAGATTTTTCAACATTAGATTGCATCCTTTATTGTTTTAATTTACTTCAAGGCAGAAGCATAATGCTAAAAAAAGGCGGAAGGGGGCTCTTTCAAGTAAAAAAGACAGCAATTGAAAACATATTAGAGGAAAACACAGCTAATATTTTAAAAAAGCTATGCAAATGGTTTAAAGATTTTAAGACTACAGTTCATTTTTCTAAAACCAGTAGGTATCACTTAAGCTTAGTGTTCATAAACTATTTTAGGGCAAGGATAATGTCTTAACCATAGATTGTGCTGCCTCTAACATAATACATTCAGGTAGAAGACATGCCACACAGGTAATGTTTATAGAATACAGGTGTTAGTTGAAGATGTACATGTTTTGCTATTTTTTCCTCGTAAGTGATGCTTTTCCCACTCAGGTCTTTGTGTCCAAAATGCTGGAAACTCTTCTCATTCTCTGTGCGTTCCTCTTAGTTCTTTTAATTACTGCTTGGTCTTGCAGAAACTGAGTTTTAAAGGGTTAGCTAAAAATAGACTCATCGCTGTAAGCACCTCTTCACATCTGCTTTCTTTCTCGGTCCCTGCGAGGTTGACCAGTTTTTTTGGAGTTGTGCATCAAAAACAGTTGGAGGGAAAACAGCATCTGTTTAGTCAACATTTCCAGTGTTGGAAGAAGATGTCAGATTTTTAACTTTTTTTGTTTTCTTTTTAAACACCAAGTATGGTGCTTTCAGAGCAATGGAAATTGTTTCAAATGTGGAGATGGTTAGGTGTAACCTTTTGAGGTCCGTCAGGCCCACTGAGCTCTCTGTTGTCCATCTCACCCTGTGCAGAGTTTACAAAGAAACATAGCATCCACTGGGCGAGCGTATATGGCTCACTGTTTTCTACATTTAGTCATTTGACCTTCCGAATGCCAAGGGCGCACTAGGCACTTGTGGATGGAGGAGTGTGAAGCCAGCCCCTCTGAGGTTTGCTCAGGATCTGGTGGGAGAACTCTGGTTTAGCGTTCAGAGCAGGGTTTGGGCGCCAAGCTCTGCCGCCTTCCAGATGAATTACCTTGATCCAGTAACCTGTTTCGTCACATATGAATTGGGGGTGATCATGCCTGCCTAACGCATGTGATGAGCCTGGTACGCACTGCCTGCCTGAGGAAATGGTTTTTTTTTTTTTTTTTTGAGGAAATGGTTTTGAAGGTAGAATTAGGGAGTGGTGTCATCTTAGACCCCGCAATCCAACTAGGTGTGCTTCATTGTTTTTAGTAGTTTTTGCTTAATCTGTCCATGGTTCTGAAAATACCAGGCCCTGTGGCTCTCATTCCCTTCACCCCCTACCATGAATCAACAGCCCCTCCCAGCTGAGAACATTAGAAATAATGCACAGTGATTCATGAGAACCCCAGTCGTTGTGTGTCCACTGAATTTCTTTTATTCTCTTTTGGTTTTGAAGGTTGGAGTACATTTTTTTTTAAATTTCTTTTGCAGCAACACCATAACCATATCTTTTAATTTCATAAATAAGAGGCCTTGCCTTTTGGTTTTTTAGGAAAGATGTAGGAGGTGTGATGTTTGGTCTCATTACAGAAAGTTAATTATTTGTACTTATTTTTGCCAAGCATGCTTACTTAGTACATTGGGAAACAGCATTCAGAATAATTTACTAAGTATTTTTTGTGATTGTAGCATCTCTTCCCTCTCTCCACACATTGTATAAATGCAAGTAAACTGTAATTCATTCAATAAAAACCGACAGTTGCAAAATTTCTATTTTTTAATAATTTTTATGCTCATGGTATAAAAATTTAAGAGTACCAAAGGGTTATATATATGCTGGAAAGTAAGTTTTCTTCCTTTCCTCATCCCCAGCTGTTCCCTACAGAGATAACCACTTACATGTTCTTGAAAATGGAAATCGGTGTTTAATCATGGTTTGATGCTCTGATGTATTTGCCCTATCATTTCTCGGCCTTTTCACTAAGATCAAGTGCCTCTGACTGTGCACTATAATTTTTGGTTATAAGTTAGAGGAATCAGGAGCAAGTGACTAGGTGTACGCTTGGACATATGAGCAGAAATGACTAATGTAACTTTTATGATATACTCGGTTTAACTAGCTATCGGAGCCGTTGTTCCCATGGCTTTTGAGTGTCTTGCTTTCCACATCTGTGTTTTTTCATTTTCCAGTTGCAGCATGAGAAAGCTGAGCTAGAACAGCACCTCGAGCAGGAACAGGAATTCCAGGTCAACAAGCTGATGAAGAAAATTAAGAAACTGGAGAACGATACCATTTCTAAGCAGCTTACGTTAGAACAGGTAAAAATGTATAGCTCTCTCTGTACCCTTTTTAGGATCGTTATAGTTATATATATATATGTATTTCTTATATCATCAACTGTTCTTTCAAGCTTTAAGAGGTCCTGAGGAATATCAGTGAAAAATGTTTTTCAACTTTTTCTTCCCACAGTGGCGGCTTCCTCTCTGAAGTACACATTGGCAGATCTGCATAGCACCTGCTCACTCTTTCACGCACTTGTGCTTTTCTTAACCACAACTAATAAAGTTTCAGGAGATACGTTGTGATGTACTGATTTATAGGCAGGAAATGTTAGGTTCCTTTTGCCAAAGGGGGAAGAATATGTTTTTAACCACAGGATCATTTCTGTGAAATTTCCTGAGACAGTGTGGCTATGGAACTAAAACTTTTCTTTCAAGCGTTCTTCAGAACAATTAGCATTTTCTGTCTTTGAATTATTAGCAATCTTATATGAACCCTGTCTTTTCCCACCTAGATTTGTTGATACGGGTATGGAGCCCTAGACTTAGTTGCACGTCCTGGTTCAGCCACTGATGAGTTTTGTGACCTTCCATTAACTTCATTAACTTCTCTGGGCCTAGGTTTTCCATTTGCAAACAGAGAAGCACAAACTAAAGTCAGGTGTGGCAAGCTTAAAAAGGTACAGAAGGCGGAAGGTGATAGCGCACAGTTTCTTTGGCCATTGCCCTTGGTAGACGTTGGTATTTGAGCACAGGTCTTGCCTTAGGAGGCCAGACTGGTCCTTATTTGCCAACTCACAGAATCATGGGCCACCATTATCAGTCCTTCCAAGTTCGGGTGTCAGACAGAAGCTCCTAGCGCTTTTCCCCACGCTCTTTTCCCAAAGTTAGAAGAGGCTGACCGTAGTCTACTGCCACCTGGTTTCCATGTCAAATTCAGTGTATTCACATTTTCTAGTTCTTTGCGATGTGGATCCCACTTACCACTTTGATGATTTGGCCAAGCTCTTCATGCAGAGTTGTCTGATTTATCCCACTTTTAGGATCTTTCTGTGCGTCTTACTCCATGCTGACTGGTTCTTGAATCACCCTCAGGACCATTCTCATTTCATCATTGTACTTGAGACTGAAACCGTGACGGGAATGTCAGGCTTGAGAGGAAGCCAGGGTTTGTTTTAAACTAATTGGACTGACTTTTGGTTTTTGTGTTATTCTTGTATCTACCTATATCAAAGGGTGGAACGTCACTGGGTTTTCTAAGACTATGAATAATGGCCTTGGAAATTTTTCCATTCCTTCTAGGTTAAAGAACAAAAAAGCTTCATTTCCAAGGGTTGGCTGTTTTACACATATCCAGAGTAATCGATTCTTACCCGTCCTCTTTGGAATTCAGATGCAATTTCTAGAATTAGAAAACTCCCCCACGTCCCCCACCCTCCCCCCGACCCTGCCTCCAGCTTAAAGCATTTTGTTCCAAAGTTCACCTGTTTAATTTCCAGGGTAGGCAATAGCCAGTTCTTTCCAATTAAAGTTTTGAAGATTCTTGTTTAAGTCCCTGATATACCAAGAACTCGTTACTGGTACCCGTTAATCAAGAGTTAACCAAGTGGCCAGGTGAAATTTTCACAGTGGTTGGTATTGTGAGAACTTCACTTGGTCAACACCTTCCCTGTGATGGCTGTCAATAACGGAAGTAGCTTCTATCTTGTATTTGTTTACAGGCTCCTTGAGGAGACTTTGGAGCTCTGACCCCCACAGTTTAGTTGTGGCCACAAGGTGGAGGTAGTGGCCTAGAGTCAGAAAGAGAAGGGTTGACTGATCCTACTGTCCCTGAGAGAGAGGATGGATGGCTGCACGGTCTTAAGGCTCTTTAGAAACTTTAGTGACTAAATGCTTTTAAAATGAGGCCCAAAGGCATACATTCTCCCAAAGTTAATGATTTAGTCCACTGTAAGGCTTCTTTCAGACCTCAGCACCAAAGAAATGGATTTCCACAATGGAATGTGTGCATTGCAAAGCCCTAAACTAGAAATTATCTTCAGATCTGGGATATCAAGTCCTTATTTTATTTTATTTTTTTAATTTTAATTTTTAAAAATTTTTATTGGAGTATAGTTGATTTACAATGTTGTTAGTTGCAGGTGTACAGCGAAGTGAATCAGTTACACATGTACATATGTCCACTCTTTTTTTGGATTCTTTTCCCATATAGACCATTACAAGTCCTCATTTTAATTAAGATGGAGAAAAGTAACACCATACTAAAACTTTCCCCCCTTTCTTTTGGGTATATCTAGGGTGATTATATGTTGGGGAATTTATTTAACTACAAGTAGTTTTAGTCGGTGTTTAGGGGGGAATGTTTTTTTTTTTCTACTGTAGAAATAAATGTCTTCCATGTTTCCATGGATGTGATCTGATCCTCTCTTGTGGCCATCACTTGGGATTATCATCTGTATTATAATATTTACGGTATGTCGTAGTCTGTATAATATAATATATCCTATACTGAAATTATTATCAGAAGAGCCAAGGCACGTGCTGTACTATGCATTGTAATGATATATGTGTGTGGTACATGCCTTTGCTTTTCTATCTGACAATAAACATATTTTTAAAACTAAAAGCTATTTGAAGGCAATTATCCTATGTGTCCCGTGCCTTGCCGCTGCTTTGTTGGAAGAGTTTAAATAAAGTGTGGATTTAGACAGGTGCCTGAAGAGCTGTCACTTGTACTTTGAAAGGCGGTGTAGGGTAGGTTCAGGGTCTGGGTATTGGACTTGAATGGAACCAGATGTGAACCTCTTTCCTCTGCTAAATATCTTAATTTGTTTATTTTTTTTGGTAGCAGCTTTATTGAGTTATAATTCACATACCATTACAAATCATCCATTTAAAGCATTTACAAATCATCCATTTAAAGTATATTTCGTGTTGTGTAACCATAACCAAAATCAATTTTAGAACATTTTCATCACCTCAAAAGAAACCTTGTCACTCAATCCCCTAATCCCCTTAAGCAACCACTAACTCTACTTTCTGTCTCTGTGTATTTGCTTATTCTGGACACATCCTATAAACGGAATCATATAGTGTGTGGTCTTGTGTGACTGCCTTCTTTCACTTAGCATGATATTTTTATCCACGGTGTAGCACATATCAGTACTTCATTCCTTTTCCTGGCTAAGTAATAATCCATTATATGGATGTACCACATTTTGTTTATCCATTCATCCTTTGCTGGACATTTAGGTTGTTTCAGCCTTTTGGTTATTATGAGTAATGCTGCTGTGAACATGCATGTACGATTTTTTGCGTGGACATGGGTTTGAATCTTTCTTGGAAATTAGAATGGAATTGCAGGGTCACATGCCAACTCTCTGTTTATCTTTTGGAGGAAATGCCAGACAGTTTTCAAAGTGGCTGCACCATGTCATTGCAGCCATGCCGGTGGATGTGAAGCAGCATCACATTGTGGTTTTGTATTTCCCCGAGGCGAATGATGTCGAGTGTATTTTCAGGTGCTTCTTGGCCATTTGTGTATCTTCTTTGGAGAAATGTCTATTCAAGGTCTTTTTATTATGGAATTCTAAGAGTTCCTTATATATTCTTATACATATAGTACTTGTATTTTATAAGATACAAGTCCCTTATGAGATACATCATTGCAAATATTTTCTCATTTTCTGTGGGTGTTCTGTGCACTGTCTTGAGCGTGTCCTTTGAAGCATAGAGCTTTTTTAATTCTGGTGAAGTCCAATTATTAATTTTTTTCTTTGGTTGCTGCGTTTTGGTATCATATCTTAGAATGCAAAGTCACGAAGATTTACCCCTGTTGTCTTCTTTGGGTGCTTACATTTAGGTCTTTGATTCCTTTTGAGTTAATTTTTATATGCGGTGTAAAATAGGGTCCAAATTCATTCTTTTGCATCTAGTTGTCTCAACCAGTCTGTTTCTGAGCCTCAGTTTCCTTATCTGTAAAATGGCAATAATAGCAAACCTGTGTCAGGTACAGTGAATGAGAGTGTAAGGTGATTTGCATAATGCCTGCTACATAAGCACTCAACATAAGCTAGCTGCTGCTGTTAATTTTTAAATAAGCATCTATATATGTGTGTGTAACTGAATCACTTTGCTGTACACTTGAAACAAACACATCTTTAATTAACTATGCTCCAATTCAAAATAAAAAGAAACTAAAAAAAAAATCATCTATATTTTGAACCTAATGGGTTGAACCTGCAGAAGGGGTATTGGAAGGTCTCTGCCAGGGATTCGTGTTGGCCATACATGTTTGTTTTGAAGGTGTAGCTTAGGTTGTAACGGTTTTTAAGAGGGCACCTGGGGACTTCCCTGGTGGCGCAGTGGTTAAGAATCCACCTGCCAATGCAGGGGACACGGGTTCGAGCCCTGATCTGGGAAGATCCCACGTGCCGTGGAGCAACTAAGCCCCTGAGCCACAACTACTGAGCCCGTTGTGCCACAACTACTGAAGCCTGCGTGCCTAGAGCCCGCGCTCCGTGACAAGAGAAGCCACCACAATGAGAAGCCCGCACACTGCTACGAAGAGTAGCCCCTGCTCTCTGCAACTAGAGAAAGCCCGCACACAGCAACGAAGACCCAACGCAGCCAAAAATAAATGAATGAATTAATTAATTAAAAAAGAAAAGAAAGAAAGAAAAAGAAGGCACCTGCCTATTCTCTGTAAAGCAGAACTTATCTGGGTTTGGGACTAAGTCTTAGACTCCTTGCAAGGTGGGTGCCAATTAACTCACGTGCTGGAGGCCTAATTTTAAGTTAATCTCACCAAAAGTCAGGCCTTCGGCATGGACCCTCGAATTAGTCAGATAGCATTTGTTCTTCTCTTAGAATCTGAGATCTTTTCATTCTTTAAGAAGAGAATGTTACCAGCTTGATCATCAAGGGCTCTGGGCTGTCAATGGTTCTGTCGGTGTTTTGCAGGATGAGAATTCATAGAATTGTAGAGCTGGAAGGCCACATTGCGGGGGAGGGCTACTCTGTCATTACTTTGTCCCCAGCCCCTCGTGGGGATGTTAGAAAGTGGGGAAATCACAAGGAAATCCAGGGGCAGGGGCATCAGATCTGCCCAGGCTTTGGAACCACAGCTACCTGCACCTGCTTCCTCTTCCTCCAGAACTTGCTGCCTAGGAAGCAGGCTTGCGAGGAAAATGGACCAGCTTGGCCTGTAGGTGGCCCAGCCTGCTCATACCTGCTCGCACTTTTTCAGAGAAGGAAACCCAGAGGGAGATCAAGAGGCTTTCTTCAAGTCACACAACTTAGCATTCTGAATGTTTAACTCCAAAAGATACTTTATAAGCAGATGTAAAAAAGCATGTTCAGAAAAATGTAACATTAGTAGGTCTTTGCAGCACTAATAATTAGTATTAGTCTAATAAACTGGATTACTTTAGTCAATATGACTTCAGTACTCTTAAGGGCTCTTTTTTTTTTTTTTTTTTGCGGTACGTGGGCCTCCCACTGCTGTGGCCTCTGCCATTGCGGGAGCACAGGCTCCGGACGCACAGGCCCAGCGGCCATGGCTCACAGGCCCAGCTGCTCCGCGGCATGTGGGATTTTCCCAGACCAGGTTACGAACCCGTGTCCCCTGCATCGGCAGGTGGACTCTCAACCATTGCGCCACCAGGGAAGCCCAGGGCTCTTTTTAACACACATTGGTGGGCACTGCCTATTCCGACATGTGGTCACTGTTACATTTAGGTGATAAGAACATTCGAACTTAAAATATTCTCTAAGCGTCAAGAACTCTTCATCAGAATGTGTTCTGTCAACTAGGAAGGATTTTCCTTCTCCGGAGGATAACTAGCATGAAAGGGCACAAATTAGCTTATTTATTAAGGGAAGTTCAGCTCAGCACATGTGAGGACCTTCTGTGCACTTTGCACAGAAAATTATAGGAAAAAAGAAAACAGCCATAAACGGGAGGATTTGACACTTAACTATTATCAGCTAGTACAGTAGAAAAATCTGGAATAAATTAGTTGGAGAATTAGTCATGTAATTCAGCTAACACTTAATGACGAACAGGGATGCCTGTCATGTACTAGACCTCTTACTCTTTTCTCCTGTGGTTGGCCCAGTAAAGTTTTCTCAGTTATTTCTAGAATTTGGGGTGTATTTTCTTATCGGAGATGCCCTTTCTTCCCAAAGCACAGACACCCATTTCTAAAGTTTGGCTTTAGGACTGGAATGGTCATTTTATTTATTGGCATCTACGTGTAATGACAGTATCTTAGCCGCTGTAGTTTCGGGACGCTCTTGGGTTCATATCTCCCTTTCACCTGAATAAGCTGTGTGACGTCAGGCCAGCGATTTGATCTCTTCTGTGAACAGACGTACTCTCTAACTTGTAGGTTTGTTGGGGGAATAAATCTTCCATTCTGCCTCTCCTCGCGCTCCATCCCTATTGAAGTTCTTTCGTTTGTCTTGTCGGGGAAGGAGAAATTATCCTCTTCCCTTCTAGGTTTTTCTGGCAGAGAAAATCAACAGAAGTTTAATGACATGTATACGTGGGAGAGAAAATTCGTCAAAATTGTCGAAGCCCTCACTTTAACACTGTCTTCAGCACTAAAGACAAAAGAGGATGTTGTGGGCAGAGGTTTGGAACTTCAGAGGAGGAGAGGAAGGCAGTTGACAGGCAGAGGGAAAAGCAAACACTGGGCAAACAAATGTTTGCTAGGCAGAGACAGTGGGACACAGAGAGGAATTTCAGCAAACAGGCTTTGCTGGATTCCTCCCACTCTACATACCTAGGTCATGCTACCGTTATCATGGTGATAGCTCCCTTTCTGGAACAGGTCCTCTACCTACATTCTTTTAGGCAGTTAGGGGGAAGGTCAAAGATTCCTCCTGATTCTTTGGGGCCTTAAAAAGAATCAGCCTAAATCATTTATTTGTTTATTTATTTAAAAATTGAAGTATAGCTGATTTACAATGTTGTATTAATTACTTCTGTGCAGCAAAGTGACTCAGTTATACGTATATATACACTCTTTTTCATGTTCTTTTCCATTATAGTTTGTCACAGGATATTGAATACAGTTCCCTGTGCTATGCAGTAGGACCTGGTTGTTTATCCGTTCTGTATATACCAGTTTGCATCTGCTCATCCCAGACTCCCAGCCCATCCCTCTCCACCCCTCCGCCACCTTGGCAACCCCCGCAGTCTGTTCTCTATGTCACAATCAGCCTAAATTAATCCTTGTGCCAAATAGACCTATTTTGGGTGGCAAGTTTTGTTCCCCTGCACAGAATTGTTCCCATGTGGATTGCACACCAGTAAATAAGTTTACGTGGTGACCCAGTACACTGATGTTTTTGTAACTGTATTTATGACTGGGACAAGTTCTGTGAAACACTTGCTTATGTGCTTTGCACTGATTTTCTGTTCAATCCTATTTTGTTTTTAGCAAAATGTAGGTGACACCTGACTTGAACTAATTTCCTAATCCAATAGTGGGTCACAACCTGCAGTTTAAAAATCATGCTCTGATGTGCCCAGTGCTTTCCTGCCCCCAGGTTTCCATGGATCTGTGCCCTTGCCTGGCCCATTTTCTCCCTCCCCTGCCCCATCCCTACTTAACTGTTACCCAGTTTGCTCCTCTAGTCACTTTGGGGTCTGTGCTCCAAAGTGTTTCCATGACGTTCAGTCCTTTTCCTGTACCACTTGGTACACAAACAGCAGTTAACAATTAAACCATTTCGTTTCTGTGAGCTCCTCATAAGGTAAAGGAGGGAAGGTACGATGTTAACCTCACCCCTGTATCCCTGGTGACTCACATATAGTAAGCGCTCCAAAAATTGTATGTGCTGCCCTTAGTAATCAAAGTGTTCATCTAATTTCTGTGGTACTTTGCCCTCCCCATTTTCCAGGAAAATGAGCATACATCTTATTTGAGCCTCAAACATCTCACCACCTTCCTTGATCTGGTTATCCATCTCTTTAATTCATGGATCTGTGTGACTGTCTTTTTTGTCCATGCTGCACTTGTGTGGCACACATTCTGCGTTAATTCAACACACCTTTATTAACATGCCTGTTGTCTGCCACAAACTCTGCTAAGAAAGATGACGTCGGGTCCCTGGCCTCGTGGAGCCTGGTCCAGGGAGGCCAGTGGACCTGTGGACAGTGACGAGGGATGCCCTGTGCCGAGCTGTGCTTAGGGGAACAGCATTACTGCTGCAGCAGGATTCCCCCCTGCCGCGTAACCAACTGAGAAGGACCTGAAGCTCCTTGGCATTTGGTTCAATTGTTTGTTAATTAACACACATGGGCTGGATAAATCTAAATCGAGCCTTGTTGCAGGGAAGCAGGGATGTGAGAGGAAACAGAAATGGGGGAGAAAATCATGCAGTAAAATGTAGATACAGGTTGCATGAAGTAGAGATGCCGAGAACACAGAAGAGAGTTCCTGCAGAAGAGGTGCAGTGGAATCCCTCTTCTTTGTTACTGGGAAGGAAAACAGTAGGAATTTTGGCAGTCTGCATGTGCGGTGTCTTTGAGGACATAAGCTAGTCTTTTTTTGTTTTCTTTTTGTGGTACACGGGCCTCTCACTGTTGTGGCCTCTCCCGTTGCAGAGCACAGGCTCCGGCCGTGCAGGCTCAGCGGCCATGGCTCACGGGCCCAGCCGCTCCGCAGCACGTGTGATCTTCCCGGATCGGGGCACGAACCCGTGTCCGCTGCATCGGCAGGCGGACTCTCAACCACTGCGCCACCAGGGAAGCCCTTGAAAACCTTTTCAATCAAGCATTTGCATTGTAAAAGTAATCCATTGCTCTTTCAAGAAAATGTGGTAAATGTAAACACAGAAGTACAAACATGAAAAAAAAATTACCTAGACTACAATCCTCCCCAAACAACGCCTGTTGATATTTTTTCTTGATGTGATAGTGTATTTGCAGCATGCACTATGGTATGTGTTCTTTCCCCAGGATTTCTCCACTGTGCTCTTGATGTAGCAAAAGAGTTTATACCCCAGACTTTGAAACCTGCTTTCCACCAATGGTAATTATTTGGTAAAAGAGTCCCCTGGAATTATGAACCCATTATGCACATTTGTATAATACTGTGCTGATGTCAAAGTGATAAAAACTTGAGCTCGGAAACCATATAAATCTGACTAATTATATATGTATCTATTGCATAAAAGACCTTCATTTTCAGTGTCATTGAACAAAAGCAAAATTTACTGAGCTGGTAAACTATGAAAGTGTTGTTTTCACATATTAAATATTAACGGGGTTTTAATATAATCCTGAAGTTCTGTCCATTTCAAAGAACAAATCTAATTTTTATGGGAACACAGTGTTTGAGAAGAAAAAAGTTAGAAGCTATGGTAAAGAAAGTTAACTCTTGGCTATCTGGAAAATTCTGTCTTCCAGATAGCTAAGCCTTCACTATCATTTCTCCTCTGAGAGTTTATTGGTTCACTCTGTATTTTAGATATGTGAATTAATATCCTAAATTAATGGATGTACTATTAGGAAATAGTTAATTTTTAAGATTAGATGTCTTTAAATTTTTTTGTTATAAAAATAGTAAATGTTCATTAAAAAATTGGGTGGGAGGGCTTCCCTGGTGGCGCAGTGGTTGAGAGTCCGCCTGCCGATGCAGGGGACACGGGTTCGTGCCCTGGTCCGGGAGGATCCCACATGCCGCGGAGCAGCTGGGCCCGTGAGCCATGGCCGCTGAGCCTGCACGTCCGGAGCCTGTGCACCGCAATGGGAGAGGCCACAACAGTGAGAGGCCCGCATACCGCAAAAAATAAAAAATAAAAAATAAAAAAAATAAGAGAGGCTGTTGAGCCTGCACATCCAGAGCCTGTGCTCCACAATGGGAGAGGCCAAAAAAGTGAGAGGCCCGAATACCGAAAAAAAAAAAAAAAAAAAAAAAAAAATTGGGTGGGAGCTGGAAAAGGTAGGAAGATAAATTACCACCAACATTACTTTCACCCAAGGGCCGACCCTATTTATCTTGCTATATAGTTCTTCATGATTTTTTTTTTGCATATTTTTCTGTTCTCTATCAGTATTTTTTTTTTTTTTTTTCATTTTTTGGCCGTGCCACGTGGCTGTGGGATCTGGGATCTTAGTTCCCAGAGCAGGGATGGAACCTGGGCCCTCAGCAGTGAAAGTGTGGAGTCCTAACCACTGGGCCACCAGGGAATTCCTTCTATCAGTATATATTTCTTTTTCTTTTTAAAAAATATTTATGGGCTTCCCTGGTGGCGCAGTGGTTGAGACCCCCCCTGCCGATGCAGGGGACACGGGTTCGTGCCCCGGTCCGGGAAGATCCCACATGGCCACGGAGCGGCTGGGCCCGCGAGCCATGGCCGCTGAGCCTGTGCGTCCAGAGCCTGTGCTCCACGACGGGAGAGGCCACAACAGTGAGAGGCCCACGTACCGCAAAAAAAAAAAAATTATTTATTTGGTTGCGCTGGGTCTTAGTTGCGGCAGGCAGGCTCCTTAGTTGTGGCCCACAGCCTTCTTAGTTGCAGCAGGCTGGCTCCTTAATTGTGGCATGTGAACTCTTAGTTGCGGCATGCATGTGGGATCTAGTTCCCTGACCAGGGCTTGAACCCGGACCCCTGCACTGGGAGCTCAGAATCTTATCTGCTGTGCCACCAGGGAAGTCCCCCTGTCAGTATATTTCTGATGCACATAGATAAATTTCTTTTGAACTGTAATTTCTGACCACCTAGACTTGAAAGTGGTCATCCTTTCTCTCCTTTTCTCTTGCTCCTTACTGATGAACTTCCATTGGCTCTTTCTGGGCTCAACATTACACAAGCCAGTGGCGATGAACTAGAACTTGTTTTTCATTCTGAAACCATATGCACTTGATTGATCAAATAGGTACCTTGTGAGCTCTGTAGTCTGTGAACACCTGTCTCATCTATAACACAAATTGGCTGCTTGATTTCTAAAAGATATATATATGTTTTCCAGAAGGCAAAGGTCAGATGTCTTGCAGCCTAGGAAAACTGCCAGGGCTAAGTAAAATTCCGCTGATTGCTACAGCAGCAGAGTCAGTGTTTGAGTTTTACTTTACTTGTCTCTGTTGCTTTAATTTGTGAGGGACCTTTACCACAGAGCAAGGACCATTGTGCATGATTTCAGTGCTTTTCACATCATTTGCATGTGGTATGTTTTAATAGCCCCTTCATGAATCCTATTAGTCACTTCTTTCCTATATATAAGTAAAACTATGATTAACTCCGATGTATTGGCAAAGTAGGATGGAATGAGGTAATATCTTTTACTGTCTCTACTCTTGCAGTATAAACAAAACTGTCTTAGCCCATTTGGGCTGTTTTAACAACACAGACTGGCTTATAAACAACAGAAATTTATTTCTCACAGTTCTGGAGGCTGGAGGTCGAGGATCAGGGTGCTAGCTTGATGGAGTTCTGCCGACTGCTGACTGTGTGTGTCCTCGATTGGTAGAGAGCAGAGATCAGCAAGCTGCAGGGTCGCTCATGACTAGAAAGGACACTAATCCCGTCATGGGAGTCCCACCCTCCTGACCTCAGCTAAACCCAATCACCTCCCAAAGGCCTCACCTCCAAATACCATCACACTGGGGATTTAGGCTTCACCATGTGAATTTTGGACACAAACATTCAGTCCATTACAGAAACTGCATTCATTTTTCTGACTTTGATTTAGTCATGTTTTGAATATTGTATTTTTATTTTCCCAGGTGATTCTGATATACCTCCAAGGTCCCCACTTTGAACATCTATGGTATTATGTAATAAATTGATGGGAAATCGGGCTGAACTGTTAATGGCTCTCAGATGCTACCTAACTTGGAAAGTTTGGGGGGATTGTGTTAATCCCCACACCCATTTGTTTTCTTAGGATTTACCCAAATCTCTTTAAAAAAACAAAAAACAATTAGCCAACTAATAAGAGTTTGGTCAACGTAGGTCTTAGAGTACTCTGCTATTTCTTACATCTGGTATACACCTCTTGTATCACCATCATTCTAAGTACTTTTTGCTGTACGTTGTAACAAACTTTGTGTCTCTGTTCCGTGTATATGGTAGCCCTTACGTGGATTAGTTGTCATGGGCTGCCTTCCAGAATTCGTTTTTTCAGTCAGATGTTTGGGGTTCAACATATATTTTCCCATAGAAATGATGATAATATGGCAGTTAGGCTAAAACCAAGTAGCTTGAAAAGGTGCACTAAAACCTTTCAAAATTCTGTCGTTGAGCGCAGTGGTCATGGTAAAGTTCTCATCAGGCTTTTTTTTTGGCCAAGTACTCCCTTCCGCTACCTCTCCCCCCAGCCCAGCATCATGGCTCTCTTTAAATGGGAAAATGCTGCGCTGAGAGAGAAGTGCTATGGTGTTGGGAGCCGTCTCTTGGCTGCCCCCTTTTTCTGCCTTTTTAATGGTGAGTGTCTGCCGACTGCAAAGACACAGCTAGGGTGGGCTGTGAATTCAGACAGCCAGCTCTCTTTTTACACTCTAAGTTTATCCATTAAAGAAGTTGTGTATTTATTTGGGGAATATAATAACAACTCTTGGTGCCACGTTAATTAACTTTCAGCGGGAGGAAGGGCTACTGAAGAGGAGTAAAGAGTTTGGCTGGGAGGCCACTGACCTGACTTAATTACAAAGCAGCCTTTCAAATAAATATTCTACGAATCGTCTCTATCCGCTGCTGCCGTGTGCTCACAGACTATGCAGTCAGAAGGGGCTTGGGTTAGCCTGAGAATTTGATGTCTGGCAATGGAAGAGAGTAGGTGCCTGTTGCGCGAACACTGAGTTAAAAAGCCCATTAGCTATTATGAGGAAGGAGATGGGGGAGAGTATTACAGATGGAGACCAGCATAGAAAAGATCATCTGCCCAGGCAAGGAATGCAGCGCTGGGCTGCTGTTTCCATTCTAGCAAGAATTTCTGACTTTGCACGCTGTAAATTTAACGTATACTGTCAGATTTGAGGGTTGTTTGATCTCAGGGCAATGCAAGCACTGAAAATCTACTTCTGTCCGAATTGACAGCACTGGTGTGGACTCTTTTTAGGCTGTGGGATTAGGTGGACAGGAGATGGAAGGGCAGCTCTGATAAAGAACTTCAGGGGGAATTAATCATGATCATAATTAGTACCGTTTCCTCTAACTTCTCTGGTCTTTAGTGTAAGAGCTCCTCAGCAATGCTGAAAAGTTAAGATTTTTTTAGCTGAAAAAACAAGACTGGAAGCCCTGTTCTTTCTAAGGCCAGAGAGAATATGGACTCCCATAGCACTGCCAGCCTGAGTAATGAAACACCCAAATCCAAGCTGCTGCGCTGGGCTTCCTGTGTTGCCTGCTTCATGGAAACAAATTAGTAGAGCAAACTGGTACAGCAAACCCAAGTTGCACCCCCAGGAGGCCTTGGTTCACTGAAGTGGGCAGCAAATTGATAGCTGGTAGCTCTACCAATAGATACCAAAAAGAAGCTGAGATTCATGTTTGTTTTCAGCTCCTGTTTTTCCTGCTCTCTTTTTTTGCTTCTGCATACTCTCGGACTCACTAAGCTACCCCTACTCGGCTACTCCCCAGTATTATTGGATAATTTACCCCAAATCCTACTTGCCCCTCAAGATGCTCTGAACTCACTGGTTGGGTGGGACCCAACTCTTTTGGTCACCATGGTGACTGCTACCCATTCCTCTCCTGGCAGCATCCATCACTTTTCCTGAGTCACACCGTCTCCCAGGCCAGTGGTTTCCTCAGCTCTTAAATGAAAGGGTGGATTTAGATCATTTCTCTTGCTGTTTCTGGCTCTAAAAATCTCTTACGGAGCTAGTTCAGACTGAAGACAGCTGTCCTCTTGAGATTGACAGAGAATGATAGAGTGGGTGGCCCTGGAAGGGACCTCGGCCGTCATCAAGGCCAGCGTAGATGAGGGCAGGTGAGTACCTACTCAAAGCCACACGCCAAGTCAGTTATACGTGGGCAAAGAGAGCTTTGTCTTGACTTGGCTTTTCAGAGTTACTGATGAGCAGGGTGCATGATTACTCTAAAATTAAAAGTCGTTGGCCATAAGTTTCCACCAGGCATCTCTACTACGAAACGATGCCTCGCTTGAATTTTTTTCTCACCTACCAAGTACCCCCTATCGTGTCTTAGTTAAACCTGGGAGTAGAGTCCTTAAAGGGTAAATGCCATGGCATTTTGTTTCTTTAAGTGAATGGCTGTGAATTGTACTTCAGAGCTTGGCCCAGAATGTGGTCAGAGGATCGCCAAGGTTCTTAGGAGTTCTGCGAGGTGTTCCTGGGTTTCTCCCCCTCACTGCGGGTAGGAACTGTTTAGTATCTTGAAGAGCATTTGTGCGTTAGGCGGCTCCAGGCTTCAGCACAGAATGCTTCCGACTCAGTGTGACTCCTCTGCCTTTTCCCATGCAAAGAAAGTGTACCGAGGCTATGTTTCCAGCTGACTCTGTGTGATCTTGGCTCATTCGCTTGTGCAGTAAGGTCTGTCTGCTTTGGTTGCTTTAAAAGACTACCTTTTGTCCATGGAACTGGTCTCACTTTACTGTATATATAGGGATCTTTGATCAAAGAGAACTAACCTGCTAAAAAGATACGAACTCTGCTACTTCGACGTCTTTACAGCTGTGCAATCAAAAATAATTTGTTGAGCCTGTGATTGAAAAGGTAAATTGCTGTTGGTTGAAGAGACAGCATGGGGCAGTAACACCACCTTTTCCCCCTTTTAAAAAAGATTCCTGTTAAAATTACTTAACATCTCAAGCATATAGACAAATACAAAGAATGATATCACACCTTCCCTCTACCCGGCTCTGTGAAGTCTGTTCATCGTGGCACTTTCTACCCCCCTCACTAGCCCTCTTTTTCTTCCTCTCTCTCTCACCCTCTACCAAAGTCTATAATTTGTTTCGTTTACTGTCTTGGCCCCCACTACAATGTAAGGCCCCTGAGGGCAGACATTTCTGACTCCTTAGTTCCCTGTTATATCATCCCTATTAACCAGTGTCTGACATTGTTCTCTATATTTGCATATTGCTTTACATTAGTGGATTAAATTAATTGCTTCCACGTATTGCTTCTTTTTATGAAGTAGAATGCAGTTCGGGGTTCCCTCTGCAACCGCCCACCCCCCCACCACCAAATCAAATTTTCCTTCTTCCCTACCTCACCATAGGTAACCTGTATTGTGAATTCGGCGTTTATCCTCTTTGCCTATGCTTTTTATATCTTAGGACATATTTATGTGTACCAATTAACCACTACGTAGAATTGTCTTCAGGTATTTGAGTTATTTATGTAAATAGTACTGTAACCTTTCTGGTTTAATGTTGAACTACATGCAGGACTGGGGGGACAAACCCAGTTAAGTCCTGGGACAACTAGTAAGCAGAACTCCTCAAACCCTCTTTAAGGAAGACTTTTCATGTGCCTTGAATAAATGCTGAAGCAACCACTGTGATTCACGTACCAGGTAGCAATTAAGCTTTAACATCAGAGAATGAACCTGTCTCGATGTTCTCAATTAAAGTTTAAGAACTAGATGCACTTAATGTATCTGTGCCAGAAAATTGGCCGTTCCTTTGCAGTTTTCTCCATGAAAAGGGGTCCTAATGGTCCAATCAAAAAGAATCTAATTAACCAAGTTTAAGTGGTCTGCAATTCTCAGCAAAACTGTTTTCCTTCCTTCAGCTGAGACGAGAGAAGATTGACCTTGAAAATACTTTGGAACAAGAACAGGAAGCACTAGTGAATCGTCTCTGGAAAAGGATGGATAAACTTGAAGCTGAAAAGCGGTTCGTTTAGTCTTGCTGTTCGGTGTTCTGTACGTATGTGTGTGTTGGAGGAGTGGGGTAGCTTGCTGGGTGTGACCGAGGAATGACAATGGGACATTTTAATTCCTTGATTGACGCACATCATTTTAATTTGACAAGTGGAAAAAAATGTTGATAGCCTGTCCTGTTGGTCACTTCTTTATACCTCTCCCTCACTGACCCGGTAGAATTTCTTTTCATTTGGTATTAAAGCCTGTGAAGAAATTCATTAAGGAGCCGTTGTTCACCTCTGTTGTTCTAGAGGATGGTTGCAGTTCCAGCTTTTTACCTAATTGAACTGGCTTCCCCATTCATTTTCTGAAGTGCTTCGGATATGTGCTGGGTACTGTGAATTATCACACATTTCTAGAAGGTACTTCATGAGGAAGGCTGGGATTTTGATAGAAAAATGATCATCTGTGTGTTTTAAGACTTGCTGTAAAGAAATACCGGTACATATTTAAGGTTAGGGTTCTTGGTGTTAAATGTATATACATGGATATGGAATACTCAGCCGCACATATCTCTTGAACCCCTGTGTGCAAGATCCGGTTGGGCCCTTAGATTTAAGTACCATGTGCTTTGGGGTGGGTGGAGCGGAGCTTGAATAATGGCAGGAGGTTCTGTGGGTGGGACGTGTGTCTGGGTGTAGAAAGGGAGCTCCTTGAAAATATTCATCTACTTCACCACGATCTTCTGTTTGCTAACCAGAGACATTTGCCATAAGTACTTGGTTTGGATAGACTTCCATAAATTGAGTTCATCTCAAGATTTGCAACATAGAGCCATACCACAGGCTTAAGAAAACTGACAATCTGAGGTATATCTATACGGAATTATGCAAGCAGTAGTCGAATCAGCTGTGTTTTGCCTTATTACAGTAGTGTTAATAAATTGAAGCTTGAAAAATTATTTCATATAATAGATAGAGGGACCATTACAATATTTAACCTACTAGTTTTCTCAACAAGGCCTGAAGGTAATTCACAGTTTGCACTTGGGTAAACTCAAAGGTAAAAAGGTGAAAACCAAACTAAACCAGAAACTTCCCAGCAGCTTATAAAAAGGGGCAGAGAGGTCTGTTGCCAGTCTGTCTTCCTTTTTAAAAAGCAGTGGGAGGTTTTATATATATAAGTACCAAATTATTGCATCGAACATTATGAAATTGTCACTTTGTAGAATATTCATGTTTTATGTGCTTCAAAATAATGATAATTGGTAGAGAAGGTGGCACCACCAGTTATTAACCCAGTACATTTTGTTTTTGTTTTTTACCTTTTTACCTTTGCTGTGGCCTGAAGCAAAGGGCCTTCAGTCCAGTTTGCCATACCTTCAGGATTGGTTTTTCAGGAGGGGAGTTGAGAAGTCAGTCTCTTTACATGATGTCACTCTCCAAGGAGAGTCATAGTCTGTAAGTTTCAACTGAAAGCCTTGAACGGAAATTCCTCCCGTGTCGCCGTTCCCTCCAACCCAAGCATGTGGACCATTTAGTCAGCGGATCATTCTGATTGCCCAGTGTATTCCGGCATGATAATGAGAAGCCAGGGTTACAGACTTGTTTTTCATTAAGGCTTAATTACCAGTGGCCGTTTGAAAGGAGAAAAGGAAGGTGGCTCCTTCAGCTCTGCCCTCTGACTTGACTGTCAGGTAAGGGCGACCAGAAGTTGATGGAAAATGGGCACAGGAGTCAAACAATTCAGTGGATTTTGGCGATTCACATGGGCATGCTGTTAATGAACCTCCCGGCTAGAATTTGTTGTTTTTGTCTTTATTTATTTTTCTGATTGCTGAGAACTTATTCATGTATTTTTTAAATAGACGATGGTGAGCATCAAATCAACGTTTTGTGTTTTAAAGGCAAACTGTTTTTCATTGTTGGAATTTTCTTTTCAATGAAGAATCCTGCAGGAGAAATTAGACCAGCCGGTGTCCGCTCCCCCATCGCCTAGAGACATCTCCATGGAGATCGACTCTCCAGAAAACATGATGCGACACATCAGGTTTTTAAAGAATGAAGTGGAGAGGCTGAAGAAGCAACTGAGAGCTGCCCAGTTACAGCGTACGTAGCCTTGGTGTCACTGGTCATCTGTCCACAGAATTAATCCACTTACCAAGTATAGAGTTTTACCTATATTTACTATTGAATTTGTATAAATCAAATTCATATTGTGTTTCATTGCTAGTACATATTTATATGTCTGTCATCCTGGAATAGATTATTTAAAAAAAAAATTACAGTAGGGCAGGGCAAATAGTTTAGAATACTTCTAGAAAATCACATAATTTCAGGATGGTCCAGAATCAGAGGTACTATTTCTTTCTTTTTTTTTTTAATAAATTTTTATTGGAGTATAGTTGATGTACAGTGTTGTGTTAGTTTCTGTGGTACAGCAAAGTGAATCAGTTATTCATATACATATATCCACTCTTTTTTTTTTTGGATTCTTTTCCTGTATAAGGTCGTTAAATAATATCGAGTAGAGTTCCCTGTGCTATATACAGTAGGTCCCCATTAGTTATCTATTTTATATCAGAGGTACTATTTCTAACCTTCTCCCTGGTGTTCACTTCTCGGATGGTGCTAACAGAAGCAATGCAGGAGACCTCAGTGTACTTTGGGGGCATTAGGCAGAGAATAGTATTTATCTTCTTTACTACCGAAATTTGGCCTCAGCTAACAATTGCTCGTGGTGGTTGAGGAATAAATGCTTTTGAAATTTCTCCTTTTTATTTTTGGAAATCAAAGGAACTAATTTCTGGACACTTGATTACGTCACTTTGCATTCACTTGGGTTTCTTCTGTTTTGGTTTTTAGGCCGTTCAACTTATTTGAATAGATAATACAGTGAAAGGTATGCAGGGGGAAAATGTCTCCCTTTCACCCCTGATCCCCAGCCGCCCAGTTCTCACAATTAACACATTTTTAATATATTCTTCAGGGGTGTGTGTGTATGGGCTTCTTTTTTTTTTTTTTGTGGTACGCGGGCCTCTCACTCTTGTGGCCTCTCCCATTGCGGAGCACAGGCTCCAGACACACAGGCTCAGCGGCCGTGGCTCACGGGCCCAGCCGCTCCGCGGCATGTGGGATCTTCCCAGACCGGGGCACAAGCCCGTGTCCCCTGCATCGGCAGGCGGACTCTCAACCACTGCGCCACCAGGGAAGCCCTGTATAGACTTCTTTTATACAAATAGTAGCACAATGAACATACCCTTTTGCATTTTGCTTTTCACTCACTATGTCTTACAGTTTTTTCCCTGCCGATATATACAGAGCTGCCTTACTCCCCCTGCCCCTTTTTTTTTGAATCTTTTGGCCGCACCGTGCGGCACGTGGGATCCTAGTTCCCCGACCAGGAATTGAACCCACGCCCTGTGCTTTGGAAGCACGGAGTCTTAACCACTGGACCGCCAGGGGAGTCCGCTCCCCCTGTTAAAGGCTCTGTAGTATTTGAGTGTATGGATACACTGTAACTTATTTAACTCATCCCTTACCAACAGACCTCTTTGGGTGGTGATGCTACAACCATAGCGAACATCTCTGTACAAACATTTGAAACCTGTGCACGAACACCTTCAGGGTAAATTCCACGGCATGGATTTGCTGAGTCAGATGAAATGTGCATTTAAAATTTCAGCGCTTCTTACCTTTATGTTTTCTTCTCCGAAGTTGATTTCAAGTTCTAGTGCAGTAGTGCATCTGGGATGGGTGCATCAAGGTTCTCCTGGGAGCCTTTAGGAAGTACAGTGTGGTCAGTTTCCTGTTGCCGCTGTTAACAGATGAGCACAAACTTAGTGATTTAAAACAACACAAATTTATTATATCACATTTTTTGGAGGCCTGGGTTCAAAACAGGTCTCACTGGGCTAAAATCAAGGTGTCAGCAGGGCTGGTTCCTTGTAAAAGGCTCTAAGGGAGAATCCGTGTCTTTGCTTGTTCCAGCTTCTGGAGGTTGTCTGCATTCTCTGGTTCATGACTCCTTTGCATTGGTACCACTCCCACCTCTGCTTCTTGTCACATCTTTTCCCTCTGACCCTCCTGCCTTCCCTGTGTAAGGACTCTTGATTGCATCGGGCCCAGACAGATAATCCAGGATGAGTTCCCATCTCAAGGTCCTTAATTTAATCACACCTGCAAGTCTCTTTTGCCATGGAAGGCAACCTGGACACGGGCTCCAGGGATTAGGATGCAGACATCTTTGGGAGTCCACTGTCCTGTCTAACCCCATCCAGGGTTCTGGGCTTTTTTACTCTAGGGGTGGAGCCTAGTCCTCTGTATTTTTTTAAGTAGAGGTGATTCTGAATGTACCCTGGCTTGAGAACCATAATGGATGTGTATTCCGTGAAAACAAATCACAGGGTTCTCAAATATTAGTTGCTTTAGGTTAGGATATTTTTTGAGTTTTTGCCGTGTTGGACAGACACAGGTCTTGTGAGCCCCTTTCTGAGCTCTTTCCACTGCTGTCAGTTTATATTTTTCTTTCTTGTATAGACTTGCCTTGTTCCCCAGACAACATTTTTAGAAGAAATTTGGGAAGAATATCTTACTTCCTCTGCTTCCTTCCTACTGTACTGTTCGGTCTCTGGAGAGACTGCGGATGTCAGCAGAGGCTTCTGCAAAGTGCTGTTTGGATTCTGTGAGGACAGGGAAGGCCGTGGCACTTAGCTGCACACAGAAGCTTTGGGTTGGGTGTAGAGTATGAGTTAATGGCTTTCCTCATCCACCTGCCTCTGCCTCCTTAGGCTGGATAACCTTGTCCACTTTGAAAGCTCCTGGGGCACTTGGTCCCTCTCCCCCAAGTCCAGCTGTGTCTGAACTTGAACCGCTCTCCCAGTAGCTCTCAACTGACAGAGTCCCCTGGGGAGTTTTCGGTAGACCAGTGGAGAGGCTTCATCCTCGGGGATTCTGATTTAAGTGGTTTGGATGGGGTCTGGGCACCCCATCCAATACGGCTAGTATTTTCTAGCCATAAACCTGAAAGGGAATTTAAAAGGTACAGGCCACCTTGGGATCAGGTAGGACTCGTCTCTTGGGAGACTGTCCGTAAGTCACCCTCAGTTGACACTATCTTGGACTAACTGCTATGAGATGGCTGAAGATGGGGGCAACATAACCTCTGGACCCTGAGTCCTAGGGAGCTCTTTGTGGGAGAAAGAGGAAGACTCCTGAGAGTAAATCTATGGTCCTTTGAAGTCAGGTGTGCGGTAGCCAGCAGAGGGCACCCAAGGAATGCCACGGGGTCAGCCATCTGTGCCTGGGTCTCTCACTCCCAGAGGCTGTGGGCCTGGTGCCTTCTCGGTGCCTCCGGCTTCTGGGTTAATTGCCAGACTGCCAGGAGGTCTTTTCAGCCATCACCCCTGGTGACTGATGTTCTTGTCGGTAGCTTATTGTTGAAGGATCCCCCTGCTGGTTTCCCCAGATGCTACAGGATTGCCATTTTCTTTGAAAGACAGTGTTTCCTCTTAAGTAATTATTCTCAAAGCCTCATGAATCCTCAGTTCTGCGAAGCTTTCCTATTTATGGAAAAGAAAGACAACCTCCTCCGACAACTGTCCCTCTCGTCTAGAAACAGTAGATACTCCAAGAGGTCAATGTAGCGATGCCTGTAGAGCAAGTGAAAAATTCCATCTGCTGACCTATTTGGGATGAAATAACTTAAATCATTTATATTAAAAGTGTACTTTGTAAATATTTTCCCAGCATGCCTTCCATTAAAGTGATTTTTGCATCTGGATTAGACAGCAGGGTTTCTGGTTAGATTGAAAACGGCCCAGGAATATAGTGTTTAATAATGTTGGTATTTCCATTTGAATTTATGAAATAAGGATATTCAAGATAACCAAGATAAGTATTCAAGATACTTAGTGACAACACAGGACAGCGGGGAGGGTCATGTTTTCCCTTTGCCTGAAAGGACACTAGAGGGCGCCACAGAGTCCTGCACAGGGTCACTCAGAAGGGCAGGGGTTATAGTGGGTCCAGGCAACTCAGCAGAACGAGATTCCAGAGCCCCAGGAGGGTATCAGTTCCACATTTCAGATTCACAGGAAGGATGATCTGGCCGGCTTAGCCTGGGTCCAGTGTCTCGCCCTGGGGCTGGTTAGCTCTGGCCGGCGCTGTAGCAGAGACCTCTCCGCATACGGGGCAGCTCCCAAGGAAGGGGTATTTGTCATAAGCATGGTGCCATCCCAAGATCCTGACTGCATGTATGTCTTTACCTGCTGTTTGACTCCGAAAGACTGTGCGTAAGTCAGGAAATAGTAACACAAACACCAAAAACTAGACTGATTTGAAATATTGATCTAAAGTTGCTTGTTACGTCAGTTTCTAGTTTTATAAAAAGATTTATAACTGTTACCTAGCACGTTGAGTATACTGGTTCTCCGTGTGCAAACCGCTCCTGCCCCC
>NW_020175199.1:3618987-3661105 GCF_003031525.2 Neophocaena asiaeorientalis asiaeorientalis
GGGGTGTGCTAACAAGTGTGACCCATGGGTGTGCTCCCATAGGTGACCTACCCCGCTGTGTCTGGAGTTGACAGACAGCAGAACTGGTGCCTGGAGGGGAGCCCCGTGGGCTGAGTCTGTTTCCCCAGCTGGACCCCGTTCCCTCTCTGCTCCAGCAGTATAGAGGGAGCTCTGGGAGCTGCTCGGGCCACACGTAGCTCCAGCATTCCTTCCTCTACATAAAGCACTTTAGAAGGCAGGGAAGCAGGATGGAAGATGCCTAACCTGACAGCACTGCTTTTCATATGTTTTTCTAAATGCACATCGTGGGTCAACCTTGGTACCTGGGATAAACTTGAAATCCAGATCTCATCTGTGTGTGGGAGAGTGAGAATGGCTGTCTTTCAGCACTTCTTGGTCTGTGGCACAGGAGCTGGACCACCGTCTTTTTGAAGAGTGTACTGTGGTTTAATTGAGAACTCTGGCCTTTCAGATTCCGAGAAAATGGCGCAGTATCTGGAGGAGGAACGCCACATGAGGGAAGAGAATCTGAGGCTGCAGAGGAAGCTGCAGAGGGAGATGGAGAGAAGAGAGGCCCTCTGTCGGCAGCTCTCCGAGAGCGAGTCCAGCTTAGAGATGGATGACGAAAGGTGCGTTCGTGTCTCACGAGCCTCGGGAAAGCAGCAGCCCAGGCTCCGGCCCCTGTTCGCCTCCTGTAAGATGAGGCAGCAGATGGCAGGGACGTTTATTTATTGTAATGATGAGTGCCGTGGCCTCGGTGCGGATGCTGAGACTGGGATACATGAAGAAGTTTGACCGTCCTCCTTAAACACAGAAAGACACACAAAAAATGGCCTTTCCCGAATTACTCAGTGGGACAGACACGGAGGCGGGTTTTGTGTCGGGAGGCAGCGTTTGCAGGGGTCGTTGAATCGTCCCATCCTGGAGCATGGGCGCATATCTTAATCCCTAGGTACGGGTGAGCAGGTGGTGTGCGGTGCAGCCTGAGGAAGCACATACACCCAGGGGGCGAAAGAGTCCACGGCGGGGTGGGTGGAAGTTGTTGAAAGCCAGAGGCTTTGGTTTACCACACTTGGTAACTTCAACCTTTTTGCAGCTGGTTTTCAAAAACAGAACTCACGCAGTGCGTTTATCTGCTCAGGTCGCAATGTCAAGTCCCCTCCCTGGCCCTCTGGGAAATGGGCCGGCATAAGAGAGGTATCCTTTGGTTAACTAGAGGACACGGCTCAGTTCTCCTTGCTCACCCAGATTTTCCTTTCCTTCCCCACCTGCCCTCCTCCTGTGTGCTTGGGAGTGAGGTGATCGTTAAGATAAGCAACATCCACCTGTGCTGGGCAGCCAGTGCCTCAGACCAGGGTCTGCCAACGGCTGTGAGGACTAGTACAGGCTGTCGATGCCAGAGCATGTTGTTTGAACACATGTGGGCAGTGTTAGCAGATCAGCACTCTGTTTCTCTTATTGAATAGATCCGGAGGGCTAACAAGGCTTTTTTTTTTTTTTTTTGCGGTACGCGGGCCTCTCACTGCTGTGGCCTCACTGCTGTGACAGTCTCCGGACGCGCAGGCTCAGCAGCCATGGCTCACAGGTCCAGACGCTCTGCGGCATGTGGGATCTTCCCGGACCGGGACATGAACCTGTGTCCCCTGCATCAGCAGGCGGACTCTCAACCACTGCGCCACCAGGGAGGGGCTTTTGATTAATTTGCTGTGGACAGTATTTGCTGTGGTATTATCGTTTCATGAAAAATGTAAATTTTTCTATAATGAAGATCTAGTCTTTTTTTTGGGCTGCACTGCACAGCTTGCAAGGTCTTAGTTCCCCGACCAGGGATGGAACCCAGGCCCTCAGCAGTGAGAGCACAGAGTCCTAACCATTTGGACCACCAGGGAATTCCCGATCTACTTTTATAATTTAAAAAACTTTATAAAAAACAGACTTAGAACTGTTTTTTTTTTAAAAAAATCTTCCTCATTTGAAAAGAATAAAGAGGATTCTTTCTCGGAAGTTTCTATCATAAAACTATCAACCTTAACTCTGAATTTCACTGATCTGCTTCTGACAGTGTCTCATTCTTTCTGAAACTCTTATCCTCTGAAAACCATTTCATTGAAAACATAAGCTACAATAGTAGATAACTTATTAACTACTTTTTTAACTACCTTAAGACATGGAGCAGAGCATGTATTAACACACACAGTACCCTGTGCTTGATTTTGATTACGACATACTCTGAGGGACAGTTTCTTTGACTGTGGTAGCAACACTGAAGCTTCTTCAGGCTTTCCAGATAAATTTTTTTTTTTCCCAAGGATTGGTATTCACTCCAGAAGGTTTGCCTTACCTTTTTAGGTCAGATTATCCCAGGTAGAGTACAGCTGTTGAATAAAGACATCTGCTCTCTCTACTGGGAATGATGATGTCAGATTTGGGAGGAAGAAAATAGTCAGACACTTGAGACGTCTACAAGTGTGTTTAATTCTTTAAAGACCAAGAGGCGGTCTTAGCCACCCCACTGGCTGTAGAATACAAGAGGTCCAGCCTGGTGGCACTGTGGTGGGCCGTGCTAAAGAGATTAGGAAGAATTGGTGGTAGGTAGCTCGTTGAAAGGTGCATGCCAAACTTGGGAGTCTAGCTTCCCTGGTGGCGCAGTGGTTGAGAGTCCGCCTGCTGATGCAGGGGACACGGGTTCGTGCCCCGGTCCGGGAAGATCCCACATGCCGCGGAGCAGCTGGGCCCGTGAGCCGTGGCTGCTGAGCCTGCGCGTCCAGAGCCTGTGCTCCGCAACGGGAGAGGCCACAACAGTGAGAGGCCCGCGTACAGCAAAGAAAAAAAAAACAAACCTTGGGAGTCTGGTTTTCTTCGAGTTGAATAAACTAGCATAGGAATACCTGTGTTAAAAGTTCCTCACGTGAACTGGTTGCGTATAAGGGCTGAGATGTTTCCTGGGATAGAAACGCCTGCACATGTGGCCGTTCCTTCCTTTGGCCAGAAGGCCTGGGAAGGATCGCTTATTAGGGAGTCTCTCAAGCAGAAATTCCTCCTCCTCAGCTCTCTGTGCTTGTTCACAAAGTGCGGCCTGATGTGACTCCCGAATCCAGTAATGAGTCAGACCTGGCACGGCGTGACCTGCAGAGGTGCTCAGCCCATGTGTCATTTATTATATTCCACGTTCTGCATTTGAACACATGACTGTTAGTTAAGCAAGCCCTGCCTTGTGGACAATTGACATCCATTTCACGGGATCATATTGTCTCCAATTCGATGATATGCGTCTCAGAGGGCTTGTTTGGTTTTGCCTTTCAAGTAACAGTTTACAGGTAGCCACTAGAACGTGGATTTGTCTAATTCTTGGGACAGTGGTGGTGAATGTCTGCATAGCTATAGTGTGATGGAGAAAAGCCTGGTCCTCTCTGTTGCATGACGCAGCTCTGTCACCAGGCCTCCATCCTGAGCGAAAACACCCCGGATTCCCTCACCTGTGGCCCTGGGGAGAGAGCTTTGCCAAGCAGTGGAACAGCATGGCTCTGGGGTCCATATTATACATGTCTCCCCACTGCAGCATTGATTTCTAAACATTCAGGAGTTTGACCTCAAGATGTGAACCCCAAACATTTTCTCATAGGAGCTTTCTTAGGAACTACTGCAACGCAGGTGGCTCTAACCATCTCCTTCACTCCTCTTAGGTATTTTAACGAGATGTCTGCACAAGGATTAAGACCTCGCACTGTGTCCAGCCCTATTCCTTACACACCTTCTCCCAGTTCTAGCCGGCCGATATCACCTGGTGAGTATGTGTTCTCAGCTACCTCTCTTTCTGCTGTATTTAACGTATCCCTGAATACATTCCCTTCTAGCATATGAAAAGCTTGTAAACAGAGGGTGGTCACGTGTTGTCCAAAGACACCAGAAATGATCAGTGCTATCACAACTGAGTCTTAGCTTGCAATTTTAAAACAGTGTCAGCTGGTGGTTTTCTGGAACCAAAAAAGTAACTTAACTCTGAAAAACCTTTTCAAAAAGACTATCTTTGACTATGATTTTAAGTGCCGGTGGTTTGACAAAAACCTCGGGCAGATTTCGGAGATGCACCATAGCATATCTTTTATGGGTTCTCTCATTATGGTCTACATACCTCATCTCCTTTTTATCCTCAGAATAATTCACGCAGGCGTCGTGTTAAAATTGAGGAAGCAGTCATTTGGTGGGTCTGTAGTTACTGGTCTCGTGGCCAGGAAGTGGCCGGGGCCAGGCAGGGCGTGTCTTGCTTCACACAAAGCCTGTGTTCTTTCGAGCACGAGCTGCGTCCTGCTATTTCCACTGATGGCTGAGTGGGCCTCGGCCCTAGTAGGCAGGCCGTGCAGGAAGGAACTGGTTGCGCTTCTGCCTCTGGCTTTGCCCCTCAGAAGCCTTTCCCTCAAAGGCGTGCTTGTGTTCATCTGACCCTGAAAAACTCTCTCCCCAGGGTCTCTGGCTCGGTACCCACACAGCATGGGGCTTTCGGGCCAGGAGGGCAAGTAAATGATCCAGCAGGGAAGAAAGAGGAAGCAGGGGGCCGGAGCGGGGGTGTGTGGGCAAGTGGGGTGGAGGGAGGAAAGCAAAGGTAGTCGGCCAAGGGATCGTGTCTTGTGACTGAAGTGTCCAGGCTGACGTTCTTGTGCGCGCTGGTAAACAGATTTTCAACAGAGTTGGGGAAAAACGTGTGTGGGGAGGGGGGAAGGGCGGTGGCGGAGCACTTTCACACAGAATACAGTGATGTGACGGCTTAGAAGGGTGGCAGCAATAAAGGTTTTGTGGCTTCAGACAGTAAAACAGCTTCAGGTTAGGGTGACATCTCATTTTGTCTGTTTGTAATCATTAGACACCAGGGACGCCCTTCAGGTTGACCAAGGGGAAATGCTGCAGCCTCGCAGGTGGCCGTGGATAGCGGCAGGCAGGAGGGGCCTGGTTTTTGTGAGTTTAGGATCCAGCCCAAGCACTGTGCCGCTGTGACTTCTTGTTTTTGTAAGAGGGGTGATTTTTAAAAAGTCCAACACGAAGTGTGGCAGCTTTTGTCCACTTGGGGCCGGCACGCTCTCTGGCATGTGATGGGGCGGGGGGAAGAGGGGCTGTGTGTGAACCAAAAGGACTTTCTGTTGTGGATCCACAGCACAGTCCTCAGCTGTTCTTGCCCAGAGGATGTTCCTGAATCTGTTTCTCCTGCTCTGCAGTGGCCTTGAGGTCTCTCCAGAAGCTTCTCTCCCTAGCCGCCTCTCAGTTTTCCCCAAATAGCACTTGGATTTCGTTACCATGATAAAGGTTGTCTTTGCTTTCTGATTTATTGATGTAAAAGGAAGTCATGAGTTAGGAAGAAGCAAGGAGGGAGGCTTTTATAGTTGATCGTGATGCTGATTCATGCTAATATAAATTCATGTTCTCTTTGATTTATTTAAACCTACAGGCGTGTAACTTCCAGTTCATTAAATATAGTGTTGTGGTCATTGAAGAAAGAAAAAAACAAAAGTGAGGCCTTGGTTGGGAATATTAACTTCTATGGTAACAAATACTATGCAGGAAGATTTTATTCCATGCACAGAATTTTGGCTTTCGCTGGCCCTGTTCCTGTAATGCGGGGCTTGCTTGTATAGACAAGCTAGGTGGTTTTCCCTTAAACTACATCATAATACGTAACACCTAGATTTTTTTTTTTCTCTCAGCCAGCCTTAGTGAGGACATTTGTATCGTATTTTAAGTTCTATAATATCATCAAAGTAGATTATAATCTCCTATTTGGCGGTAGAATTACTCCTATTCTGATCTAGTCCATTGGGTACATAATACATTAGCAAAATCTGAATTTTCAAGTTTTCTTTTCACTTTATTTTTTATTGGAAGAATTTGTGCTTCTCAGTATTAAGAATATCTAATCACTTCTCTAGTGGAATTATGCTGTTTGTATAGTTTTCGTTTCCATTTGAAGCATTTTGGCTTTTCTTCTTCCCTTACCATTTCTGGTTAACATTGACATTGACAGTCTTGCATTTTCACTGACTTGGAATATTTTGAGGGCTATCTCACAATTTGATTGAAAGGTACATTTCCCAGTACTTCTGAAAAATCTTCTTCTTGCTTATGTGTGGATTTATATATGTGGATTATATAGAGGGACAGTATTATTTTTTCAACAATTTTTTTCAGGCTGTTCACTATTTTATATAGCCTGAGAAAAAGACATTCCCAGTTAACATATTTTCATATGCCTGTATCAGCCATGGGGAATACTGAAGTTGTAAAAAGGATCTACATCCCACTAGCAACAGGCACACCCACCACCCAGATCTTGGTTTCTAATTCCATTCTCCAATGAAGAGAACTAGGGCTCCTGGAAGAAATGGATGTTTCTAGGGCCTTGGACAGGGAACATACAAGATGAACGTGGACAGTCTGGTAATGCCAGAAAGTTAGGTCTGAAAATCGTATTTTAAGTTCTATAATATCATCAAAGTAGATTATAATCTCTGAAAGATGAGGATAGGTCCAAGAGACGCAGGAGGAAACTGAAAGTGCTCCCAAAGGCCCAAACTGGAACAATTTGAGCAATGAAATAAATAATGTAATACTAGGTTATAACCCAAACATAAAACAAATATGCATTGGTTCACACTGATATAAACAAATGACTGACTGAGTAAATAAACACGGGAGAAGAGATAAATCACCTATACAGAAGAATTGCAAATAATTGACATAGAGACTCCATCTTCACAGAAGTGGAAATAGCTCCCTACTCTTTAAATGTGGGCTAAAGGTAGGGACTTCCTTGCAAAGAATACAGTGTAAAAGGGAGGGGGGAGAAAAAGAGTACCTTGGGACTTCCCTGGTGGTCCAGTGGTAAAAAAATTCACCTTACAATGAAGGGAGCGCAAGTTCAATACCTGGTCAGGGAACTAAGATCCCACACGCCGGGGGCCAGCCAAGCCTGCGTGCCACAACTACTGAGCTCGCGCACCTCAACTAGAGCCCACGTGCTGCAAACTACAGAGTCCACGCCCTCTGGAACCCGTGCACCACAGCTACAGAGCCCGTTCTCCCTGGGGCCTGTGTGCCACAACTAGAGAGAAGCCCGCGCACCACAAGGAAGATCTCGCGTGCCGCAACTAAGACCCCACACAGCCAAAAATAAATAAAATAACTAAATAAATAATAATTTAAAAAAACTTCTTAGCTATTTAAAAAAAGAAAGTACCTTTACAGAGGAAAAACTTGACAGGCACTGCCTCATCTGGGAGATCAAGGTCAGCATCGACAGTGGTCAGTCATGTCAGTAGTACGTACCCTTGATACGATGTGATGAGAAGGGCCCTTTACCTCTGTAGTCTTCCTCCTCAAAACGAATCACCCCAGTCTAACCACGTGGAAAACATCAGACAGTAGAGGGACAGTCTGTCTATAAAATACCTGATCACCACACCTTAAAACTGACAAGGTCATCAAAAACAAGGAAGTTTGAGGAACTGCCTCAGCCAAGAGGTGCCTAAGGAGACATGAAAACCAAATAGCATGTGGTATCCTAAATGGGTTCCTGAAACAGGAAGAGGACATTAGGCAAAACCTCAGGAAATCCAGGTAACGTGTGGACCTGAGTTAATAATAATGTGTCAACATTGGTTTATTAGTTGTGATGAAGGTACCACACTGGCTTAAGAAGTTAATAATAGGGCATCTTTCAGAATTCCCCAGTGGTCCAGTAGTTAGGGCTCTGCACTTTCACTCCCGAGGGCCTGGGTTCGATCCTGGTTGGGGAACTAAAATTCCACAAGCCTCGGGGCACGGCCCAAAAATTAATAATAATAATAACGGGGAATCTGAGTGTGTGAGGTGCAGGAACTCTGTACTATTTTTGCCACTTCTCTGTAAACCTAAAACTATTCTAAAATAAAAAAATTTATTTTAAAGAAAGCTACTAACATAGATGAAATCACCTGGTCGTGGAAGATGGAGGGAGAAGAGGAAAACCCTCCCATCTGATCCTGAAGGATGTAATATTTAGAGGTCAGGTACAGGAGGAAACCTGGTGAAGGAGATTGGGAAGTTGCTGCCAGGGAAGGGGAAGGGAAACTGGGATCCGACGTCACTGAGGTTAAGATAAAGCATTTCAGCAGGAAGGGAGGGGTCAGCTTTGTCTGTCGTTGCCCCAAGGTCAAGTGCAATGAGAGGTGGAGAGTAGCAGTGCACCTGGCAGCACGGAAACACTGCTGGCCTTGGCGAGAGCAGCCTTGATGGGGTGATGGGGACAGAGCCAGATCAGAGAGCGTTAAAGAGGAAGTCGTATCTCTAGCGTATGAACGTTAACAGAGACATGTCTGACTTGTGGAACTAAGATAAATTTCAAAGGAACAGAAGGTGTCTGCCTTTAGTTTGGTTCGACGATGCTTATTTTTTCTTCTTCCTTTAGCAAAGATTTATTAGAGGGAATTTGGGGGTAGTCGGAAGGGTATAAAGAAGCAGAAATAAAATCATCCAGAATCCTTTTATCCGAAGGCAGTGTTAATATTTTAGTGTTTTCAAGTGTCTCCTCTCCCTATCCCCCCGACCTCTTGCAGTTTTCCTTTAGGTAGTTGGTTTTCTATGGATTATACACTTTGGTATCTTGATTCATTTTGCTCAGTGGTTTTTGGTCATGAATTGCTTTTCATGAGTCATTTTTAAAATCTGTTGTCTTGAGCTGTGGACAATGAAATAAGTCTTAAAATTTTTACTCTAGTTAATGCATTTGTATAGCACAGCAAGAGCAATTTATTCCAGGAGTAGCTTTATAAAGCCACAGTATTCTGTTTAGGAGATATTTTCTACCTAGGTTTTTTGGGATTCTTATTGTTTATTGTATTCCTGGTCAAGAGGGTCAGATGCATGATGATTAAGGGAAAACAAAAACTACTAAGACATGGTCTCTGGCCTCTAAGAGCTTATAGGGCCTAGGGAAGTAGGGGGCAAAACACAAGAAATAAGATAATCTTAATACAAGGCCAAGTATAATGAGTTTTATATTTTTTTTGTTTGCTTGTTTTTTAATAAGCAATGCCTTTTTTATAGGTTTTTAAAAAAATTTATTTAATTTATTTTTGGCTGTGTTGGGTCTTCATTGCTGCACGTGGGCTTTCTCTAGTTGCGGCAGGTGGGTGCTACTCTTCATTGCGGTGCGCGGGCTTCTCATTGCGGTGGCTTCTCTTGTTGGCGGAGCACGGGCTGTAGAGCGCAGGCTCAGTAGTTGTGGCACACGGGCTCAGTAGTTGTGGCTCATGAGTTCTAGAATGCAGACTCGGTAGTTGTGGCACATGGGCTTAGTTGCTCCGTGGCATGCGGGATCTTCCTGGACCAGGGCTTGAACCCACGTTCCCTGCATTGGCAGGTGGATTCTTAACCACTGCGCCACCAGGGAAGCCCGCATTTTATGTATTTTATATCCCCTCAAAAGTTAAGTTGTGGTACACCCACTCAATGACATACTACCCAGAACTAAAAAGGAATTAACTTGATACACACAATAACTTGTATGGATCACAGGGGCATTGTGATAAATGAAAAACTAATCTCAGAGGGTTATATACTATATGATTTCATATCTATAACATTCTCAAAGTGACAAAATTACAGTGGTGGAGCACAGATCAGTCGTTGCCAGGGGTTAGGATTAGAGGGAAGGGGTGACTATAAAGGGACAACACAAGGAAGCTTGTTTGTGGTTTTGTAACAGTTCTTTATCCAGATTGTGGTGATAATTACTTGGATCTATACAGGTGATAAAAATTACACCTGTACCCACACACACACGAAGAACGCATTAAAAACTGATGAAATCCAAGTAAAGTCTGTACCTTAGTCACTTGTATAGGACCAGTGTCAATTTTCTGGTTTTGACAGTGTGCTCTGGTTATGTAAGATATCACTGGGGGGAGCTGGGTGAAGGGTAGACAGGGACCCTGTAGTATTTTTGCAACTTCTTACGAATCACAAACTATTTCAAAATAAAAAGTTAGGATAAAATTAAAAGGTATAATAATAAAAAAAAAAAAGCACTAAATAGAGTTTCAAAGAAGAGAGAGCTACCAGCTTAGAGAGCTTTTGAGAAGAGCCCTGCAGGAGAGGTTAATGAGCTGAAACATGCTGAGCCCTTCCTTTGTGCCAGGCACTCATTTCATCCTCACAACAGCCTTATGCAGTCACTGTGATAATCTCATTTCACAGTCGAGGGATCTCAAGTCCAGTGTCGCTCAGCACCAAGTGGCAGAACTAGAGCCCCAGATAATATGGCAGTCGGCTCTGGAGTCTGGGCTCTTTGCCCCTCCAAAGGCTGCGTGAGGTCCTGATTGACAAGGGGAGAAGGAGAAACCAAGTCCTGCAGTAAAGAGAAGACATCCCAGGCAAAGGCCATGGTGGGAACTGAGACGTGGAGGTCAGAATCAAGAGTGATCAGGTCACTGTGGTTCTTATCACCGGCTGCCCTGGGGCCCTGCTCCCCATAGATTCGGATTCACTTGATTTGGGGTCGGACGAGGGCTTTGATTCTCGGTATTGAGAACCACTGACCTAGAACATCAGGAGATAGTTTGGAGCCAAATGCAGGCCTTTTTAATAGCCAGAGAAGGGACTTTTCTTTTTTAATTTGGGCAGGCAATAGGCGGTCTTTGAAGATTCGTGATTAGCAGTTTAACATATTCATCATTATTAACCTCGTCATACTGGGCAATGGGCTTGATCTTATTCATTTATTTTGTATTATGAATCGAACCCCCTGAGCTTCTCTATCTGGGGATAAGGACCTACATTCAAAGCTTTTCTCTTAAATTTCATCACTTTCATAAGAAATGGAATTAGGGTTGTATTTCCCAAAGTTGTTTAAAGAAAACCCCTTCTTCCCTCCCCAAGCTGAACGAAGTTCTTGCGATACAAATACAAGTCACAGTAAATGACCACTGAGCTCCCAAAGACTTGTGCTTTACCCCAGACCTCCATTTTGTATGTGTGAACCAAATCCACAATTGGAAATGGAAATATGTCAAATAGAAAGCAGCACACTAGTTCATAGTCACAGCAAGAAATAAAATCCTTAACAATAGGTGTTGAGGGCACAGACAAATTCTGGGACAGGACAACTAAAGATAGGCGTGGTGGCTGCATGTCTCAACCGTGGAAGTCAAAAGACACTATAGAAGAGCGTCTTTAAGGACTTCCCTGGTGGTCCAGTCGTTAAGACTGCTCGAGCACTGCAGGGGTACGGGTTCGATCCCTGGTCAGGGAACTAAGATCTGGGCATTAAACTTTGGAGCTGATTCTGGGGTCCTAGATGAAGACTATGCAGAAGGTTATAGTGGGCTGGGGGTGTTTCTTCCTTAAATATCAGTTTCTTTGGGGGGAACATTGGCATATGTAGGACTTTTTGTTTTCTTCATTGACTATCCTGAAGTTGCCAAGTTCTCAGTGGTGAATTTTTTGTTTGCTTTGTGGCTGCTATACACACCCATTGGTTTTGTCTCGTCATTATTGGTATATCTTTTGACACTTACCCTTTCCTTGCATCTGAGTTTTACCCCTTTGCTCTATTTTTTCCACTTTACTCTTGTTTCTTCTCATGTCTTCTACTTTTGTACATCTCAGTTGGACTCCTGTCAAGGCTGGACTTTAGTTTTTTTCAGTTGTCATAAGAACACTTTCCATGAGCTCTACCCTCTTAACACATTATTAACTGTACAGTACAGTATTGTTTAAAAAGCACAGTGGGGCTTCCCTGGTGGCGCAGTGGTTAAGAATCCACCTGCCAATGCAGGGGGCATGGGTTCGAGCCCTGTTCCGGGAAGATCCCACATGCCGCGGAGCAACTAAGCCCGTGCACCTCAATTACTGAGCCTGCACTCTACAGCCCACATGCCACAGCTAGTGAAGCCCGCACACCTAAAGCCCGTGTTCAGTGACAAGAGAAGCCACCGCAATGAGAAGGCCATGCACCACAATGAAGAGCCCGCTCGCCGCAACTAGAAAAAGCCCACAAGCCCAACGCAATCAAAAATAAAATAAATTAAAAAAAAAAACAAACCACAGTGTTGTGCAGTAGATCTCTAGAACGTATTCTTTTTATAAAATTGAAACTTTGTGCCCATCGAACAACAGTCCCCCATTTCCTCTACCCCCAGCCCCTGGCAACCACTGTTGTGCTCTCTGCTTCTGTGACTTTGACCTAGGTCCCTCATGTATGTGGTATCATGCAGTGTCTGTCCTTCTGTTATGGGCTTATATTAGCATAATGTCCTGCAGGTTCATCCATGTTCTTTTTTAAAGTAATTTTCTTCTTTTTAAGGGCTAAATAATATTCCATTGTATGTAATACCATGTTTTCTTTATCCACTCATCTGTTGATGAACTTTTAGGTTGTTTCCACATCTTGGCTACTGTGAATAGTGTTGTAATGAACACATGAGTACATATTTCTTTTCAAGATCCTGTTTTAAATCCTTTTGGATAATAGCCAGAAGTGGGATTGCTGGATCATATGGTAGTTCTATTGTTAATTTTTTGAGGTAGCTCCATACTGCTTTCCATAGTGGCTCTACCAATTTACATTGCCATTAGCAGTTCCCTTTTCTCCACATCCTTGCCAACACTTTAAAAATGTTTTTTATTTTTATTTTTTATAATAGCCATCCCAACAGGTGTAACATGATATCCTATTATGGTTTTGGTTTGCTTTTCCCTGGTGATTAGTGAAGCTGAGAATCTTTTCATGTACCTATTAGCCATTTGTATGTTGTCTTTGGAAAAATGTCTATTCAAGTCATTTGCCCTTTTTTTTTTTTTTTTTTGCGGTACGCGGGCCTCTCGCTGTTGTGGCCCCTCCCGTTGCGGAGCACAGGCTCCGGACGCGCAGGCTCAGCGGCCATGGCTCACGGGCCCAGCCGCTCCGCGGCACGTGGGATCCTCCCAGACCAGGGAACGAACCCGTGTCCCCTGCATCGGGCAGGCGGACTCCCAACCACTGCGCCACCAGGGAAGCCCAAGTCATTTGCCCATTTTTAAATCAGGTTATTTGTTTGCTTTTGAGTTGTAGGAGTTCCTTATATATTTTGGATACTAACCCCTTATCTGATCTATGGTTTGTAAATATTTTTTCCCATTCCATAGTTGACCTTTCTGTTGATGATTTCGTTTGCTGAAAAGAAGCGTTTTAGAATGCTGTAGTCCCACGTGGTTATGTGTGCTTCACTGCCCGTGCTTTTGGTGTCCTATCTAAGAAATCATTCCTAAGACCAATGTCATAAAGCTTTCCCCCTGTGTTTCCTTCTAGGAGTTTTATGGTTTCAGGTCTTATGTTTAGGTCTTTAATTCCTTTTGAGTTGATTTTTGTGTATGGTGTAAGATAGGGCTCCACTTTCATTCTTTTTGCCCATGAATCTCCAGTTTTCCCAGCACCGTTTGTTGAAGAGACTACCCTTTCCGCGTTGCATATTCCTGGCACGTTCACTGAAGATGATCTGACCATTTACGTGTGCACTTATTTCTGGGCTGTCTAGTCTGTACCAGGGCTTGACTTTTATATCCCTTGTTATCCATCCAGCAGGCCACTTGGTGAGCCCACCACTCCTCTCATCTGTTTGCATTTTTGTGGGTGACTAAGAGCTTCTGCATTTTAAAGCCTCCTAGATGCTTAAAGACATCAGATAGTTGAGTTTGTAATAATACTTACAAGTTGTCGTTATATTTCAGGTCTCTCGTATGCGAGTCACACAGTTGGTTTCACGCCACCGACTTCACTGACTAGAGCCGGAATGTCTTATTACAATTCCCCAGGTCTTCATGTGCAGCATATGGGAGCCTCCCACGGTATCACAGTAAGTATCCATGGGGCGGGCAGGAAGCAGCGCTTTCCTCCTGGTGGTGGTAGCGACTGGTCCTCCGTGGGAGCCAACGTTGATGTCCTCGGACATTTACCCTTCTTCCTTCCTTCCTTCCTTCAGTTCACCTTAAACTTCTAGAGACCTCCCAACAGTTTGATGCTACATTCTGGTGTTGAAACTAAAATCCTTCCCAGGAGGCAAAACTTCACCTTCATTTTCTATGAAATATTGCCCTTTGTGAAACGTAATTTGACCTCCGGCCTATGCCTCGTTTGAACTCTAGCCAGCTCCTTGCCATAGCGAATTATCGTTGGTTGCTAACAATGTCTAAAATATTTATTGTCCGCACCTTCACAGTTCACTGACCCTCAGTATTCTTCCTGGAATTAGACTTGTTTCTAGTTTCATCCAGAATTTTCTTTCCTGGAATTAGAAGGAACCTTAAGTGTATCCGGTTCAGACGCTACTCAGGGGAGTGTTTTCATTAGAGCTGACTATTTAGTTGACTAATAGACCGGTTAGAAATGTCGCTAATAGGGGTTTGAGAATAGGGTAGAACTGAGGGTATTCCCAATGAGGGAATCTTGAAAAGAAGAACCCCGTTCTCTAAAAAAAGCATGTAAGATATTTCTGAATCTGTTTTGCTGGTTTGATGAGCTTTACATTAAAGCAGGAACGTTTTTGGTTGAGCTGTAGCTTTCATGACACTGACAACTTGTTTGAGGGATGGAAGGAGCTGGAGACATACAACGAACAGAAAAGATTTAAGGGGAGGACGTGACAGCTGTTTTTTTAATTTTAGGACCGTCTCATCGAAGGGCGAAAGTCCAGTCGTTCGGTCGATGCACGTTTCATAGTGATTTTGCATAGCTTTTTCATAGATGTCGGTGTAAACTCTACCTTGTTGACGTTTTCCTGACGGGTTCAGAAGCCAGTAGGGATGGACAAGGACCTCGCTGGTGTTTGGTCTCTGTGGGTCCGCTTTGGGGCATCCTGGGCTCCGAGTGACACTGGGTTAGGGATGAGCCGTCTGTGCCTGCTCTGACCTGCTGTTCCTGTCCTGTCTACAGAGGCCTTCACCACGGAGGAGCAACAGCCCTGACAAATTCAAACGGCCCACGCCGCCTCCGTCTCCCAACACACAGACCCCCGTCCAGCCTCCGCCACCTCCACCTCCGCCGCCCATGCAGCCCGCGGTCCCCTCGGCAGCCACCTTGCAGCCCGCCCCCTCGCAACATTCGGTGCACCCCTCCTCCCAGCCTTAATGCATGTGCGCAGTCCGAACCTCACACTGGGACTCGTTCGTGCAGTGGAGCTGTCGACTCAAGACGCCACAGGCTTCCTTCCCTGGCATATTCGGATCTGACTTATTTGCACTGAGGTTATCTAGGCTTCACTATTCATTGTGTTGTAAACGTGTGTCGGAAACGCAGCCAGTGTTGTGGGTCTACAACACTAAACAGACGACTTTCTCCATCGGTGTTTTACTTGAATCTTCATGTGCGTCCATTCCCTGGTTGGGACGTCGGCTATTCGACTATTTGGTAGTTCAGCAGCGGTGTGCGGTTTTGTTGCTTGGCCCCAGAGCTTCATTTTCCTGGCTTTTAGGTTTGTAAAATAAAAAGGGATATCTTTTTTATATTTTTTTTCCCATGAATTTGCAGAAAATTACTGAGCTGTTATTACCCACCTCTCCCCCAACCCCCATTAGAATAGTGTTTACCAAGCATACCAGTAATTCAGCACTACAATTCAGACCTTTGAAAATCTAGCTCTCACTATAGAATGGGAAGTTGGATGCATCAGTGCCCAAGACAATGTTTAATAGAGCTTTCTACGGATACACTTTGTATGGGTCATTTTCAGTATATCTCAACATCCATGTCTCTTGTAAAACAGATCTCCTGAAGTATTGGATCACATGGCTGTACCTTTTCCACATACATGGGATAGATAATTATCGTATATCCGGGTGTGAGTCTTTCTTTATCCTTGATGTTACCCTACCCAAACTGGCCCTCCCACGTGAGTCGATAACTGTTGTCCTACCCACCAGTGGTTGCGATGGCTGATTAGAACGTGCTGTGTGATTTCTGCTGCAGAAGGCAATGTGATGGTGACAGAAACAGCTCATTTCCCTTTACGTTCTTTACTCGCGTTCCCCTAAAATAGAGTTCGAACAGATATTTTAAAGGTACAGAGTACTATGAGAAAATACTATGTGAAATGAACATTATAGGAACATCTTGGCACAATGGCCAAAATACTTTATTGCTGGCAGGAAAGAGGCGTAGAGGAAAGTAGCACATTAGCATTGAGGAGTGCTTAGTTCGCCCAGTAAAAGCAAGCACAGTGTACAAAGAAGTATATCCTGAATGCGTCATTTCCATTCATTTAGCACAAACACATCGTCTGGTTTCACTCTAAAGTGGAACGCCGTGAGTCAGTCTTTGCTTAACACTTGCAACACCTTTATTTTGGCTTTTCAGCAGTTACTGATTTGTACTTTGGTAGTAAAGTGATTTTTACCACCTGTGTTTGCATATTTATATATGCTGTGGACAAAAATAACTTACTAGAGAATGTATATTTTATGACGAGAATGTGTATCTGTTGGATATAATCAGAGAACTGAACATTAATTTATCCGTAATTTTTAAGAGTCCATGTTTTGTGACAGCCATCTCTAATAGCTAGCTCTTTATTAAACACACTCCTAACCATAAGGAACCATGACATTGTAGATATTTAATATTGTACAGTAGAGAAACCTCCATTTTTGCCTTTGAATGCATATTTACAAGTTACAGAATGAGAAAAGGTCTCGTCTCACTGGCTCATAGTGTTTGACGAGCATCTTAAGAACTTGAGAGTAAAAGCAACAATAGGATTTTTTTTTTGACTCTTTCGGTTTCCACCTCCAAACTGAGAGTGTCACTCCTCAGTCATTTGAAAGAAATCGTAGGTCTCTATAAATTTTATTTATAATGTATAATATACCTAATCATAGTACAGTTTTCAAATATGGGGAAGAAGTTCGGCATTTAATTATTGAGGCTTGAGGTTTTTAATTCAGTCAGATGGGGTCCTGTCCAAGCCGGGGATTTCACCAACGGCTCACCGTCCCTCCTGGCACCTGGCCATTTTGAGGAACTCTGAGAGCAGGCGAACAAATGTTGCCTGCATCGTACAGTTATCGGTTTTTCTTATAGGAGAAATGGTATATGTTTGCAAGAATCTTCTATGAGACTATAGATTTCAGTGCTGTTCAGTAGTTTCTTGCACTCAAACAAGAAAGTCTAAAATGTAATCATCTTCCCTCCACTTGCTAGCAATTTAGTGACCTCCTAAAAGCACAAAAGTCAGTACATTGCCCTGTGGTGACTGAAAAAAGCACTCGGAGTGAGCAGACAGTTCTGATAAATGCCTTTTGGAGACAGGTTCTTGACCTCCAGACTTCTACAGAAATGTAGCACCGGTTTCCTTAGACTAGTCGTTTCACTGCAAAATAAAACACAGCTCCTTCAAACAGCACTTGCTCACCATAAATCTAGTTGCCTCTCCCGGTGGACATTCTGGATTGATAGAACAAACACTACTCTTTTGAAATGATGCTGTTTCATGTCCTGTTCGAGTGTTTTATGACCCCGTGTGGGGCCTGTCACACTTGGGCAGTACCTGCTAGGGCAGCTCCTTGGCCATGGTTTAGCCCCCAGGGACCCCGAAGATTCCAACCCCAAGGCCACGAGAAGCTGACTTATCTGGGGCACTTCTCGGGTGGGGGGGGGCTGAACTTGGTTCCTGCTATTCCTGTTGCCCACCCACCCAGGGCAACCCCGGACTGACTCCCAGAGGCCCCAGAGGCCTTGGAAGGCAGGTGGGAGCCACAGCAGGTTCAGTAGCTTCATTTTCCTGTCTTGCTGACAGAGACCCTTGGCTACCACTGTGCTGCTAGTAGGATAAGTACTCTTTGCCAGATGACCATGCCTTTTATACAAAACCAAATTACTTTCCCTAACACCTGAGGCCTCTCTGGGCTCTGAACTGCTCTCTCTTTCATCCAGCATGCTGGCATTCTAGACAGACTTCTAGAGATTTGGCAGATGGTGGAAGTATTTCAGATTTGATTTAACTTGCTCCTTTGTTAATTGAAAGGAGTTTTAAACTCTGAGCTCCTGAGAGACTGACCACAACCATGGAGTGAATGTGTGACCAGAACATGGCTTTGACACCAAGTGCTTGCTGCCCCTTTGTCATCGGCTTCTAGCTGATTTGACCAGAAATAACGAATAATGTGAATTTTCGTTAACTGTTCAATTGTAGGAAGATAGAGTATGTATCGCCCTTTGTTAGGTAGACATGAACTTTTCCTGCACGAAGCCTTGCTTGTAGAGGAAGCCCAATAAGGCAAGAAAAAGCATAGTAACTTGTGCTTGGAGAGCTCACTATTTTTATCTTATCAGTATAGAAGAAATATTTCTGCGTAACTTTATCTTCTATCTAGTACTTGTCTTATAGGTAACCAACACTGAAAACTTTGTAGTGAGGACTACCAAAGAAATACATAGTAAAACAACCTTTTATTTCCAAATTACTAAAGATCCAGCCATCGACGCTGCTACGTGAGTTCCATGCTCAAGAGCCATTGTAAGAGATTAAGGGGTTTTTAGGTTTGGGGTTTGTTTTTTTTTTTTTTCTTGTTTTTTTTTAGTTTTCTTTTATTTTTTTTTTTTTGTGATAAAACATACACACACAGCTGTTAGCATAAAATTATGGGGGGCATGCTTCAGTATGCTCAGCAGTTGTGGTTAACTGCCGAGCCCTGGTTGCCTCTCGCTAGGCAATGGAAGGAATCCTATGTTCATGATAGCGTGGGTGCTGTGTGTGTGCACATGTGTGTGCATTCATGCCTTAACTCGGGTTACTGCTCAACTTTAGTTCTTCACTTAGTCCGCACCGTCATCTAGATTGTATCGTACATCTCGATCTGAACTTCATCCTGGCAAAAACAAAGTTGCAGGTACAACAGTTTGAGAGTGCATTCCTCCAGCAGAGTGTTGGATCAGGTTGACCCTGAGCCTTCTTTGGACTTTATTTGGAACTAGGCATGGACAGCAAAAGTGGACTGTCCCATGGAAAGACATCAACAAGGAAGAGAGGACAGCCAAGTGCTAGCATGTCTCTGGCCTCTGTGTATGTGTGCACACTGTACGTCGTTCATGATAGCTTGTCTACAACTTGACTAGGTTGGAGTTCTGGTAATAGTGGCAATCTTGACATTCTTGGTCAGAGTTTAGAGAGATGTAAGACTTCCAATTAATGTCTTATTTACTTCTTTATGTTGATTAGTCTTTGATACATGTGCTGAATCGGAAACCTAAATAAAGATAATTTTTTAAAATGAATCTTTTGAGCTTTATACCCTATCTCTTTCTTTCTGGTCTTTGAGTCGGAAAATGAACCTTGTTTCCCTTTGATTTCTGATAGATATTCAGCTTAGATTCTGAATACTAAAGGCTGCCTTAGAAAGTGAACTTAAGATGAGGACACAAAAGGGATTGGTACTGCTCTGTTTCTTAATCAGGATGCTGGTTACCTGGATGTATTGAGTTTTTGAAAATTCATTGAGCTGTGCGTTTATGATCTGCGCACTGTCCCGTATCTGTGTTGTATTTCACTTGAAAACCATACACCTAGGGGATTATGAAAAGGAAAGGAAAAGCACACTCATTCCCAAAATGTTATGTATAAACAATTAGATATAGGTATATACATGCACATATATCGTCAGGCTTTGGAAATTACACTCAGTATATTAGCTTATTCTTAAATTTTTAAGTCTGTTTTTATGGTTTTCTCTTCCTACGTATAAGAAGCATGGCTTTAGAATGAGTTCTAGGTTTGAGTACCAGTTCCTTCACTGGCTCAGTTACTTAACCTCCCTGGAACTCAAGTTTCTTACCTGTAAAATAACAATACTATATGCCTTGCGAAGATGAGAAAATCAAGACGAAGCCCTCTAGTACAGGCCTTCACATATACAATAAGACACAAGTCCTTTCCGTGTCCATTCCTTGAGGTAGAAAGGTAGAATGAATATTTGGGGTGATGTTTTATACACCTTGCATTTTAGGAAGCCCCTGGCAGTTAGTCCACGTTCTGTAGGGGAAAAGCAGAGACTTAGGATCCTGCCCTAGGAGCACGGTCTTCAAGAACACAGTTGTGATATCGTCTTAGGAGTGCGAACTGTTTAAACCTAGGTCCTTTTCCATATTAAAGAGCTAAATAAACCTTGAGTGAGTCTTGACTCACTCTGGCTTAAGCAAGATCTCATATTAACTATTCGTTAATGAAAAGAGTTTTTAATTTGATTTGTCATTTGGTGAATTGACCAAAATCTCAAAATGCCTCTGTTCTCATGGCAGCGAGGTTTCAGTTGTAACTTGACGAAAACATTGACCAAGAAATTACCCAGGACCTCTGAATTTAGGACTTGGCTGCATCTGCCGGCTTCAGTTTTCTAATCTATATAGTGGAGATAGCCATTCGTATTTTATGTAGAATTTGAAGAAAATGGGATTCAAAACGAAGTGCTTTAACAACATGTAAGTTATAAAGTTTAAGCTGTATGTACACTTTTTTTCTTTTAACACCTTTCAGAGGCTGTGTGTCCACGTGGTGCTTCTAAGATCGAAACGGTTGGTTTAGAAACTTTTTTTGTATTTACGTAAAACTGTAGGTAAATCTGGGTCCTGTTTTTAACGTATGGGCTATTTAAGTTAAAAAATACTTGGGGAAATTCAGTTGTATTCACTAATGTCTAATTCAGGCCCAAACTTTTAAACATTCTCTTTAGAAACAGGAAGACGCCAGTGCATGGTAAATATGGTTTGTGCCAAATGTTTCTGTGAACATGAGACGTTGAATTTCTGTCCTTTAAAGTTTTTTTTTTCTGTCCTTCACATCACCCCCATTTCCATATTACATTGAATCCTTTTGAACTAAATGTATTTAGATCTTTTTCTAAAGATCGTATTTTCTGATACCCTACTCATGATTGAGTGCAACTTTCAAGATTACTAATTATCCCAGAGAGCTTAGTAATTAACCTGAAAATTTTTCATCTTAAAAATCAAGAAGGGGAAAAACCAGACTCAGAAGTGAAACAAGATGATAGGATTAGTAGACAAGGATGTGAAAACAGCCATTATAAACATTCTTCGTGCATTCTAGAAGGCAGAAGAATACATGAGCATAAGGAAAATGAAACGTAAAAAAGCCTCCAGTTGAACTTCTAGAGACAAAAAATACAGTATATGAAATACGTAAAGCAACAAAAAAGTCTTTTGTGGACTCGTATCTGTGTTCTTTAAATGTTCCTTTGAAAGGCAACTGCTGAAATTCAACTTAAGCCCCCTTAACCTACTTTTCTCCCACCGCATCTCCCCAGGGATAGCTTTGTCTGGGTCCTGGTGAAATGCTATTGGGAAATCATTAACCTGGGGAACTGACTGACTACTGCTATTTGTTACTTTAATGTTGGGCACGAAGCCTCAGATTTAAGGTACCCAGGTACAGTAGAAAGTGTCCTGTGGGTTCAGGTCTGACCTAAGTCCAGTTTTCTGGGCTTTGGTTTCCTCACCTACAAGATAAGAATGAGAATGTGTTACCGAGTCCAAGCTCGTACTGCTCACCAGGTGACAGGCCGGTACATCGAGAGATGAGTTGGAGCAAGGAACAGCGACTTTATTTGGAAAGCCAGCCAACTGAGAAGATGGTGGACTAGTGTCCCAAAGTACCATCTTACCAGGGATAGAATTCAGGCTTCTTTTATACTAAAAAGGGACGGGGGGGTGGGGCGGGATGGAGGTTGGTTGGTGCAGGCTTTGTGGCGCCGGGATGCTTTGTTCTTACAGCGGTCCACATAGATCTGGCCACTGTGTTCCCTATGCACCTCCAACCAGACAGATGTTATTCTCTGTTCTGCAACTTTGCATCTCTGAAGGTCAGAGCCTTGAGAGTCCTCCTGTGTATTTCAGGCTGTGGGCAACATTCTTTTCCAGAGGTGCAGAGCCAGCACAACTGAGTACAGGCCACAGAGCACAGGGGTTAGAGCTAAAGGAATAGATCTAATATGCCGTCACGTTTGTTCTTCTCTGTTACGAATGGGGTGGTTGGGATCCAGTGAACATTGTTAAAACATGGGAGTGTAAGAGTCTTCATAGTGTCGCTTCTTAACTACTTCTAGTATCATTTCATTCACTCTACAGCTGTTTTAAAAATACTGCTCACGCCAGCCGTCGTGTGTGGTGCTGAGAATTCGGGGGATGGGGCAGGGGGAGAGGGGACATGAATACCGACTTCCTTCCCTTTTGGCGTTTCCCAGTGCGGTGGGTGCTGTGAGCAGGGCAGCAGCGCAGTGGGACCCGTGGCATTAGAAGAGAGGGAGGGTCAGAGAGGATTTCCAGAGGGGTTGATCTCTAAGCACATTCTTGAAGAACAGGTGGAAATTGGGTGGAGTGTTTGGGACAGAGGGAATAGCGTGTGTGGAAACCTGCAGGTCTGAGCATGACACAAGTGGTGACTGTTTGGGTTCCCTGAAAGCAAACTGAGACAGGGACTTGGTGCAGGGAGCTTCCTTGGAAGGGGAGTCCAGAAAGTGGAATGAGAACGTGGAGAAGGTGAGGCCAACAAAGGGTGCGCGGACGAGCCCGTTAGCATTGGGAGGCAACTGGAATTCAGTCCCACTGGGTGTCCCCGAGGAAGAACTGAGAACATGCCTCAGTACTATCCCACCAGAGGACAGGAATGCTGTCCAACGCACCTACTCCTTCCTCTAGGGGTTGAAGGTGACCCCGGGGAGAATGACTCCCACATTTGAATTTTCTCCGTTGTGTGTGAGGCTTCCTGGAAACCCTGAGACAACAAAGCCAAGAGTGGCTGCTCCATAGTTTTGTTTGTTCGTTTGTTTAGCACTTAATCTGCAGCTTTGAAAATCCTGTGTCTGGGAATGGAGGTATCGATACCATAGTTCTGAAATGGTCATGTTTTGAAACTCAGAAGTAATGTTATATCTGAGTGGAATGCATATTTACAAACTCCCATTGCTTAATAATCAGGACGCGGGGACATGCATATGTACAACACATATTCGTGGGAGAAAATATACATCAACGATGACAGGTTTTTACAAAACATACACCAGCCCCAAAATAACCACGGGATTCTGTTGACACCAATTATTTGGACCAAGCTTCTTCATCACATCACCTTGTAGACACTAATTCAGGTACCACTGTCCCGGATCTTGTGGTCAGAGTTGTCCCAGAATAGGCAGCTGCTTGTGTGATGTGGCTTAAGGTATTGGACAGGTCCCTTCAACCGAAGGTATCTGTTCCTCACTCTGCCCATGCCCATCGCCCTCCTTCTAGGTGCAGGGATTCCCGCAATTTTATTATAATCATTTACAGGCATGTTTGCTTGGGACCATGGTAAATAGTCAAGGATGTACTTCAATAAGAAGGATCCTTTATTGAGGCAAAATCTGTCAGTTACAAACAAGTCATGGAAGACCACAGTACCCCCTCCTCCCTCCAAAAAGAACACTGAAAATGAACATACAGAACCCTCTGTAAAACACGGCAATGCTTTCTTCTTAAGGAGAACCATATTTTAATCTATTTAAGGCCTTTCACAGGTATTTAAGAACCAGAGTTCAGCTTACAGGGTGTTCTCAGTCTTCTGCGGAATCTCGTGTTTACCAGCTCCTCATGGGTGGTCTAAAGAACACAGAAATGAATTAGTGCCGTTTGCCGAAGCCAAAGCCTGAGCAGATGACCCTGGTTCTCAAGACAACAGAACCATACTCTATGCTTTTTTAAAAAAAATAAATTTATTTATTTTTGGCTGTGTTGGGTCTTCATTGCTGCATGCAGGCTTTCTCTAGTTGTGGTGAAGAGGGACTACTCTTGGTTGCGGTGCACGGGCTTCTCACTGTGGTGGCTTCTCTTGTTGCGGAGCACGGGCTCTAGGCACGCGGGCTTCAGTAGTTGTGGCACACAGGCTCCGTAGTTGTGGCTCATGGGCTCTAGAGCACAGGCTCAGTAGTTGTGGCGCACAGGCTTAGTTGCTCCGCGGTATGTGAGATCTTCCCAGACCAGGGCTCGAACCCGTGTCCCCTGCATTGGCAGGTGGATCCTTAACCACTGCACCACCAGGGAAGTCCCAGAACCGTACTCTATGCTTAAAATGACCTTCCTGCAATGTCCTTTTGTCCCTTTCCACGCCATCACCCAAGACCCAATAGTAGTTTTCTCTTTAATCTGTAGATCATTTTCATCACCCCCAGATGTTTTCCTCATTCCCTTTTGTATCCAGTCACCTCCTTCCGCCACCACGGGGCAGCCACTGATGTGTTTTGTGTCCCTATGATGGTCACTCCCTGTTTGATGAGGGATGCTGGCGAGGTGTATGAGTGTTTACAGTGAAATCAGGTGGGCCGGGGGGCGGGGGTGGGATGGATTGCATCAGCTCTGCTACAGGTGGCCTGGGGGCTAAACACCTCCCACCGTCATTTGGTTTGGCCTAAGTATGCATGAAAAACGGTTTTTCCCCAAAGGTGGAAAAATGTAATGTGTTTTATTTTCCTTTCCCCGCCCCGCATCTTATTGAGAAATAACTGGCATATAACATGGTGTAAGTTTAAGGTGTCATGTAATATTTGATACATAGATATTGCATAATGATGAACGCAATAAGGTTAGTGAACATATCTGTCGCTTCCCATAGTTACAATTTATGAAAAGTTGAAATGCCTTTTGATTTGAAATGAGGGAGACTTTCATTTTTTAAAAAATCCAGATTTCTTATTATTCTTAAAAAATAAGAGCTCAGCAGGGCCTCGCCATCCATTGCTCAGTCAGTAGGGGCTGAGCAGTAGCTATGCCAGGGGAGCAGAGAACACCTGCCCCTCCAGAGCCACGGTGGTCCCCCTGTCCACCACACAGGTTGTTACAGTGTGGTCCCTGCGGGCTTTGAGTTCTTGGACCCCTGGTATAGGCTTCTTGAGAAGTGAAGGCTAGAGCTTGTGTGTGTGCATGAGAAAGAGAGAAGGGGGCAAAAGCAGGAGAGTGAGGGGTGAAAACTGAAGCCCTGTTTGGAAAGAGGCCTATACCAGAAGCTCCCAGCACAAATCCAGCTAATAAGAAAGTGGTTTGGGGACTTCCCTGGTGGTCCAGGGGCTAAGACTCCGCACTCCCAATGCAGGGGGCCCAGGTTCCATCCCTGGTCAGGAAGCTAGGTCCCGCGTGCATGCCGCACCTGAGACCCGGTGCAGCCAAATAAATATTTAAAAAAAAAAAAAAAGGTGGCGTGTTGATGCGCGATGGACTTCGAGAAATCAGTCTTTCTTGTGAGCCTCGTAGGGATGGTTGGCCAAGGTTTGAGATGGGATTAAAGTGCTCCTGGATTCCCTTAGCTGTGATGCCATCTACTTTGCCCCTTGTTCTCCCCAAATTCGACAGACAGCGTGGTTTCAGCAGGCTGAGAGGAGGATGTACCCATGGGTGGAGAACTATAGAGGAGATGAGTCAGACAGGGTTGTTGTTAAGTGTCTGCCCTCTGGGAAAACAAACCTTGGTTTGTATTGCTTATGGATGTTCCTGGTGTAAATACTCCCCACCGTGGCTGATTTCAAGCCACCAATGTGAAGTCACTAGGAGAGAGAGGTGCAATAGTAACACCGTATATGGTATTTCTACCGTACAGATATATTAGGTATAAATAACCGTAAATGCATAGTAATAGTAAAATGTAGTCAAATAATTAGGAAGCGGGGTGGTTTGAGTATTCTACGTGTTTTTTTTAAACCTGTGGGGTTTTTTTGGCCCCACTGCGAGGCATGCGGGATCTTAGTTCTCCTTCCAGGGATCAAACCCGCGACCCCTGCAGTGGAAGCGTGGAGTCCTAACCAAGGAATTCCCTTCACCTGTATTTTCGATACAATCTTGTAAATTATCTTAAATAATTTAATTTTTAATAGTATCTGTGTTTAACAACCAGCTCACAGAATTCCTGGCAAGTTAACAGTCAGCTTTCTTGAGCCTTTTGAGCTTGTTCTAGGATACCTGTGGGCCAGAGGTCAGGGGAGGCTCCTCTGTCAGAGGCCTCTGGTGTTTATATGTCCCACTGCAAGGGCAGTGGTGATGGTAGGGAAAGTGATTTACTTGAGGGCGCTTAAACCCCAAGCACAGGTGCAGGCTCTGAGCAAGCCTGGGTCTGGACTTGGCAGAGGACAAAAGGTTGAGGGTGAGACTCCCTCAGGAATCTCAAGGCAGCTGAGGCAGCTGCCCTTGCGGGAAGGATCCCAGGACTGTTGCCTAGACCCAGGCACGCTCAGGCGGCACAGTTTCTGCAGTCACAGTGTTCCCCCTACTCTCCCTTTACCTCCCCTCCCCACCATCCTAGCTTTCAGCGGGACAGGAGGTTAGAGCTTCATTCTGCAGAAGCAAGGGCGTTACCAGCTCTGCGGGGTGATGGGTTCTCCCTCGGCTGTCCTCGAGACGGGCTGCCTCTCGTCCCGTTCCTCTTTGTCTCGGTTGGACTATCAACTGAGCAAGACACGTAAAGTTTAAATAACTTGCCCAGAATCACGCGGTAAGTGGCAAGGCCAGACCGTCTGGCTCCAGATCGTGCAATCTTAACCACTTGATGGAAAAGAAATGTGGTAACGGGGTGGGTGTATCACCATGAGGCAGGCAGGCCTCACAGACTTAAGGTGCGGTGGTCATTGGCAGCTGCCACAGAATCCTTAGGAAGATGTATTGGGATATGGGAGCAGAGGAGTGGGGTTGGAGGCGTTGGTTCAGAGTGGAAGGAAGGGAAGCCTGTGAACGTTGTTTGGAGAGGTGCCCCATTCATATGTGTGTTTAGGTGTGTGTTGGGGGACTGACTGGGCCCTCAGAAGCAAAGAGGCTTCCTCTCTCCGTGCCCAGTCGAGTACCCGAGAGACCAGGGCCACCTAGATCAAAGCAGAAATGGATCCAACACCCCCTGGATAGTTGGTATTAAAGAACTCTTGTTCATTTCTTTTCCAGCTGTGATAATGGTATTGTAACTGTTTCCTTTTTTTTTTTTTTTTTTTTTAAGGTTTTTATTTTAGCCAATGACTATTTCCCCTAGAACCTGGGCCACAGATCCATGAGAAATACCAGGACCATGGAATGAAGGTGCTGGGGAAGGCTACAGAGATGGAAATCCATCTGGGGAAGATTCCAGGTTTACCGTGAGACCTTTCTCATGGCTTTAGGCAGATTAGTTACTTGGGGGAGCTTTGTCCTTAAACATGAGTTCAAACACTTACTCAGCAGAGCCATCAGAGATAGGGTTGCCTGAGAGGTCACAGAGTATAACTGCAGAAGGACAGAATTCCAAGCAACAGAAGATGCAGGTTACAGATAGACTCACTTTTGCCTGGCTCATGACTTTATGGAAGTTACTAAATCTCTCTAATTTTCCTTTTTTTTTTTCTGTTTTTTATTGATGTGTAAGATGCATTCATCCTATCGTTTATCTGTAAATAAAAATAATATTTCTAAAAGATCTGTATCTTTTAGAAGTTCCTAAATAAAATACTTACTGATGCAATGATATGGTATTGTGGGTTCTCTTTGAAAAGGTTCACTGAGGGGGCAGGTGGTAGGCAGGTGGATGTAGGTATAGAGGAAACAGGAGAACAGGATGGGGAGCATGTCGATGCCCTAAATTCGGTGATAGACGCCTGAGAGTTTGTTATACTATCCTCTACACTTGTATGTTTAAGATTTTCTTAGTAGATTTTTCAGAAATGGAAGGGAGGAGATCAAGAGATTTTTAAGGATGGAAAGGGAGAAGGGAGTCTTGGGAAAGTGAGAGAGATGCCGCCATAGAAGATTCTAATTTTTGCAGGAAAGCGGGAGCGTTCTGTACACCACCCTTCAACCTGAGAAACCTGGGGATAAGTTGCTCTGAAATGAGCACGTGTATCTGGGTTTGGGAGTTGTGGACTCTGGGCAAATGGCTTGGAGTGACTGATAACCTGGTGAAGTTCATCACAAGAGAATGTCCTCTCCTTTTTTCTATTTTGTTCTCATATCTACATTTCTGCAGATAGCAGGGCTGGCTGGCATGGTGGGGCTTCCCTTTCACTTGGGAAAGGCCGCTGCTTGCAGGTGTCCCATGGGGTTCTCATTTTTGAGTCGAGACGTGATGTCACTGTCACTAAGTTTTGGGTTGGCCTTATGGAACTTTGGGACCACAAGAGACTTGGGGTGAATTCATACAGCTTGGGGTGAATTCATACAGCTTGGGAGTCCTGAAGAAGGTAATCAGTAACGAGGTTTCTGAAAAAATAGTCTATACTTAACTGAGTATTGAGTGAGGCTCCCATTAGTATACCTGAGCTAACAATGAGATTAGGGAAAGAAAATCACTTTGGCTTTTCAGTCTCTTTGTGGGACTCTGAGGTTCAACTTAGGGATGCTTTTTATTTTATTTTATTTTTTAAGAAATCCAAGAAGAGTTCATTTTATTTCTTTTTATTTTAATTCACACTTTCTTTTTTTGAATTTATTTATTTTTGGCTGTGTTGGGTCTTCGTTGCTTCTCACGGGCTTTCTTCTCTAGCTGCGGCGGGCGGGGCCTATTCTTCGTTGCGGTGCACAGGCTTCTCACTGTGGTGGCTTCTCTTGTTGCAGAGCACGGGCTCTAGGTGCACGGGCTTCAGTAGTTGTGGCACGTGGGCTCAGTAGTTGTGGCTCACGGGCTCTAGAGCACAGGCTCAGTAGTTGTGGTGCACGGGCTCAGTTGCTCCACGGCATGTGGGATCTTCCCAGACCAGGGCTTGAACCCATGTCCCCTGCATTGGCAAGCAGATTCTTAACCACTGCACCACCAGGGAAGTCCCTGGGGGTGCTTTTTAAATTGCTGGACTTTCCCTGTGGGTAGTGTTCATCACTCATTGTATTAGCCTTTTAGGTTATATAACATATATATAACCACAGGTCAGGTAGCACAATTGGGCATAAATCAAGGTGAGATGCAGAATAAGGGGTCAGTCCTCCAAGGGTCCAGCTCTGAAGTGTGCTTAATGTCCGGTTTGACCAATTTCAGACCTTGGGTGCAGCTTCTACCTGGCTTGTCTCACTAACCCTAGGTCAGTACTTAAGAATAGTAATTTTAAAAAAATTCAATGGCTACATGGGTGTGGACAGCGCATTTCTGATACTCTCAGCTTCTCTTAAAGGGATAATCACATATTTCGTGTTGGCTGTGAAAGCGAATGGTTAATAAAACTAAATGTAAAGAAATGTTGGCTGGGGCTTCCCTGGTGGTGCAGTGGTTGAGTCTGCCCACCAATGCAGGGGACATGGGTTCGTGCCCCGGTCCGGGAAGATCCCACATGCCGCGGAGCGGCTGCGCCCGTGAGCCATGGCCGCTGAGCCTGCGCTTCCGGAGCCTGTGCTCCGCAACGGGAGAGGCCACAACAGTGAGAGGCCCGCGTACCGGAAAAAAAAAAAAAAATGTTGGCTGGAGGAAAGCTCTTAAATTCTCTACTCTCCTCCTAGCTTCCCCCCAAGGGTAGAATTTGTTCATTTGACTGGGTGAGAGTTTGGGACAGTGACATCGTGAGCCATGGAACCAGCAAAAGTTTGATTAGATTCTTCCGGTCCCCAGATTCCCAGCCACCTTCCTCATCTGAAGAACCCTGTCTTCAAATTCCGTTCCCTCATCTGGAAAAGTTTGGTTTCAGATCCTTGGTTTCCTTGGTCCTAAAGAAAATACTTCAGAGACTAGTTCAGCTCAGCTCTCCAGAGCTGATTTACCAGATGGCAATTGTAGCAGCTTAAAGGGGAAAAGGAATGATTTTATTTGTAAAGCAATTAAAAACCAAGTGCTCTTTAATGTTACTTACTATCTGTGTTTTAGGAAAGCAAATGCCTTAAATTGGCATTAAGATCCTCAAATTGTTAAGTAAGTTTTATTACCATTTAGATAAAGTGCAGCCTATTCGTGCTATTGGCTTTTTTTTATGCATTCAGAGTCCCTCCAAAGGTTAGGTGGGAAATACCCACATTTCAGACTCTGAGCCAGGTTTGAAATGAAATATCCATGAACCCATACCCTGAGTTGCATTTTTGTTTGTTTGTTTTTGCGTGATAAATGGAATTCTCTATAAGCTGGATCGGCCTATTTATGTCTCTGAAGGAAAGTTCAGTCTGTATCTAAAGAGGGTGCTGTGGACTTCCCTGGTGGCGCAGTGGTTAAGAATCCGCCTGTCAATGCAGGGGAGACGGGTTCGAGCCCTGGTCCGGGAAGATCCCACATGCCGCGGAGCAACTGAGCCCGTGCGCCACAACTACTGAGCCTGTGCTCTAGAGCCCGTGAGCCACAACTACTGAGCCTGCACACCTAGAACCTGTGCTGTGCGGCAAAAGAAGCCACTGCAGTGAGAAGTGCACCACAGTGAAGAGTAGCCCCTGCTCGCCACAACTAGAGAAAGCCCGCATGCAGCAACAAAGACCCAAGGCAGCCAATAAATAAATTAATTTTTTTTAATTAAGAAAAAAAGATAAAGAGGTGCTAGCGCTCATCCGATTGACCTCTCTGATCAGCTGATATGAGGTGTGGCTCCCCCAACTTTTTTTCATTGCATCAAAACATATGCTTTTAGGGAATTCCCTGGCAGTCCAGTGGTTAGGATTCCAAGCTTTCACTATGGAGGGTGTAGTTTCAGTCCCTTGTCAGGGAACTAAGATCCCACAAGCTGCATGGCGTGGCCAAATTAAAAAACTAAAAAAATATATGCTCTTGTTGTAGCTACCCATGTATATTTTGAAAGCGTAGGAGAGAGACTGGGCCTTGGGACCTGAGTGCCTGATTTTAGATATTGGCTCTGAAACTTAGATCCTTGGACAAACTGCATAAGCACTCAGAGTCTGTTTTCTCATCTTCCTCATAGAGTTGTGTGGAATAAGTATGTTCCTACAGTACAGATAAAGCTCTTAGGACAGGAACCTAGAACTTAGGACAAGTTAAACCCTCAATATACAAGAACTATTATTATACATTTCTGTATTCCCTGGGTTTACCATTCCAGAATTGTCATAATATTAAGTTCTAATGATAGATGCCACCTTAGTTTCTCATACCTCTAAGTTTTTCTTTTTTAATGTTTACTTTCTGAAAATGCGATTAAAAAAAAAAGACAGTTGCAGTCTTCAAAATTGACTTACTTTTCTTGCTGGTAGTGGTGTGTGAAAGATGCATCCAAATATGTAAGATTACCTTACTGATTTTTTCTGAGTTTTGTTTAGTCTCCTTTGTAGTGTCTTAAGAATTACTTATGTGCGTAATCCTTATCAACTTCCCACCTGGAAAATGTGATAATGTTACCGAACCAAACTTGGGTCCACTCACCCGTGTACAGCAAAGCCAGTCTACTGACACCGGCTTGTGGTAAAGGAAAGTGCAGGGTTTATTTCAGGCACCACGCAAGGAGTCCAGGGCAGCTAGTACTTAAAAGACCCAAACTCCCCAAAGGTTTCAGGGAAAGGTTGTTAAAGACAGGGCGAGGAAGGGGGTTATGGGATGTGTGATCAGCTCGTGGACATTCTTCTGATTGGTTGGTGGTGAGGTAATTGGGAGTCAGCGTTATCAACCTGCTTCCAACCTGTCTGGGGTCTAAGTGCTCGTGGGCAGCATCAGTTAACTTCTTCCACCCGGTGGGGCTTTCAGTATCTGCAAAACAGCTTAAAGGATGTGGCTCAGAATATTATCTATAGCCCTTGAGGAGGAACTAAATAAAGGTCCTTGGCTTTGCTTAATGGCTAAACTATTTTTATTTTGTCTTGCTTGACTGTTTTCCTTTATTTCTGCATTTTTTCACTTCTCTGATTAAATTTATTCTTTGACTAAAGTTTTTCTATGGACAAAAGGCAGGTGGAGGACATGATGGTGGGGAGGTCCTGCTCGGTTACAATGACTTGCCTGTCCTTCCCGAAAACTGAACAGAACTCTCTACCTCCGAGGTCCATGCCTGTATCAGCCACACAAGTTTCCCCAGACTTGCCCAGAAATTGAAACTGGGCCAAAGTTGAGCCGGGGCAGAGACACTAGGCAACAGCTTTTGATGACTGTTCTCTATCACTTCCTCTCCACTGCCCCCTACCATGCCCAAGCCATTCTCATCTCTTTAACAAACAGTGGGCTGATTAAGGACAGGAAGTTAATTTCCTGATAACTATCAATGACTGAAGGGCAGTCCTTTAGTTGCCGGTTGCCAATTACCTTCACTTGAATGAACTTTCCTGCCAGAAGCCAGTCCCCCTCCCGCAAACATCCTGTGCCTTCCACTAAGCGAAAACACCAGCAGGCTCTATCTGGTGTTACCAGTATTGTCGAGGGATGTTCAGAGCCCGGACTTGGATGTATGCTTCCTTTTGCTGCTCTGAGAGAGCTGGAAGGGGCCGTGGGCTTCTGAGAAGAGAGTGTTGCTTCTTGAATCTTATCGATTGAGGATTCGCTGAGTTTTCTTACTTGCTTCACGGACACCTTCATTCAACATACATTTATCAAGCCAGGTTCTGCTTCATAACAAAAACCCAGAGAACTCTCTGGCGTTCCAGTGGTTCGGACTTTGCGCTTCCTCGGCTGGGGGCCTGGGTTCTATCCCTGGTCGGGGGAAAAAAACCAAACCAGCTTCTTGAGTTGAAGTTGGGGAAAAATACTTGAGAAACAGCTTGCATACATAATCCCATAGGGTGTTTTTCTCATTTCTTATAATCACTGGCAGTTTTTAAACTACAGCCCTTTTCGAAATTTAAGAAATAAATGTGAGAGGTCTGGCTCCTGCAATAAGAATGGATGTTAGAGGCAAAGTATTTAAGTTTGTATAACATGGATTGCATCAGAATGAATGGAATAAAAGGAATTTGCCAAGGGGAGGTGGCTTGAGGTACACTTTTATTATATATATATATTTGGTGTGGAAAGACCTAGCAGTTCAAAAGTAGCCCCTCTCATCTCCCCCAGTGCCTGAATTTTCCTTGCTGGTTCTTCAGGGTTAAGAGCTGTGATGTGAGGCAGAAATCTTATCCCTGGAAAGGACCCAGTTCTTGGATTGGAGTGGGGTGTGTTGAAAAGTGCATAAACCGGGCATCAGATGACAGAGTTTCAAGTCTTATTTGGGTTTTTTTTTAAGTTTATTTATTTATTTATTTATGGCTGCATTGGGTCTTCGTTGCTGCACGCGGGGCTTTCTGTAGTTGCGGCAAGTGGGGGCTACTCTTCGTTGCGGTGCACGGGCTTCTCATTGTGGTGGCTTCTCTTGTTGCAGAGCATGGGCTCTAGGTGCGTGGGCTCAGTAGTTGTAGCTCGTGGGCTCTAGAGCACAGGCTCAGCAGTTGTGGCACGTGGGCTCAGTAGTTGTGGCTCGCAGACTCAGTAGTTGTGGCACATGGGTTCTGCTGCTCCACGGCATGTGGGATCTTCCCAGACCTGGGCTCAAACCCATGTCCCCTGCATCGGCAGGCGGATTCTTAACCACTGTGCCACCAAGGAAGTCCCTCAAGTCTTCTTTGGCCACTTGCTTGCTCTGGCCCTAGACCAGTTCCTCAGCATCTCTTGGCATCAAGCATCTAGCTGTGTGCCTGGCACATAGGAAGTGCTCACAAACTCCTTGTCCTTCTGTATCTTACCCACTCAATTTGCCTAAACCACAGATCTGGCGCTGTCCTGGGCTTCTTGCAGTCTCTCCCCCCGAGTTCTCAGCAGGCGGTAAGTCTGGCCAGTTTTACCCTCTAAATGCTGCCAAATCCTGCCCATCCTCTGCACTCCTGCCCCAGGTCAGTTCGTCCTTATTGTTCATTGGACCCTTGTAGGAAATACTTTCTCTGTTCTGGCCTCAGGTCCTGTTCCACCAATGACATCTCGCTCCTGATTAGAATAGAAGCATTAGCCCCATCTTGCCTGTAGAATGAAGTCTTCAACATAGTAAGAACAGCAAGCACTTCCATCGTTCCTACTGTGTGCTCTTCTAAATGTTCCATGCGTGTTAACTCACTTAATCCTTGCCACAGCTTTATGTGAGGATGACTGTTCTGATCCTCAGTTGACAGATGAGGAAACTACTGCGTAGAGAGGTTAAATAACTTGATTGGAGTTAAACTGCTAGTAAGTGAGGAAGCAGAACATTAAAATTTTGTGGGGCTTCCCTGGTGGCGCAGTGGTTGAGAATCCACCTGCCGATGCAGGGGACACGGGTTTGTGCCCTGGTCTGGGAAGATCCCACATGCCGCAGAGCGGCTGGGCCTGTGAGCCATGGCCGCTGAGCCTGTGCGTCCAGAGCCTGTGCTCTGCAGCGGGAGAGGCCACGACAGTGAGAGGCCCGCGTACGGCTAAAAAGAAAAAAATGTATGTATCCCTGTTCAGTCTCAGTCTTGTCTCTGGCCGCTTCTGCCTTGTTTTTTTGGTGTTTTTTAAAAAAATATTTATTTAATTATTTGGCTGTGCCGGATCTTCGTTGTAGCATGCAGGATCCTTCAGTTGCAGCATGCAAACTCCTAGTTGCAATCCCTGACTAGGGATCGAACCCGGGCCCCCTGTGTTGGGAGCTTGGAGCCGTAGCCACTGGGCCACCAGGGAAGTCCCTGCCTTGTTCTTTATTCTCCAGCAATGCAGGCTCCATGCTGTTCTCATCCCACCCATATCCATTCCTCGTCCTCCCATACTTTTGCTCCTGTTAATAGCTCTGCTTGGAACGCCTTTCCTGTTGACTCCTTGGCAAATTCCTACTTCTCCTTTCAGACTTGACCCTGGCATCACCTCCTCCATCATTCAGTCTTCCTACCTGGTTGCCCTTGTGCTCCATGCACACCTCTGAGTATCTGAGGTGCTGCTTTGTGTTAGGGATGAGACAGACGATGGAAACCCGGATCGAGAGGTGTGGTCTTCAGGATCTTAGGGCCCTCTGGGGAAAAGAGGCAAAAACCTTGGAGCAGAACGGCATGAGCATCCCAGACAGATGGACACCCGGCGCTCTGAGAGGACTCCAGCCTGGAGTGTGGGGAAACTAGAAACACAGATGGGAAGAAACTCACAGATGGGAAGAAATTCACAGTGAGGAACTAGGGCGAGGAAAGGCTGTCTAGACAGAAGGGATGGCATTTGCAAGCTCAGAGCCAAGACAACCCCTGGTAGGTTTGGGGAAATAACTGAGCGTATTCATCTATTTACTTGTCTCTCCCACTTGGCTGAGCCCCTCAAGGATGTCAGATCCCTTCTGCCTTCCTCACAGAGGGCTCAGTGGACATTAGACTAGAACCCAAACACCGGAATCTCTGGGATCCTGTCTCCATCAGTTAAAGATAAGGGCCGTGTGAGGAGATAGCGAAAGTCCTTTAGATTTTCTGAGATTCTATGAACCCCCTAAGGAAAAGAAGGCAAGCAAGAAGGCCTCAGTTTGGATAGCCTGAGAGTCCCGGGAAGCTGGAGGTGATGCTCAGGCCCTGATTTTCACCTGTTGGTGAAAAAAGAGGGTTATGGGGGGTTTGTAGTTGAGGCAAACTTAGCTGCTACATACTTTCCCTCCTACAGACGGGAAGCAGAAAGCGTTTTGCCAGCATCCCTGGCCTGAGTGTGGAATCATCTGTGGGGCTAGTCAGATGTCTGAGAGCCTCTTCTAAATGCAGGGTCCCTGTAGAGACTTGGAAGACCGAATACACAGTGTCCAGGATATAAATTAAAATGTAACCCTGGCCCACAGCTTGCTGCAATCCGCCCAGGAAGCCAGGCTACTGTATCCAGTAGTAGCAACAGTAATCAGTTGCTACAGTAACCAGTAACCAGTTGCTACAGTAACCAGCAACAGTAACCAGTCCAGGAAGCCAGATCATAACCCCTGTGGCAACTGGTCCCAAACATCCAGGACTTGATTAATAATTGACAGCTTTGCTAATATTTGCACCCGCTTCTAATTTAGGACAGACAGGAGAAAGCCAATATGTCCCCCCAACCAGTCACACAGGAGCCCCCGCGTCTAGCCGGCCTGTCTATTGCTTCCTGGTGCTAACAGCCTCCAGTCAGGGCATACCCGAAGCCTTTCCTTTTTCTTTCCAATAGAAAACTTTCACACCCTTCTGCCTGCTTTTGAGTTGTTGCCCAATGCAGGTGATGGTGGTCGACTCCTTTGCTAGAGCAAAAAGCTTTGAATCGGTAGCCTTTGTTTGTTCTCATCTGGATGGTCTTCATTCATTTCCACAAATTAGAAGAAGTTCCCTGAAGCTCTGGGTATTCTATTTATTTTTTTCACTCTTGGATCCAATTTCCCTTTCTTTGAACACTGGAGAACGGTTTTTGCCAAAGTTTTTCAATAATTTGCCCAGACCCACCCTAAACATTGACCAGGATTGGGCGTGTTTGTGCTGGAAAGAGCACTGTTTTCTCTGAGATGAGAGATAGCACCTGGATTCCCAACTCTGCCCTTGGTGCTGTGAGTCAGCAAGTGTCTTAGCCTTTTTATACCTCCATCTCCTTACCTGTAAAATGGGACTAAGAAATGATTGCTTGCTTAAGTGTTGGACCATACCCCATGGTCCTTAATGTTTACAACTAGAGGTGCACCCCTCAGCACTTTCTTACAGTCAAATAAAAACAAATGTAGATGAAGGTATGGAGAGCCATTATTTGGAAAGACTATTGCAGTGGGGCGGGGGGCACTGTTGCAATAGAGAGAGCACACGGAGCCCAAGATCTGTAAGAGTCTCAAACGTTGTGTCAGACAGGTTTGGTCAGGAAGGGCTATTCGGTATTCTGAGGCTGGCTTAGGTTGAAAGTGGGTCAAAGTTCAGGCGCCCATGGGGAAGGAAGAAGCCACAGTAAAGTTAGGTCAAGTCACATTAGCAGGTATTTTGTCCCTGTTGGTCAGTGGGGGTCAAACAATTCAGCTAATCATTGATGAGACAAAGAAGGGGAACTTGGAGCTTGTGTCTGGCTTGGTCCTAGGTAAATAAAGGGGTATCCATGAATCTTATCTAAGTTACACGAAGGATGTTTTTTTCTTCTGATTTTATTGAGATATAATTGACATACAGCACTGTATGAAGTTTTAGATGTACAGCATAACGATTTTTAAAAAGTTTTTATGGGAGTATAGTTGCTTTACAATGTTGTGTTAGTTACTGCCATACAGCAAAGTGAATCAGCTATTATATACATATATCTCCTCTTTTTTGGATTTCCTTCCCATTTAGGTCACCACAGAGCATTGAGTAGAGTTCCATGTGCTGTACAGTAGGTTCTCATTAGTTATGTATTTTACACATAGTAGTGTATATATATGTCAATCCCAATCTCCCAGTTCATCCCACACCCCCCCCTTTCCCCCCTTGGTATCCATATGTTTGTTCTCTACATTGGTGTCTCTGTTTCTGTTTTGCAAATAAGTTCATCTGTACCATTTTATAGATTCCACAGATAAGAGATATTATATGATATTTGTTTTTCTCTTTCTGACTTACTTCACTCTGTATGACAGTCTCTAGGTCCATCCGCGTCTCTGCAAATGGCACGATTTCATTCCTTTTTGTGGCTGACAGCATAATGATTTGACTTACATACATCATGAGATGATTACCACAGTAAATTTTGTGACCACACATCATCTTATGTAGACATAAAATGAAAGAAATAGAAAAAAATGTTTTTTCTTATGATGAGAACTCTTTGGATTTATTCTCTTAACAACTTTCATATATAACATACAGCATGTTAATTATATTTACCGACGACATGTGGTATAGGTACTCAACAGAATATTATTCAGCCTTAAAAAAGGAAGGAAATTCTGACACACGCTGCAACATGGATGAATCCTTTTTTTTTTTTAACATCTTTATTGGAGTATAATTGCTTTACAGTGTTGTGTAAAGAGCCAGGAGGTGGACCCTGGGGATATCCAGTCCAGTGGATACCAGGAGATAGGTGGATGGAAATCTTTTGTTAATGCAACGCTGCTCATTGAGTTTGTTGTAGCCAAGCTGTCAGTGCGCTTGGCAATGCTGTTCATGGTCTTGGTTACCTCTCTCATAAGGGCGTGCGTGACCTGAGTATTTTACTAGACGTTTTTTGGTAGCCAAGAGAGTGCCTTTTCCAGGGAGAAATCTGTCCCTTGCATGGGCTGCTGTAGGGATAAGTCCTTCAAGGTATATATCAAGTCAACAGGGCTTTAAACTGTAGTATTTCCACAGCTGCTGAGTAAGAATCTGGGCAGTTGTATTTCAGTTTTTGGTGATGCCAAGGCAACAGGGAGGGAGGAACATTGACAATGTTAGTTTGTATGGTTGTAGGCAGCTTCCGAAGGAAAATAAAGGAACTGAAAATTTAATAGGGTTTGACAATGCATGCAAGATGATAGGATCTAGTCTAGTTTACAGGTGCTCATATCTATCAGTTACCTGCAATTTACAAAGGCTTAAACTAGTTCAAAAACAATGACCAGGGCCAGAATTTGGTAATCCACAGGGTGTGCTATAGTTTTCCAATGAAACACAAAAATTCCCTCCATCGTTACCTGTTTTGATCAAAGATAATCTCAAAGGAAGATTATTCTTTTTTTTTTTAGAAAGATTATTCTTGATCATAAAATAAAGCTCATCTCATTAGATATGGCCTGATTATTTACCCAGGCATAGCAAGAGTGGTGCTTAATGTATAGACCTTTTAAAGTTTGCTTTGCTGGAGGTCTTCATAACGAGTCTTAGAATGGACCTTTAAAATCTTCTTGAGGCTGGGAAGCCAAGCCGAGAACTAACCATCAGGTTTCACCTGCATTACCCATAAATTTGGGTGTATTCCTCTTTTCTCAAGGTCCCTCAGATAGCCCAGCTTTCCTGGGCCCACCAGCAAGAGTTCATCTCACTCACTTGTAAGCTGGGAACCCTATAAGCCACATACCACACTGCTTTTCCCAAGAGAGCTTTGTAAGCACTACCCCCATAAAGTCAACCCTAGTTCCTTAAAACTGACTGGTCTTATCTAATTCATTCTCAAATATAACGTTCTGGACAAAGCCTTTGTTGTATAATCAATGTTTTCTATCATATCCTGTTAATAAGCAGATAAAATTCTTATTGAACTGATGCAATTAATTATATTACCGTGAAAGTAAGAATATTCCATAGGAGTTTCTGAATTTTGGAGGAGTCAGACAGGGAGAAAAAGGTATATGTTTCATTTCTAGTTTTCAAAAACGTAGTCACCAAAATTGTTACAGACAGTTTAAGGGAAAAGAGAAAGGAGCTCCCTATATACAGAGAATAGAATATTAAAGTATCAGCAACATTCCAAACCATCCCTCATTAGCTCATTCACTTTTCTGTGTGATTCTTTTTCTGCTCTGTCTTGGTTTAGCAGCCTCAGGAACCCATGATAGAATGCTGGGAATCCTGACTCAGTTCAGTGGTAGGGTCTGAAAGTTGTTGAAGCAATACCATCAGAAGCCTGTGTTCAAGGGTACTTGGCTTAGCCCTTTCCCACGTGGCTCTGAGACCATTCTTTGTTAAAGTCAAAACATTCTGGACTGTAGCTGACTGGCAAACATGTTCAGGAAACCAACAGCGTAAATTAAAAAAACTATCTGTAGATGGTAAAAGACAAGATGGCCATGGTTAGCTTATTAAAGATAATTTTCAAAACTGAAAGATCTGATAAAAGTTTATTAAAAGTTTGGGATTAACATATATGAACGAGTATATGTAAAATGACTCTACTATTTATAAACTAGATAACCAACAAGGACCTATGGTATAGCACAGGAAACTATATTCAGTATTTTGTAATAACCTATAAGGGAAAATAATCTGAAAAAGAATATATTAATATATGTATATGTGTGTGTGTGTGTGTGTGTGTGTGTAATGCCTTTGCTGTACACCTGAAACTAACACAACGTTGTAAATCACCTATACTTCAACTAAAAAAAAAAGTTTATTATAAAAACAATGCAATTGACAAGGAAATTTGGTTGTTTCTGGGCATATGCAAAATAAAATAAAATCCATCTGAAATCAAAGTGACCAAAAATATTTTTAAAAATAGGAGATGGCATGATTGTTAAGAACCTTAGCTCTTCCAAAAGTGAGAAAACTTTGTTCCTTTAAGTCATCAAGGACATGATAAAGTAAAGCACAGAAAAGTATTCTGGTAAGACACAGGATCTTTGCCTTTTAGGCAGATTTCTCAGAAGGTAAACAGAAACCTTTTATAACCTCTTGAGAGGCAGATCAATAACCCAAGAAAATTTTGTCATTTAGCAAAGAGGAAATAAAATTTTAGTTTTGCATCAGTATAATATTTGATACTAACAATCTTTTAAAGAAAATCTTATAATAAGCCCATCAAACCTTAGCTAACATTGACCATGACAAATACAATTCCCTTTCTATAAACCTTCTATGACTTTCTATATCCATTCAGATTTTGTCCTCTGCATTCCTATTCCTTGTTCTGGAGCAACCAATCATTTTACCTTAGGACAAAGCCACTCTTCTTTCCCTTAACAAAAGCACATCCTGAAAACCTTGCATACAAAGTTATTTACTATGCAATTATTTCTCCCAGAGAGTCTCATTCACATATATTGATCATAACTTTTAACCACAGTAACTTTTATTTCACAGAAATAACTATGAGGTGGATAGTTGTGAACTGTGTGTCACACACCAATGTTTTGTAGCAGAGCTTATGACTCACAACTTTTTATAGCCATATACATCTTTACAGTACAACTTCTCAATGTGGCAAAAACAAACACATTCATTAACAGATCAAAATATATAGTCCTAAAATTATGCTCAGTAGTTAATATTTCAGTATTTTATCTTATTAGAAATTATGTCAATAATCTAGCATACGTTTTTAAGTTACCAAAAGACCTTAGAGAGTATCCTCAAGCTGACACATACTAGAAAACATAATTACTGTTAAAGTATGTCTGAATAATGATAAATTTGGTTAAACCCAAATTTACAGCTTTCATCATCTCAAACACCTGGTAGATATAATGCTATTCAATCAATACACCTGTGTAAGTTCAGGAAGAACATGCCCAAATAGAGTAAAAATGTATGCTTGTATTATACTTAACTCTGATAACTGAGAAGACATCTGTTTTTATTAAACCAATAATATTAAACTAGTCTTGTTTGTGAAAGATTAAACTTTGTGAACTTGAATTCTTAATGCATTTGGGTTAGTTTTTATAAGAATACTTTTTAAAGTATTAGAAGTTAAATTTTCTTAGTTTCTAGAAATTTTAGGAATCTTTAATTTATGTCAGGGCTTATTTAACTTCAATTAAAATAAAGCTCCTTTAGAGGTTTTTATAATCTAACTTGGTAATGTCATCTGAAGGTAGGAAAATTTTACACATATATAACGTACCTACATTACATACATGTAAACAGAGAGGCAGATCGAAATATGGGGGCTTATAGCTTCAATTTTAAAATTTCAATTCACTGGTTCATATGAAAATGTGGGCTCTTGTCCTTATCCCACCGTAATATTTTTACCAGGATTATGTTTCTGGCAGATAGGGTAAGTTGAGGTTATCTGCTCAACATGAGGGCTGAAGTGTCCGCCAATGTGGAGGAGATCCCTTAAGATTTCCTTTGCCTTAATGTGTGATCTTATGGAAGCTAAATTATGCACTAAATTTGGGGCAAGGGGCTGAGCAGGACCAAGTGGCTATCCAGGTGTCTCCAAAGCTCATCCTTGTGGATAAAATACCCAGCCTGCTTCCAGGTAGTTTTTTCAGCCTCAGATGATTGCTCCTGGGCTCCTTGAGCCCCTCCAGAACCCCTGACGGGGGAGGGCCACCTAGACCTCTACTGGCTATAGGGAGTTGAGGGGCCAGAGTGGGAAAGGGAGGGGAGAGAGGGGTGGAGCAGGTAAAGGTTTTGAAGGGGAGGAGATCAAGCAGTTCAAGGGAGTTAAAGGGACGGTCAGATTTAGTTAAAAGGAGGAAGAAGGGGCTTCCCTGGTGGCACAGTGGTTGGGAGTCCGCCTGCCGATGCAGGGGACACGGGTTCGTGTCCCGGTCCGGGAGGATCCCACATGCCGCGGAGCGGCTGGGCCCGTGAGCCATGGCCGCTGAGCCGCAACAGTGAGAGGCCCGCATACCACAAAAAAAAAAAAAAAAAAAAAGGGGGGAGGGGAGAGGC
>NW_020175199.1:3661115-3692010 GCF_003031525.2 Neophocaena asiaeorientalis asiaeorientalis
AAATCAAAAAAAAAAAAAAAAAAAAAAGGAGGAAGAAGGAGCAGCGAGGGCAGGGAGTGACTGGGAAGGAGGGGTTCTAGACGAGAGTCAGATGGGGGAGTTTCCTAGTTTCCAGAGAGGCCACTGAAGCTCCCAGCGGCCCTGAGTAAGATGTTGCCATTACTGAAGGTATCGAATTGAATTCATGCCATAAGGGCAAAGCATTTAGTGAGTGGCAGAAGAGGAGGGCAGGCGCCAGATAGGGAATTACTGTTACGGGTCAAATTGTATTCCCCCCAAAAGAGATGTTGATGTCCTGACTCTGGTACCCATGGATGTGGCCTTATTTGGAAATGGGGTCTTTGCAGATGTAATCAAATTAAGATGAGGTCATTAAGGTGGGCCCTAATCCAATATGTCTGGTGTCCTGATGAGAAGATAGAGACACACAGGGAGAAGCCAGGCATATGATGGCAGAGGCAGAGATCAAAGTGCTCTAACCCAGGACATGCCAAGGACTGCAGGCAAACGCCAGGACCAGGCAAGGAAGGATTTTCCCTTAGAGCCTACAGAGGGAGGATGGCCCTGCTGACACCTCGATTCCAGACTTCTAGCCTCCAGAACGCTGAGACAACAAATTTCTACTGTTTAGAGCCACCCAGTCTATGGTATTTTGTTATGACAGCCCTAGGAAACTAATACAGGTAGTAACCCATGGGGTTCGATAATTACATCAGACCTTAAAGAAGACGGGAAAGATCATCCTCCTTGTGTTACTGCTCTAATACTCCTTGCACAACCACAGTCCAAAGAATCCTCCCTCATTCAATTCTCAGTTAAGGAGCTGAGGGAACTGCCTCAAAAAATCTCCACTAGAGGAACAAAGGAGAGACAGAAGAGGCAGAGGAAAGTCACTTTGCCTGAAAGAATCATTGTAACTCAGCACGTTATGACAGACATATGTCCAGAGCCCTGGTTGAGGATCCTGTATTCCCAGGACACAGAGGGTCAGAGAAGCCGGCGTAAACACCTGGGTGATCACGGCATGGTCCAAGGTACGGCTGGCACTCCGTGTGAGACACGGCACCAGAAAACTGTACAAGAAAACAAATCCAGATTTAGGTAAGGGGGCACTCTTTGAAAGGACTACTGTAGGTGGTTGCCAGAGGTTGTGGGGAAGAGGGGCAGTGGGCAGCGGCTCTCTAATGGGGATGAGAGTTTCAGTTTTGCGAGATGAAAAGGTTCTGGAGATCTGTTACAGAACAGTGCGAGTGTACTTAACACGACCGAACCGCACACTTAAAAATGCTCAAGGTGCTAACGTTTACGATAGGTGCTTTTTGCCACAACTTTAAAAAAAGATTGCAAAAAAAGAGAAAAGACTTATAATATGGGCAAGGGGCCTATTGTAAAACATAAAACACATTGACCACAAGATCTGGAAGCATCTCAAAGATCAGGTGGAAAATGGCCTTTTCTTTTCTACAGGGGAGTAAACAAGGCCAGAAGGAACTGGGTGTTGGCTGTGGGGTGAACAGGTTGATGGCTGGACCACAGCTCAGGGAAGGTCTTTCTTCGTGGTCAGCTTGTTTTGGGGGGAGAAGTGCTATTCTGAATTCCGATACTGGCTCAGGTTGAAGGTGGGTCAAAGGTCAGGGGCCTGTCTGGAGAGGAAAAGCCCAAGTTGAGTTTGGTCAAGACAACTAGTGGGTATCTTGTCCAGATTGGTCAGTGGGGACGGACAGTTCAGCTTATGACACAGAGAATGGAAACTGGAGAGTATGTGTCTGGCCTTGTTCTCAGTAAACAAGGGAGCCTCCAGTGTCGTCTAAGTCATTTGAGGAAGGGTCGTTCTTGGCAGTGAGGCTTTTCCTGGAACGTGGAGAGCAGGGAGCCTGGTGCAGGGCTGCTTTCCAGGAGCACAGGACTCAGGTGCTGTTCAACATCATCAGCCCCCTGCAGCCGCTCTCCCTCTCTCCCTCAGTCCTCACCCTGCCAGAGTTTCTGAATTGTGAGGGTTTTTTTTGTTTTTTTTTTTCTTTTTTCGGTATGCGGGCCTCTCACTGTTGTGGCCTCTCCCGTTGCGGAGCACAGGCTCCGGACACGCAGGCTCAGCGTCCATGGCTCATGGGCCCAGCCACTCCGCGGCATGTGGGATCTTCCCGGACCGGGGCATGAACCCGTATCCCCTGCATCGGCGGGCAGACTCTCAACCACTGTGCCACCAGGGAAGCCCCGGATGCTGATTTCTTAACTTTGACAACTAGAAAGACAATGAATGTTAAAATTTTGAATATTTTTAATAGAAATACTTAAGATATAATAAAATAAAAAAAATAAAGCCCGGTACCTGCTCCACTGCCTCTCACCCATCTATTCAGCTGGTGTATTACTTTCTCTTTATAACAATGGCCTCCACGGAAAAACACTCACTGTGCGAGGTTTGCAGTGAGATGTTCTGGCCTCCCTACCGCCAGCAGTTAGTTGAAAAACAGTTTAATTTGGAAAAAGAATAGTTACCAGGCCTGAGCCAGGGTGAAAGGCAGCTGGATCCTTAAGAATGGGGCAATTCGACAAGCATTGTTCCCTTCAAGTTTGTATCTTTTTATATTCCAATAACTTCTGTGTGATCCTCAGTTTTCTTTTAACACTTCAGTCAGACACAGAGTCAGTGTTTAATATAATTTACGTCTGAAGACAGGCCGTTCCTGGTCTGAACAATATGATGGCAGTGCTTGGGGGAGGGGAGGCATAGACTTGGATTTTTTGGAAATAAGGCTTTTCGAAAGGGAAGACCCACTGTAAACCAGTAGCCAGGTCACAGCTGCACTTCCACTCTTCGGACTTAAATTCTACAGTTTCCCTCGTATGTATGATGCTGTCCCAAGACCCACTCCGCCTCCGCATTCCCGAGCACACACATACATACACTTTGCCAGGAACGGTTTTGGAATCATTAAGGGAAGGAGGTAAACACACGCTCACAGGTAAACAAACCTCAACAAATTGCTCACGTGCATTTGAAAATCCATTTGTTTATGTTTGAAAAACGGAGGAAGTCAAAGTGAACAAGGCAAAAATGCATAGTTTGAGAAGATATTCAAATAGCCATGGAAAAGAATTACTCAGCAAAACAAAGGAAAGTATGACATTACAGGAGTCGTGACATTTTTCAAGAGAGTAAAGAGGTTTTGGTTAGTTGATTGTTGAACCCTGAGGGCCTTTGACATAAGAGTCTGTTGATTGTGGAGGGGCCCAGCCCCTCCTCATGGGTTATTTGCGCCTGTGTGGGCCTGAGGGTATTTTTGTCATAATTTATCCCACCTGTGTCTGTCACTTCCTCCCCACTCTCCTCCCGTGACAGCCTGGCTCAGGTTTCTCAGGAAAGTGCTAAGCCAGTTATTAATAACAGCCCAGCGAGCCTCGCAAGCCACCCAGGAGCAGATGGTGTTTGTCACAAAAGAGAGGGATCATCTCATTGACTTTGGACTTCGCTTATCAAACTCCTGAACAGTAAGTTTTGGTTTTTGAAAAAACGTGGCTTTTAAAATGTTGATGGAGGAGGAGAGTTTAACGGTAATCTTGCTTCCTTCTGGTAGAGGGAATATAGTAAGCGCAAAGACGCCGAAAGCCTGTTTCCCCTCCCTGCATTTCAACGTCTTTCCAGTTTTTATAAGGCTGCTTATAGGATTGATCAAAGAATTAGAATTCGATTCCTTCCATTTCTTTCTGGCTCAGTAAAGGCAGGAGGAGAAGCAAGGGGTTAATAAGATCTCAGTGACTTGAGCCAGCCTTGTGGCCATGCTAGATATTTCTGCCTTTCTGTGTTTCCTCTCTAAAGAGAGGATTTCAGTGATTCCAAAGAGAAATTTCACATATGGAAAGTGTCTGCAGGGGAATGTTGGGTGGGAGACTTGGGCCCTGTCATTTTCCATGTTTGAGATTTGGTTCAGAGAGGGCACCTGTCACATTCCACAGATTCACTGCCTTCCTGAGATTTTAGCCAAAGGCTTTGTCTTTGCAGCCTTTTTGATAATGGTTGCTTCTGAGAGTCCTGCAAAGTAGGTCACTGTGTTTTCTGTCTGGAAAAGGAGGACCCTGAAGCTTGTGCCCTGCCTGGTCCTCTGAGGAAAGGTGAAAGCTGACACTCCGGTCCCTCCTCAGGACTACGGACTAAGACAGTTTTCTGCTTTGGTTACATACATTCAATTCTCCTGAACATGTGCATCAGGCTTTTAAATAAGGGAGGCATCACAGGGAAGTGGAAGGAGGCAGATGCCGGCTAGGTATTGAGCCCTGGCTCAACAAGCTGTGTGACTTAAGCAGGTACTCAACCTCTTTGAGTCTCAGTTTCCTTGTTTGTGAGATGAGAGTTATAACCTGTTTGACACGGTGGTGGGTTTTACTCATAACGTGTCTAAGTGGCCAAGTATGGTAATATTATTAATGAAATCCCTCATTTGAATTTTTCCTGAATCTTCTTAACCTGGAGCCTCCAATGTGGTCTTTGATGGGAAACTTTAAATTGCAGAGACGATAATTGGCTTTTACTGCTTTTAATAACTTCATCCTTAGGATGGTATCAGAAGTGGGAATGCTGAGGATGGGGGCATTGGAGGATGGCATATGGTTAGCTCAGGACATTAGGCTACGGCTAAGATCAATGATGACGGGGAACTTCATCAAAACAATTTCAAAGCATAAACTATTATTTTAATAAACTTATCTGCTCTGCTATAATCAGCATTCTAAAATTTTTCTGGGACTTGCCTGATGGTCCAGTGGTTAAGACTCCGCACTTCCAGTGCAGGGGGTACAGGTTTGATCCCTGGTCGGGGTCCTAAGAGCCTGCATGCCGCAAGGTGCGGCCAAAAATCAGTAAATAAAAATAAACTTTTTCTTTTGCTTATGTGCTTCTGTGGTTCCAAAGGACTGCTTTCCCCCTTGCTAGCTTCGATTCTGTGTCTGGATGGGACAGAAAGGATGGTTGTCTCAGAGAATAGCTGCTTCCCAAAGTGTTTCCTTGTACACTCCGGAGACAGGATGAGATTTTTGTTTTCTACCGCAAGCTGTCATTCTGCAAATGTTTATTTAATTCCCACTGTGTGAACACACAGTGCTAGATTAGCAAAGGGTCAGTAAACTCTAAATATGGTAGGAGAAAGAAGTCATTTCATGAGTAACTCTGTTACAAGTCAGAATGGGCTTGTTCCGTGGTACATGACAAGTACAGACAGGATCTGGCTGGCATTCCACAGGGCCATCGCGTCCAATACTTATCCACTGAAAGTGGGCATTATTGGTCAGACTTCCCCTTGGAGAGCTGTACATTCTTAGAAAATGATTCAGTGCTTTTTAGGGCTCCTCGTTGGGTTCACCTTCTAAGTAACAAGCTTCTGAGGCACAGAAAAACGCACCATAAAGTCGCATCTCATCCTCCCCGCCTCCAGTTTTTTTTTTTTAATTGAGCGCCTGTTTTGTTCCAAGCCCTGTGCTAAATGATAGAAATATAATTTGGGGATTTCCCTGGTGGCGCACTGGTTAAGAGTCTGCCTGCCAATGCAGGGGACGCGCGCGAGTTTGAGCTCTGGTCCAGGAGGATCCCACGTGCTGTGGAGCAACTAAGCCCGCGGGCCACAGCTACTGAAGCCTGCGCGCCTAGAGCCCGTGCTCCGCAACAAGAGAAGCCATTGCAGTGAGAAGCCCACGCACCGCAACGAAGAGTAGCCCCCCTCGCCGCAACTAGAGAAAGCCCGCGCACAGCAACGAAGACCCAACGCAGCCAAAAATAAATAAACAAACTTATTCATTACTTTTAAAAAAGAAATATAATTTGGTCTTAGAAGAGGTCACAGTTTTTCATTGAACTTGAAATTCTGTCCTCCAACCTGGCCATCTACCTTCTCAGCTAAACTTGACTCCGGATAACACTTAGCTGGTTTCCGAAATCAAACCTGCACCTTAATAATTCACCAGTGAATTTAGGCAGAGAAGTGTATGTTGCAGGCTGAGAAGGTAGTTTAAAAGGTTTGGCCAAATGCTTTTACTAAAGTCAAACAGGTCCAGAGACCTCTCCTCCACCCCAAACCTGCAATGACACCCGTTTGGATATGTGAGTTCTGCAGATAAAAACCCCAAACGCAACGAATAAGCACCTGGCCTCGGCCCCACTCGTGCTTTGTCACAACGTGGAAGAACTGGTGGCGAGTGGCACTGCCCTGTGAGGTTCCCGGGCCACAGCTCTGGGCAGTTCATCTGGCCTCGTAAGAGTGCGCTACAGCTGTGATTCTTGGCAAGGGCTGGGGAACTTGGCAGGGAGACGGTTGAAAACATTTTGATTATTTTGGTTCCAGAATCTTTCTTAATGTAAAGTACCTATAACTGAGTAATTTAGGTCTTCTTAGGGGCAATGCCATCTCCTATTTGGGGGCAGGAATGGGGTAGCGGGAAATCTCAGCCTTTGGGAGTCTTGGTAGTGGATGATTAAGAGGAGGTGCTTGTTCATATGTAGAAAAACAGTTCATTTAAGGGCCGGAATATTTACTCAAAACATTTGAGGCACAGTCATAGATGGCAGAAGGCCCAAACTGGACAGATATTGACATGCAGAGAAAGCATGAGAGATACAGTTGAAGAGGAGAAAAGTAGAGGGATTCCACACAGGTCTGGGACCCCCCTGTACCCCTGGGGGATCGGGTGGACCCTCATGGGCGCTGCCAGGGCAGACAGTGCCCTGTGGCCTACATGTCTGTGCATGCTCAGCTTCCTGGGCTTCCCATCGCTTAAGTCCATTTGTTTGCTCTCGTTCATTGAGTCCATGCTCACCCCTCTCCCTCCTTGTTGGGCGGCAGGAAGTGGCCCCCTTTCTGACTCCAGTGCTTTGTCATACCCTAACCATTATTTTACCAATTGCCCGGCAGCATGCTGGGCTCTAGGCTCACCTCTTTTACCAATCCTGAGATGCTGCAGGGGCTAAGGCTTTGGAGCCAAACACACTTCCATTCAAATCCCCGGTCATCCCCGGTGTGTGATCGCGAATAGCCCACTAAAGTCTCGGGTCATCCATCTCTCCAACTAAGGAAATAGGAGAATTAGTAACTCACCTCATAAGGCTTTATGAGATTAAAATCACAGTGTGTGTAGGCCCTTCTTAACTGTAGTTACGAATAAAAGCCTTTCAATCCCCTGCAAAACAGATTGTCTCTGTCTCCAGATGGGGTGGCAGGTGAGGTGAAATGTCCGATCCACGGTTCCAGCACTAATACCAGCCAGAACCAGGATCGCAAACCAGTTCCATCCGGCTCCCAAACCTTGCTGACCCACCATCTGTGACAAGGCACGTGGTTCTGTTTCCAGGCGAAGTCCACTTTGTCGAGTTTTGTGAGTCTGACCTGCCAAGTTTTCCAGTTTTCACTTGTGACTTATTCTCTTCTGGACGCCCTGGTCTTGCCTTGGCCTGAATCAAAGCAGTTGGGAGGTGATGAAGATCACATATCTTCAAATAGCCAAGTCTGGTGAAACGCAGAATCCAATTTATCATAAATGTCAAAAAGTCGCTGAGGCGATTATTATAGTAGCTCAGAAGAAAAGTAGCTGTGTGACCTCAGGCAAGGTGCCTTCTCTCGTTTGTCAAATGAGAAGTTTTAAGAAATTTCAAATTTCTTTTCCAGTGCCAACATTTCTGTAAGATTTCCGATTTTCCACTACTGTTTTTTTTAGCTGGAGAGAGAAAGATCTCCTTGAAATCGTGTCTTAATCAGGAAACAAGGTATAACAATCATGCCTGTAATCATTTCAGTGTCAAGCCATATGCCCCTTACTATTATTCTCATTCAAGCTTCCTCACATACAATGCTCATATCACTGATGAGTTGATTTCTCAGCTGTCTGTTAAATTCCCTTCCTCATGTAATTCCTCACATAATTAGTTCAGAAAATGCACCTTGAACTCCATTTTAGAAGCTTACAGAACACACAAAACCCACTTCGTGTTGAATATGCCTGAATTTCAGCTGACTTCTGAATGACTCATATTTGAGCAGTTTATGTCTCCTGTCCTACCACACCATCATCTATTTCTGGAATCTTAAGGGGACAAATCTCAATTATGCCAGAGAAACAGTAGCCATCCCAGCGGGACACTTCGAATCCTAAAACCCTGTAGGCCAGTGCCAAACTCTTGTTGCCTTCCAACAACTTGACTAGCTTCCCTAATTACAAGCAAACAAAAACAAAAGCAAAAACATCAACAAGATATAATTCCCATATGATTTCTCAAGTTTCTAAAAGATAACTTTATTAAACATAAATTTTATGGGAAAGAGACATTTTCCATATGGAGACAATACTGAAAATACCCAACTTCGTGATTTTATTTTTGAAGAATAAAAATTTGTGGGAAAAGTAGACTTAATATATGGTTTTTCTTGTCGTCATCGTCTTTGGAACAAAATGAACTTTTGGTCTTCCAAGAAAGCTTCTCCTTGAGGTGCAGTTATTAAATCAATATTTGTTGAAAACTGCTTAGCATCCAGTACCGTGAGGCAGTGGGATCCAGGATGGGTAAGGCCATCCCCACTTTCTAGGAAGACAGCCCTTCCAGTGGGGGGTGGCATGCAAATAACCACAATACATGGTTGTCAGTTGCAATATGTTACAGCAAGTGGGCAATAGATTCTGCCTGAGGGTGTCAGGAAAGATCACAGAGGAGGTATGTTGGGTTTCAAAGGATGAGTAGATGTGTGACAGTTTTGCATGTTTGGGTGTCCAAAGAGAAACTGAGAAGACTGATTTATTCAAGGGGTACCATCTAGGAGGTAATACGGTAGAATATAATTAACAACGATAGTCACTCTTGCTTATTAAGAGCGACTTGTGCCTAGTAGGCACTCACTAGGCACTCACTTGGCACAAGTATTGATATTATCTCATTTTATTCTCACACCACCCTACTCTTACTATCATCTCCATTGTATAGAAGTGCTCACTGAGGCACAGAGAGTTAATGTAACTTGTCCAAGGTCTCACGGTAAGTGGCAGATCCAAGTCAAACCCTATCAGTCTTATGTCAGACCCGCCTCTCAACCACCAAGTCCTGGAAGCATTCTTGTTATTTCTCTGTCCAGCTAATGTCGATAAGATCAAGGGGAGGAATTCATTGGCAGTCTAGTGGTTAAGACTCGGTACTTCTACTGCTGGGGGCATGGGTTCTATCCCTGGTCTGGGAATTAAGATCCCACAAGCCACGTGCACAGCCACAAAAAAAAAAAAAATGTTCAAGGGGAGGAACTTGTCAGCCATAGGTTGATCAGTGGGTGGATAACAAACTAATAATAAAAGAAAAGAAAATTGCAGAGAGTAAAAGCTAGTAAAACACAGATTTAAAAAACTGAACTTTCACCTAATCGGGTTGCTAGACAGTAAGCTCGTAGTAGTGGCCTGTGAATGATCCATTTACAAAGAGCAGGTTGTTTTGATATGAATAAAACTGACTCCCGTAAAACTATTCAGGCAAATTTAGGGTTCTCAGGCCCAGAGGGATAACTGCAAGACTATCCATCCCATCGTTCAGCCAGCACTTCACATATACAGAAAGGAGCCAGGACTGAGGAAGAAGAGTGGCCATCGATAATTACATGTGGATATTTCCATTTCAGTCTAGTCCATTTCCTTTTCATTTGAAAACATTAATAAATCCATGTAGTTGAAACAGAGTGGCATCTGGGGATGGGAGTCCTGGGTTAGTAGCATCAAGGCTCCAGCACAGAACCTTAGGCAGTTGCTCCATCGCCCCAGTAGTGCATAATCACCGCCCTGGCACACACTAGACCCTTAATAAATGGTAATTATTATACTTTACTTAAGTGACGTATTCAGCAAGAGTGTCTCATGTTTCAACATTTGTCTCTAGGGAACTTCTGTCAATATTATCTTGACCATTAGATATTGATGGAAACAAGGAGTAGAATTAGCAAATTCTTATCGAAAAAGGAAATATTTTTGAAGTGTGACTCATGTGTTTAAGACTATAATCTTGAACCCAGTGAAAAGTGTTTTCTTTGGATTTAAAAAGAGACTTTGCAAAGTATGTTCTGTTCTTTATCTTGACCAGGAATCCACGCCTAATCGGGAAATAGTAGAGGCTGAGAGAGATTGAGAAACAGGTGAAGTCTTAGTACCAGTAATAATTTTATATAATAGAGGGGGTTTTACTTGTTTGTTTTGCATTGTTTTATTTTGGCCAGGGGACCAAGCCATTTAGCAAATGCACTATGGTCCCAGGAGTCAGAGTTGACTTGAGAAACTTTGTTTTATATAAAATCAAGATTATAAAGGTTTGAAAGGCCAGAGGCTACAAACTGATGGCAGGGTGAAGAACAGAGAATGCAGTGAAGTTCAGCCCCCAGAGACCAAAAGTTACTGCTACTCGCCATTAGTCTAACTTACCTTGTAGGATTCCACTATTCAACCATTCAATGAACAGGTCAGTTTGGATTTAGATTATTTGGACTCTTGATGGAATCAAAAGAAAATATAATAAAGACAAGTTTTTTAAACTAGATAAGAGAGTATTCATTCTATTTTAAGTATAACATTCTATAAATTAATTTCTACAAAATAAATTGATTCTCAGTGCCTTTTGGAAATAGGGAAAAGAAAGGAACGTAGAGGCATTTAAATGGGAGGGAAAATTATTTGCAGTCATCTGAAATTTCAACATGAAATATATTAGGCCCCAAATAACCTAGGATGTCTTAAATTTTATTTTATTTATTTTTTATACAGCAGGTTCTTATTAGTTATCTATTTTATACATATTAGTGTATATATGTCAATCCCAATCTCCCAATTCATCCCACCACCACCACCCCTGTCACTTTTCCCCCTTGGTGTCCATACGTTTGTTCTCTACATCTGTGTCTCAATTTCTGCCCTGCAACCGGTTCATCTGTACCATTTTTCTATAACCTAGGATGTCTTATATCAGAAATTGGAGGTGATGTTATTTTTAACTACGACTTTTAAATACTGCATTCAAGATAAGACCACGGTCTTGAGATAGTCACACTCAGTACATTCTAGCATACTTTTAGAAGTGTCCTAGCTTGTTTCAAATTTATTAATTAATTTATTTTTTACATTTATTTAGTGCATGTTTTATCCGATAAGAAAAACACTACAAATCATTTTTTTTCCTGAAAATGCTGCTGTTAACTAGCCTTTCCTGTAAAAGAATGTCCCTGCAAAGAAAAAACATGTGATTACCAAGCTTCTAGAAAAGTAAGTAAGAACTAATTAGGCAAAATGTAAATCAAACACTGCGACAATCATAATTTTAATCCACAGTAAAATCTCAGTGTGCTAGTAAACTTACGATGGTGCAGAGTCTTGTCCTTCCAATGATTTAAATCTAGAAACAGATCTAACACTGAGAAGAGCCAACAGAAACCACCAACATTCCTCTTTCTCCTGAACATTTTGAATGAGACTAGAACATGTTCTTTAGCCAAAGAGACAGTGTAAACTCAAGGAAAATGAAATGTCTCAGTGAAACGTTTTAATGAAAATATGTAATTTATTGGATAAAATGTAAGTTAAATATTTTCATTAAAATCTTTGACTGACATTTAATTTTCCCGAATTCATATTTGTTAAAATGTTTGGTTTGACAAAAATAAAATCAGTATACATTACTTTTAAGTATATGGGAAAGAAAGAGGACTAGCCATTATGGGACTGCTTTCTTTCGTTTTCTGAAGTTATATAAGCAACATCCTTTTAAATGAAAATGTGAGAAGTGGAAAAAGCAAGGAAAAAAAATCACATACAGTCCTTCACCCAAACTCGACCACTATGACCATTATTGACATTTGTAGATAGTCCTGTTTCCTTTTTTTAAATATTTCGATTGTGAAGTCTAACGTACCTACAGAAAAGCCTATAAAATTTCTATGTGCGGTTTAGCAAGTAGTTAAAAAATGATTGCCAATGTAACCACCAACCAGGACAAGAAATGAAATACTGCTGGAGGCTCCCCACACCCGTGCAGCCCTTCCCTTCCCCTCACTAACACCACCACTACCCTGATTTTACGGTAGCCAATCCTTTGCTTTTCTTGATCAATTCACCACCTACACCATTGCCTCCCACATATACACCCCTAAACCATGCACCTTTAACTCGGTTTTCCTACTTCACGTAAATATATTTACACTGTGCATTTTCTTTTGTGCCTTGCTTTTAAAAAATTCAATATTATGTTTATAAAATTCACCACTGTTTTTGTATGTAGCTGGAGCTTAATTTTCATTATTGTAAAAATTCAATATTGTGTTTGTAAAATTCATCGCTGTTTTTGTATGTAGCTGGAGCTTAATTTTCATTATTGTATAATATTCCATTATATGCATTTATCTACCTACTAATGGGTATTTGGTTTGTTTTTAAGTTGAGGATATTACAAATAATGTTTGGATATGTATCCTGGTGTGATTATCCATGCTTGTCCAGGAGTATAATAGGTGTTCATAAGGTATGGCTTTTAATCATAATTAAATATTTTAACATAATTTTCTAAGTAGTATTTTCTATTATTTCGTAGTTGTAATAACCATCATTTTGTTGGATAATTTTCCATTTATGGCTGAATGTTACAGCCTGGTCTTTTGTAATAAATTCACTCCACTTTCTAATGCTTCTAGAGCTGGAAACAATTAAAATCTAGTCTCTTAGCAAGTTTAATGTTTATAACACACTTTTATGTCTGTGCTCACTGTACTGTGTATTACAGTGGTCTCCGGGACTTATTTATCTACTTGTTGTACATGTGTAACCCTTACACATCTCTTCCATTCCCTCACCCCCTGAGACCTATTGTTTTAAAAGTGTGGTTTAGACTTCCTGCTTCCACTGCAGGGGGTGTGGATTCAATCCCTGGTGGGGGAACTAAGATCCCATATGCCCCATGGCACGCCAAAAAATAAAATAAAATAATAAAAGCGTGGTAAGTGTTTGGCCTGCCAGGAAAATTATAGAGTTCAGTTTAAACTTTTTGTGAAAAGTTTAGTTTTCAGCTATACAATTCTGTGATATGTTGAAATCAACGTGTCACGTTTGCCGAACTCCACTCTTCGACATCTCCTTCCTGACTTCTTTGAGAGTCATTTTAGAGTTTCTCCAGGCAGGCTCCCTGCTCGGCCACTTCACAGACCTCCTCAGCATCCAATAAAAGCTTTCGCTGTGCTTTGACACAGGAACCAAGGTTGCTAAGAGACCACCTGTGCTGAATGCACTTTGTTCTAGCAAGAGCAGCTGGAGAGAAAACCCAGGAGCAGCATTATCAACCACTACCCGGGATTAAGTCAGGTGAGAAATGGGTTTCTGCGCGCTCTTCGACCCCCACTAGTTGTCTGGTCTTTCCCTCACTTCCTATTCAGTCTCTCTCTTTACCGCTGTTGGAGAAAATTGAAGGTACCCCTCAGAGCACAGACTGAAGAAACACAAGATGGAGGTGGAGGCCATAGGAGGGAAGGAAAATCGCTTTGCGAACCCATGTGTTATTCTTACCCCTTCTTTCCCAAACATAGGCACAAGGAATTGTTGAACTTAAGGGAAATTCTAGGCGTTTACTTTGCCAGTGATTGCTGTGTAATTTGGGGCAAGCCATTCCCTCCTTTAGGAAGGGGGTTAGTTATTATAGAAAATAATCAAGATTGCTAAAAGTGGAAGAAGATACTTGTATGAATCTCATCTATCTCCCCCTCTCTCTTTCACCTTCTCTCTTAAAACTCAACCTGCCTTTTTGGGTTTGAGTGAAAAATAGCAAGAAATATTTTCCCACCCCGATCTTGCCACTTTCTAAAAATATTGATGCTCATTTTTTTAAATAAATTTTTTAAAGTTTATTTATTTTTGGCTGCATTGGGTCTTTGCTGTGCGCGCGCTTTCTCTAGTTGTGGAGAGCAGGGGTTACTCTTCGTTGCGGTGCGCGGGCTTCTCATTGTGGTGGCTTCTCTTGTTGCATGCAGGCTTCGGTAGTTGTGGCGCGTGCGCTCAGTAGTTGTGGCTCTCGGGCTCTAGAGCGCAGGCTCAGTAGTTGTGGTGCACGGGCTTAGTTGCTCTGTGGCATGGGGGATTTTCCCAGACCAGGGCTCGAACCCGTGTCCGTTGCATTGGCAGGCGGATTCTTAACCACTGCGCCACCAGGGAAGCCCTTGATGCTGATTTTAAGTTGAGTGTGTATAAGGGACTTGGATGTAAGGCCAAGTTTACATTCCTGGAAAAAGGAGTTAAGAATGGTTCTAAACTCCCTACCTGACAGGCATGTGAAATGTTCCGACAGTGCACTAAGCAGACCACAAATTAATATCTTTAAAAATTCCGTAATACTTTAAAAAATTAAGATGTTACAAAAACTGATTAACACAGAAGTGTGGAAGAAATTAAAATATTTAATGTCTGGTTAAGTGACCAAAATATGAGAAAGGATTTTGAGGAAAGATCAGGGAAATGAAAAAAACCTTGTGTTGTTTAATGTTTAAGAATTTTATCACATGCCTCTTTCCATGTCTTCAAATTCTCATTTCCTGTTGATACCCACTGTACAGGTTAGAAGAATGGCAATTTCACTGATGCCATAAGAATGATTGTAAATGACTTTGCAGATAAGACTTCCAAAATAAACTAATTATGGATATCATTGAAAAGAGAGGGGTAATTCTGGTAGTTCCTTGAGCTGTTTTTGTTTGTTTTACAAACTTATTTATTTATTTTTGGCTGCATTGGGTCTTCGTCGCTGCACCTGGGCTTTCTCTAGTTGTGGAGAGCGGGGGTTACTCTTCATTGTGGTGCAGGAGCTTCTCATTGCGGTGGCTTCTCGTGTTGTGGAGCACGGGCTCTAGGCGCGCGGGCTCAGTTGTTGTGGCTCGCGGGGTCTAGAGCACAGGCTCAGTAGTTGTGGCGCTTGGGCGTAGTTGCTCCACGGCATGTGGGATCTTCCCGGACCAGGGCTCGAACTCGTGTCCCCTGCATTGGTAGGCGGATTCTCAACCACTGCGCCACTAGGGAAGCCTTGAAAGACATTTCTTGATCACTGTTTCTTTCCAGTGCAAATATGAGATTGATTTTAAAGAATCAGGGTTATAAATGTGTTCATTTAAGGACGTTTTCTCTTTCTTTTCCCCCTAGGGAGCAGGAGCGTTTGGATATGACGTGTAAACACTGGATGTTAATTTCTACTACTAACCCCACAAGTCTGGAAGATGAAATTGTGGGAAGACTTCTAAAAATTCTGTTTTTTATCTTTGTTGACTTCCTGTCTATTATATATGTTGTTATAACTTCTTAGAAAGCTGACTTCCCTTACTTTACATGTGAATTTCATATTGAATTACAGTGAATAAAATTTTGTAATTTAGTATGTTGAGTGATTTTAATTTGATGACATCTCCAATTATTCTAGAAGCCAAAAGGACATTGCAATAAAAACAACATTGTATATTATTTAGTACTTTCTGGTTTATAAAACATTCACATAAATTGAAATGGAATTTTTTCCAAAAATCTACACTACTCTCGTAAAACTTCTTGATTTTTAACATGATCATTAGTTGATAGATTGACTAAAATTTGTAGGTGTAATTATGAGTGAAGTTGTAAGGATGCGTACCTATGTGAAATTTTATGTGGTTCTATTTTTTTAATTTATTTTATTGAACTATAGTTGACTTACAATGTTATGTTAATTTCTGCTATACAGCAAAGTGATTCATTTATTCATATATACATTCTTTTTCATATTCATTTCTATTATGGGTTATCACAGGATATTGAATATAGTTCCCTGTGCTGTACAGTAGGACCTTGTTGTTTATTATATGGTTCTATTTTTAACACATCAAGCTTAATATGAGATGATCTTTCCATACTGTATACTAATAGTTTATTCTCATTTTCTTACGTACACATTTCATCTGTGTGTAGGTAGATTGTTTTTCTTAACCCTCCACAATTTTATGTTTCTACTAACAAAAACTTAAAGTTAGGAATAGAATTGCTTAAACAACATTCTTTTAGGAAGATAGAACTTGTAAGAAAGAGAAAACAAGGTGCAACCTGTGTTGATTTTCTGTTTGGGACTAAATGCTCACAGTATGTCATTTAATGTAAGGCTCCCAGTAACCCTAGGAGGCAGGAGTGAGTTGTCCCATTTCACAGATGAACACATTGAATCCTGGAAGAATTATGCTAGCTGGAGACCATACCTAGGAAGTGGCAGAACCAGATCTTGGGCCTTCACAATCCATCATATCATATTGCCTCCAAAGGTAAATAATAATTAAACAAGTGTGGTTAAGAAACAATCTGTAGAGCTCAACGTTTTTTCACAGTAATGTTTTATTCAAGACAATATTGTATATATTCAATACAATATTCAAGTATTTTATTCAATACTTTAGTATTGCCCTGATTTATTTTCTTATTCCACCTTTAAAAATCTTCTATCGAAAAGAGAGATTAAGTTTACCCTTTTCTCATATCCAAATGGACAATGCATTCTCTTCCACAGTTTTCTTGACTCCCTCATTTTCTGACAGTGCTAAAATATAACTGTTGAACTTCTGCCCTTTAAGCCTTTGAAAAACAAAGTTCTCTTGTCCTTTAGACTTTTTGACATTTGATGTTGGACACACATGTTTCATAAAATCCTGAACTCTTCCATGTGATGACCATCTTCTCAGATTTGGCCCAGACATTAATGCAAGGTTTCATAAGAGACCTAATGAAGTGTGAAAGGAATCTGGGACCTTTGAGACTTATTACTTCAGTGACTCTTACTTAACCTTTCAGCGGTGTTGTATATTTAACCATAAGCCAAACAGAGTCAAAACTATGTGAGCATTTGCTGTAACAGAATCTCTTTTTTCCCTACATAATATTGTCGAACACTTCCTTTTGGATATAATGTGGATGTGATGTGTTTCTCCCCAAGCCCCTCTATGTGGGATTTCTTGGAGCCTATTATTAATCAGGCTGTTGACAGGGAAGTCAAGTCACTCCCAGGCTCAAGCAATTGCTTCTTTTCTGTGTGCTTCCAGGCAGTCAACAATGTGGTTAGAAGCACGGATGCTGAAGCCAGGCTGCCTGGGTCCAGATCTTGGCTTCACCGCTTACGGTTTAATAACCTTACGTCTCTGCTTCCTTACATATAAAATAAGTGCCTGTGTCATAGGTGTGTCGAGAAGATGACATGAGATGACGGGTGCAACGTGCACAGCCGAGTGCTTGGCATATGGAAAACGCACAATCCATGGAGGACTGCTGTCGTCAGCATCCTCAGGTGATGCTGAGTGTTAGCGAGCCTCCATCACCCTGCCTGTTCTACACCTCCCCCTTGCCCTTAGAATGACCTCATGTTATCCCATCCCGTTGGCCCGAGGATGTGATTCTGTCCCCCTGACCCCTGGCAGAGTTCTGCGGCAAGTGTAGGTATAAACTGGTTGAAACTGCGGGGCTTTTATTTGGTTATGTTATTTGGGGACCCGGCGATGACAACTGGATGTCATAGTGTGACCCCAGACAGCAGAGGGTACTTGATGAATAGCCTATTAAAAGAATGTTCATTGATTGATTGATCGATTGATTGTTTTTTTTTTTAATTTTCTTTCAAATGGGGCTATAGTTGATTTACAGTGTTGTGTTTCAGGTGTACAGCAAAGTGATTCAGTTATACATATATCTATTCTTTTTCAAATTCTTTTCCCATTTAGGTTATTACAGAGTACTGAGCAGAGTTCCCTGTGCTATACAGTAGGTCCTTGTTGGTTATCTATTTTAAATATAGTGGTGTGTATATGGCAATCCCAAGCTCCCAGTTGATCCCTCCCTTCCCACCTTTCCCCTTTGGTAACCATAAGTTTGTTTTCTAAGTCTGTTTCTGTTTTGTATAAGAAATCAGACTCTTAATATGCAGTCGACGTGGCTTTGTCATTGGAAATAGGTCACTTTTCCTCCACTCTTCAAAAATATTTGTTCAGTTCCTTTTTGGCACGTGTGGTGCTGGGCGCCCAGGTCAAACCAGTGAATACAACATAGTTCATGCTCTCCTGGAGCTCATAGGTTAGTGGGGGAAATGAATGAATACCCAAATAGTGCAACGGCCACTGGGGGAAGTATTAGGATGGACATGCCTGGGGTGTTGTGAAGGGTGTGATGAAAGGTGTTCTGAGGGCCACCACGAGCAGCAACTCCTGGGAGCTTGGGAAACATGCAGAATCCTGGTCCCCCCGCCCCCCGCAATCCCCCAGAGCTGCTGAATTCAGAATCTGCACCGTAACCAGATTCCCCAGTGGTTCAGATGCATTGAGAAGTGCTGATGTGGAGGGAAGCTCACGGACTCAGTGTTCCTACTGTTTGGCACTGAACAGGTATGTGACCTCGGGGCAAGTTGCTTAACCTCTCTGGGTCTGCTACTACTCCTGTTAAAACAGAACCAAGAAAAAAACAGAAGTGGCATTAACACCATCAGCTTCATGTATCACATAGAAACACTGTGACTCTTAAATGAACTGGACTGATACTTACAGGGAGATAGATAACAGAAAGGAGTCCTAGAACTCTAAGACGTTGTTATAAACATCAAGAAGACAGGAGTAGCTCTGTGAAGTAAGGGACCTGTGACTACCTTCCGCAGGATTGGAAAAGGATTGTTTTCCTAAATGGCAACAATGTCCACGGCGTATACGTATGTATGCAGCCTGGGTTAGGTAAACACGAGTTTTCTGGAATTGAGTGACAAGTACTCTACAGTTGATGAAGCATTAGTGATTCTTTAAGTGTTCACTCGAATGAAATAACTTACAAGAAAACTAAGCCAGATAGCCATTCTGAGTCAGAATGGACAGTTCCTAACTTTGGGGCGTGATTGGGACAAACTGCTTCTGTAGAAACCAGGTTCAAGGTTTTGGGGGATTTTTTTTTTTAATTTTTATTTTATATTGGAGTAGAGTTGATTAACAATGTTGTGTTAGTTTCAGGTGTACAGCAAAGGGATTGAGTTATACATATACATGTATCTATTCTTTTTCAGATTCTTTTCCCATGTAGGTTATTGCAGAATATTGAGCAGAGTTCCCTGTGCTCTACAGTAGGTCCTTTGAGAGAAGATCTGAAGCGTGTGGTGTGCACGTGACCACACAGATGCAGGCTGCTGTTCTGTGCCGCTTCTGCGTGGCTATTGTTTGCTGCCCTTCCTGCAAGCGGTCCTACTGAGCAAGCTGAAGGCAAGTTGCCACGTAGGCCACTCTGGGATCAGCAATGAGCCTAGACTTATTTATAAACCAACAGGAAAGGCCCCAGAGCTGCTCCGCCACCTGACCTGGGACCACGGTGAGGGAAGATTAGTGAAGGAGCACAGGAAGTCCTTGGTGGCCAACTGGGTTTTCAGTCTCGGCCCTTTGCCCTTTCAGCCTGGAGGTGGCTACAGACTGTTCTCTGAAGGGTCAGTGTCCCTGGACTCCTGTCTGAGGTGTGGCAGGTACAGAGGCTGACCTTTCAGATGTTGTTTACAAAGTTGATTATGACTTACCCTGTGGAGATCATTTACTCAATAAATCTTTATCAAGCGCTCACTGCCTATCTGCTAGCTTTGTAGGCACAGGGAAATATTTTGGTCCCTGTCCGTGAAGCCAAATCCGGCCTCTGTACCCCGACACCGAATTAATTTTCAGAGGCAGAGTTCTGGGTGAAGTAAAAAGAATAGCTTTATTGCTTTGCCAGGCAAAGGGGGCCACAGCGGGCTCATGCCCTCAAAATTGTGTGTCCTGACCTGGAGGGGCTAGTGAGGAGTTTTATAGTAATGGTTCACAGAGGAGGGCGTGATCAGCTCCTGGACGTTCTTCTCCTTGGTTGGTGGTGAGGTAATTGGGAGTCAGCATCATCAAACTTCTGGTTCCAACCAGTGTGGGGTCTATGTGCTTGTGGGCAGCCGACCCTTAACTTCTACCACCTGGTGAGGACTTCAGTATCTGTAAAGAGCTCCAAGATATCATTCTGTGTATTCCTTGAGGGGGGAACCAGGACCCTGCCCCAAGGCGGCGCCATTGTTTCTTGACTGCGCCTCCCTTGTCCGAATCCCCTCCCTTCCCTGATTAGCAACTCTTTGAAGCTGCTGGTTGGAACTCAGGGAAGTCGTGGAGGCTGAATGAAGCCTATTTCCTGTAATCAAGAAATGGGGGACACGGAAAGGCTTTTGTGCCCTTATGAGAGTTTCAGATAGTCACAAATTCTGTGCAGAAAATGAACTGGACCCATGGCAGAGAGGGTTTCTGTGGGGGAAGAATATTTTAATTAGGAGGAGCTAAGGCGCTTTTCCTGAGAAGGCGACAATGGAGCAGAGGCTTGACTGATGAGGAGCTAGCCAGGTGGAGATCTGGGGACAAGTGAGGACTTCCTGCAGGAAGAACAGCAGATACAAAGGCACTGCGCTAGGTGGAGCTCAGCAAACCCTTAGGAAGGCCAGTGTGACTACAGCTTAGTGAAGAAGTGGGGAGTTAATTTTGTAGGATTGATAAAAATTTAGCTTCTACACAACTTCTCTGGTTTAGGGAAACTTTCTCACGGCAGAATAAGGAGAGAATGTGAGACTCTCTGATGTTCTGTGTCCTTTGTATGGTACACATCACAACTTTATTTAAACAAGGAATCCTCTCTCCAGGGGTTGCAATTTTTCCATGATTATTCCAGGCTGATCATGTCTGGCCCCTAACTTGTCATGATGCTAGGGACCTTCATGGCTCTACTAGATGAATGAAAAAGCTGTGTTTTTAGGACCGCTTTTTAAAAACTGTAAGCAGAGCTAAAACTGCATCTGCTGTAGCTTATTTTAACAGCAGCCTTATTGACATATAGTTCATATACCATACAATTAATCTATTTGAAATGTACAATTCAATGATTTTTTAGTATATTTACAGAGCTGTGCAACTATTACCACAATGAATTTGGAACAATTTTATCACCCTAAAAAGAAACCCCATACCCATTAATCCCCATGAGCAGTTACTCCCGATTTTCCCTCAACCTAACCTGCCCCCAACCACCCCTCCTGCCAGCCCTAGGCAATACTAATCTACTTTTCATGTGGGAATTTCATATAAAAAGAATCACACAATGTATAGCCTTTTGTGCCTGGCTTCTTAATGGCCAAATAATATTCCATTGCATGGATATACCACATATTATTTATCCATTGATCAGTAGATGGTTATTCGCATTGTTTTTATTTTTTTAATTTATTATTTATTTATTTATTTATTTAATTCTGGTACACGGGCCTCTCACTGTCGTGGCCTCTCCCGTTGCAGAGCACAGGCTCTGACGCGCAGACCCAGCAGCCATGGCTCAGGGGCCCAGCCTGTCCACGGCACGTGGGATCCTCCTGGACCGGGGCATGAACCCCTGTTCCCGGCATCGGCAGGCGGACTCTCAACCACTGCGCCACCAGGGAAGCCCCGCATTGTTTTTATTTCTGTCAATTATGAATAATGCTGCTACGAACACTCGTACCAATTCTTGCAAGGGCATATGTTTTCATTTCTTTTGTGTATACACCAACTTGTGGGATTATTGGGTCATATGGTGACTCTTCCTTTCAACTTCTGAGGAACTGCTAGACTATTTTACAAAGCAGATGACCCACATCTATAATCCTTGAAAAGGTTTCTCTTGATCTCTAAAGGAACAAGAACATTTTTGTCACCCTGATAATCCTCAGGATTTCAAATATTACACGGTAGGTCATGAAATAAAGGTTAAAATGAAAATATTTGCTCCTTTCCTCTTGAGTTTTAAAACTTCATCTGTTTTCTTTAAATCTCTATTTTACGCTATCGAGCAATCAGAGCTCATTCTTTGGGCTCCTTTTTACCCATTTCATATCAGAGTTAATTACATAAGAAATTCCTCACATTTCTTTCAAGTACCTTAGGTCCCATTAATAAAGATCCAAGTTAATATGAGATATTTTTTCATTGATGGCAATTAGATTTATTCAGCTAATTTTCACCGGATACCTACTCTAAGCCAGGCATGTTCAAGGGGCTGGATATTTTCTGTGCTGTTTCCGATTCTAGGAAGTTCACTCTATTTGTCATGTGCTAATGATTCTCATAGCTCATAAGCAGTCTCTTTGCAGATTGAGTTTTTGGCCTTTGGTATTCATCAGCTGCAAACTTCTTATAAAATATACTCTTTTGCCACACTTAGTGAATCAAACACCTTGTAGATGATAATTATCAGTGTGGCAGGAGTTCCATTTGGTCTTTCTTTTCCCACCCACAGCAATATTCATTTCTTGATTTCTTCGGTGGTATACTGTAACACTGTGGGCTAAAGAACTTGTTGAAAAATCATCTTGACCAGCCAAAGAAAAGTTGAACTAACAGCCTTGCCAAGAATGACATCTAAGTCAAAATCCAGCCTTTCAGTTCGTTAAGACCATAGTTGACAGAAGATGGACCCAAGTTGTAGAAATACTGGTGTGGTGTGGGGTGCGGGCGACCCTGAGGAGAGATTCAGGTCTACTTGGTAAAAAGGTTAATTTTCAGACTTGGTGTGTCACTGAGCTTTGTGGATTTCCTGGGCTGGTTATCATACCTGCTTGTCACTATAGGAGCTCTTCTTGAGTGAATTTCAAGAACTCAGATGCAGGTTTTAATGAGACGTCCTTAAAGGATATTGTATATGACAGCTATTTGTAATCACTGTAAATTTGTCAGTGGGTAGAATTTTCTTCTTCTAATTGTGTAGAGGAAAGGTAGGATCAGATTCCCAGTTGTAGTGGGGTTCTTTGGTATATTCATGAATACAAGCACTCGTATAACGCTTATTATGTTAGGCTATTTGCAGCACTTTATGTGGTTTAATTCACTGATTCTTCTCAACTACCATATGAGATAGGTATCATTCTCCCACTTTTACAGATGAGGAAACGGGCACAGGGAGGAGAAGGAACCTCTTCAAGGTTACAGAGCTAATCAGTAGGCTTCAAGTTGTGTGTTTTTATCCTCTATTCTCTCCACCTCTTATTATTCAACCTCTTGGAGCCTCTGTTTCTTCATCTGAAAAATTAGTAGATTAAATGCTACAGCAAGTGTGAGGTTCTACCTGCTGATCTTCAAGGCCTCTTGACTAGTTCTAAGACTCTGATTCAAATTCAGTAGTCTCAAAAGAACGTGCACGACCGCGTGTAACTAAGAGAAATAATCAGGACACAAAGTATCTTGAGTGCTGAAATACTCAAAAAGCAGCCTCTTTGAGCCTCCAAGGATGTCTGGAGGACCAGGTTCATGGAAGGAAATGCCCACAATTATTGTTGTCCATGATGTTGAGAGTAAATTCAGCTTGCACTTGGTGGGTGTCAGCATCTGTGTGATCAATCCAAGTATTTATACTGTGGGTCATACCACTCTAGATTTAGAAATGTAGTGGTTTCTCTTTACATACAGACTGATGGATTTGGTTGTGGATATTAGAGCTGTTGGCATGCCTCTGTCTGAGCCAGCTGTACATCTGGGGTTTGACTGATGTTTGCTTTTCGTTGCCAAAGGATGTGGCCCCTTCTTTCTAAGGTCACTTTTTTTTTTTTTTTTTTTTTTTTTTGCGGTACGTGGGCCCCTCACCGTCGCGGCCTCTCCCGTTGTGGAGCACAGGCTCTGGACGCGCAGGCTCAGCGGCCATGGCTCACGGACCCAGCCGCTCCGCGGCATGTGGGATCTTCGCGGACCGGGGCACGATCCCGTGTCCCCTGCATCGGTAGGCGGACTCTCAACCACTGCGCCACCAGGGAAGCCCCTAAGGTCACTTTAACCTAATAATCAACACTGACTCTTCTCGGTGAGGACAAGCCTTTTTCCAGTAAAACTTTGGCGTGTACTTTGCACGTACCACTACTCACTGTACTGGTATTGAATAGGTTTCTTGCTCTTTGTTTCTGTTGCATATGTTCACCTACCTATGATCATATTATCCAAACCATAGATCAGGAAATTTGAGTCAGACAAAAGAACTTGCCACCATATCCAATTGCAAAAGAAATCTTGGAAATATATTTTAAATTGGAGTTTCTTGGAATTGTTTTTATGTTTTATTACAAGAATGAGATTCAATATTTGAAATTTGGACTATTCTAGAGGATCCTGCAGTGGGAGGCACACTTCCCTTAATTTTACAGCAATTCTTTCTAAGCTCTTATGGGAAACCCGGAATCCATCCCCAACCTTTCTTTCCACTAATCCCCACACCCATCAGTTACATGGCACTTCTTAATCTCTCAGATTGGTCCCCTTATTTCAAAATTCTCTAGGTGTTAAATTTTCAAATATATATTTTTGCCTCAGCTGTTAAATCAGCCTCTGACCACTTTCTCTCCCAGTCCATCTTCCAACGTGGTTTCTAAGAGTGATGGTTTTGAAACACAAAGCCAACCATGTCATCCACTGTTTAGAATCCTTCAGTGGTTCCTCTTTGCTTCCTGGAGAATGCCTTCATAGAAAGACACGGGGTCTAACCCACTGCAGAGGACATTTATCGTGTTTAGGCTAGTCAACATCCCAATTTGCTTTCGGAGAGTCCTCTCAAAGTGTCTTGTCTTCTTCTGAGTGAGATGGTTACATTGCCCAAACCGGGCCAGTCACACTTTCTCTTCTGGGAATTTGAATCCTGAACAAAACCCTGCAAGGATGGAGAACATAAGACAGAGCCCATTCATTTCCTGACGAAGCAGTGTAGCCCCTGCCACTTAGATCTCCAAGTGGACCGGAGTCCTGGGTTCTCCGTTTATGCTGTCCTGCCAAGAGATGGGAGCTGTTGCTAACGATCAAAAGCCCTGTTCCTGTTTACTTCCCACTTCCTACAAGTACTCTGACCTTGAATCATTTGTAATTATCCACTGTAGTTCCCTAGCCTGGGAGTCTTTTACTCCATTAAGACTCTGCAAACGCTCTTCCCGCAGTCTTGGAATGCCCCCTTCTCAACCCAAGCAGTGTTTCTGCCTCTCTGTTCTCTTAAGGTAGCACAAGTACCCTGACGGAGGTACTTAGCACATTCTAGTGATTATTCACCTGACAGTCTCCTAGATTGCAAAACCCTTTGTTTTCATATAATGCCTGACACAGCATAAATGATTAAGAGCACAGAATCTAGAGTAAAGACAGTCTTGGTTGAAATTGCGTACCTCTGTTTTTTCGTCTGTAAAATGAGGGAAACGGTACCTCCCTCATAGGGATATATACAAGTATGCAAAGTACTCAGCACGGTGCCTGGTCATTCTCTCTTTGCCGCTGTCCCCAGCTCAATCCAATGTCTTCCTTCATTGCCCTGCTTTGTGCCCAGGAGGCTGACCCCTTGTGGGCAGCATTTCCTGGGCTCCCTCGGTGCCTGGTTTCTGCCTGGCTTTGACCAATGGTAGGTGCCACCAAGCGATTTGAGAGCAAAGAGAGAGGTAGGGGTATTCTCTCCACAGTCACTTTGACTCTTCGTCTCTGGCAATAAAATGATCTCTCTTCCCAATTCCTACTCCCTTTGGGTGGTCCCTCCTTTGCAGGTTCTGCTTTCCAGGCACTGGTAACACTAGGTCTTCCCTTTGTTACTCAAAGTCCAGGAGCAGTAATCACTTCCCACTGTCTAGTATGGGTGTCTCTTGTTTATTCCTTTAATGTTGTCCACATTGCATTAAATATCTAATTATAGATAATCCCAAACACTTTGATGGGGAAGTATAAGAAGCTTTACACTGTGGTGGGTGGTAGGGATATAGGGGTGAGCATACCTTTCTGTGTGAGCACAGCCCTGGTGGGGAGGTGGATGGAGGAAATTCATTCATCAATTCATCAATTTCCATCTCTATTCAAATGTTCTTATGGAACATGTTTGACTTTACATTTTTTCTTTATAACTTTTGTCTCATGGGTTAGTCACCATCTTCTGAATTTTACCCAACAAACCAAAGTTGTAGCATATTGAATAGGTGACCCAAAAAATGTTTCCATGCCGAAACCATGGAGCAAAGTATTTGGACTGTCCACAGATTTTGGAGTGCAGAGACCCTGAACATGGAGTAGAGGTCATGCTCTTTCTCCCGTGTCATGTAATGAAGAAGACAAGAAGGACAAAGCTTGCCATGTTGACCTGAAATATCGTTTGGAGCTGTCTGAAACTCTGTTATGTAGTGCACATAAGTCAGACACTGAGGCAGAGGTATATTTAGAAAATTGGCACTGCTTCATAAAAGATTCAATGCAATGGTCTTATCATCAGTTTTATCAGTTGCACCTGTATTTTCACAAGAAGAAACTGGAACCACTGGTACATTTGAACTGGGCAGCCTACCTCTGGAAGGAAACCCTTCCGCGGTCATCTATTATCTAGTATGATTACATCGTAGATCATACAAGTTGAATTTGTAAGATACACGATGCCATGAGTGAATTCAGATGTGGGAAATGGCCTTAAAGTGTCCTGGACACATGAGGGAATTTCCTCCTTCTCTTCTTCAACACGTTTATGGAGGGTCTACTATGTGTCAAGCACGGCAGTCGATCCTGGGCTAGAGCTATGAACGAGCACAGTGAGGGGCCACACAGCCTAGCCTTACCAGTGGGCATGCTAGGCTCACACCGCCTGTATTTACCTCCTGTCTCTGCCGCTTTGGTGTCCCAACTTTGGGCAGCTCCCTTAACCTCAGGGGGTCTTAATTCCCCATCTATAGGATGAGTAAAAAGTAGTAGTTGCTCTATGGGATTCCGTGAGATGATTGTAACTACTTAGAATAGAATAGAGCTTGGCTGAGTAAGGCAACTGAAGAATTTCAGTGATCTACTGTAGCAAAAATATTACTCAGAGGGACTTCCGGGTGGTCCAGTGGTTAAGACTCTGCCTTCCAATGCATGGGGCATGGGTTCGATCCCTGGTCCGGGAGCTAAGATCCCACATGCTATGCGGTGCAGCCGAGCATGCATTCATTCCTTTGATTGTTTGATCATTCATTTCTTCATTCCTTCATTCAATGAAAGCTCACTAAACAAAGTTCTATTCTTGCTGCCACTGTGCTCTAGAGAATAGTGATGAACAGGACACATCTGGTACCTGCTGTTGGGAGTTTATAGTTTCGCTGTGCAGACAGACAACGAGCACTTTACAGATGCTGTCAGTCCAACACCTGGAGATAAACTGGGTGTTTCGGAAACAGTATTCGTGAAGACGTAGGGTGTTTTCGGCTATGGCCTTGAAACCAAGCAATGCAGGTCGGAAGGATGTAAAGTGGAAAGTGTGTATATGTGTCCACACACACACACACACAGACACACACACACACACACAGAAGGAGATGCATATTCCATGTAATTTTACATCTCTCATTTCCATTTTCATGAGACAGGGTGGTGGTTCAGAGCATGGCCCTCTGTAGCCTGGATGTCTGCATTTGAACCTAGCCTGCCCCTCATTAACTGTGTGACTGGGGTCAAATTATTTAACTTCCTTCTAGTCATTTTCATCACTGGCAAAAGGTGGATGATAATAAGAGCACCTACTTTTTAGGTTTACCGTGAGCCTTAGATGAGTTAATACAAGTGAGAAGACAGTGCTCCATTAGCTTGTACCCGCCTTGACTCATTTTTCTAAGGTAGACTGGGAACAGCACAGGCTTAGCAATTAGCCAGACCAGGGCCTGAATCTCACTCCATCACTTACCAACTGAGTGACTCAGCAAGTAACTTAACCTCTCTGAATTCCAGTTTCCTCATCTATAAAATGAAGATAATGATACTTAACCACATGAGATTGCTTTGTGGTTATGAGACTGCATAGTTCTTGGCAATTACCAGGCAAAGAATAGCATGTATTCCTCTTCCCCGCCTTCCTCTAAGATTAAAAATCGTTTAAGCCAGATAGCATGATGAAAGAAAAGGCAAGAAAAAGATGAAACAATATTCTGGAGAGTTGCAAGAAAAAATTGATATAGTGTGTCTTTAAGGTCATTTTTGACATTTGAAAATTTGTCTTTTTCAACAAAAGCTCTGTAAGCACGAGGGGGAAGGATTAATCCACTTCTGCTGTTTTCTGATCTTTTATCTGTTAGAGGATGAGTGAATGAAAGGGAATTAATAGCATGATCTTCAGATCTCTGAGCTAACTGCTGTAAAAACTCTAAAGTCTATTTTTTTAAGTTATTTTTATGTCAAAGTGTAGTGTCTGTGTAGCTGTGCTGCCATTCATCAACAGGGGAAGAACAAGACGTACAAAAGAGAAGGAACCTGCCCTGATGTCCTAAGTCAGGAAGGGAAGTCCGGTCAGCCGGGCAGGCACTGGACTGGCATCTCAGGGGCTGTGCAAATGTCCTCACTCTCCCCTACCAACCAGTGCCTGCCTCTGTCCTCCATGTTTCTGGCTCCCTTGCTGGGCTGAGGACCGCAGAGCGATTTTAGGTTAATTTCTGTCTTATTCTCTAAAAGCTTCAGGTAGCATATAGTCTAAGAAGGGGGGGACCTTAGAATGTTTAACAAATCACAGACTTCTTAACAAATGCCCCAAATGATAACTAACAAGGCAAAAAAACAAGTGCCTTCCTTCAGGGTACCACCTCTGTATGCATTTTTCTTGAAATGCTTTCCCTTAGGTCTCTTGCCTCCCAAGGGAGGCTCATTTAAATCCGGTTTATTTCATGACCCACCTTTTCCTCTCACTCCACCTTGTTGAAAGTGCATCAACTTCTGGGTCCAAGAGAGACCCAGAAGGTCAGGGGCTGCACAGAGCTGTAGAGCCAGCAGTATTGAACTTCTCTGACCCTCGCCTCACAAACAGATCTTGCATCTTCACGTCACCGGGGATAAAACCTCTGGGTGGTTGAGAGGTCATTCTGGTCTTTACCGATTGAGAGATTTAGCGAGTAACAACCCTCTCAACTCCAGTTTCCTTCTCTGTGAAATGGAGCTAACAACACTCAGCCACTTGAGATTGCTTTGAGAGGTACTGGAGTAGCACAGTCTCTCTCTGCCAAAACCCGCTCCCCAGCCCCGCTCTGTCCTGGGGCAGGGGTTGATCAGGAACTCATCCATGGCTTCTCTGGGTCAAATTCCATTCATAGGTAAAGTGTCGAGGTTGGACTAGATTTCTGAGTTCTCTCGTGTGTCTAAATGCTCTGCTGAGGTGTGACTGAACAAAAAACCTTCACAGGAAGGTGGAGGCAATTTTCACATTCCAGGCAGGCAATAATTTCCTAAGCCAACAGGCGCCTCCCCCCCTGCCCCCCCTCCAGCAGCCAGCCAGCTTCCACGCTCCCTGCCTTCTCCAGGCTGCATTCTGCCCACATCATTCACGACATTATGAGTCTGGACCCCCAGCCATTTTGAGTTTTTGACCCCGGAATTCAGTCTTACACTAAAGTTGGAACCATGCTGTGTGTAAGAATGAGCTAATTTTCAGTTCTCAGTTGACAGGCGTGGACTGTCTGAGCAAACATGGGAATGCTGGTCATACATTCTCTTTATAAGAAATCTGGGAAAACTCGGTGGAGATGAGAACAGGGACATGGCAACTTCAGAAACCCACTGGTGAACACAGAAATATTTTTCAAGCAGGGTTTCCCTGTCCCCCAGATGTAATTTCATATACATTGATTGGTTCGACCAACTATCAAGATATTTGCTCAGGTGGTTAGGGGGTATCTGAATCAAAGAAAAAGCTTTCTAAAAATATCTTTTATCAAAACAAGTAGAGAAAAGTACACAAATGATCAGTGTACAGGTCAATGCATTATTACAAAGTGAACACACTTGAGTAACCGCAAACCAGGTCAGAAATAGAAGAGGATGAGAAGCCCCCATTGTATCCCCTCTCCATTTTTCCTTCCAGAAACTATTTCTGGGACCACCTTCCTCTGATTCTTACTGTTACTTTTTTCCCTCTAATCTTTCTCCCTCTGAGGACAAAACAAAATAGTATCAACTAGCACTGGCCATTCTTTTCCCCATAACCTGAATGGAAGGCGGTAAATTGAGTGGAAAGGAATGATGTGAGACGAATAGATGAACTGCTATTTTCCTACCTGTAAGAACACTCGCCGGCGTGGCCAGGGTCCACAGGTGTTTTGGGAACTTTCATCTCACATAGACTTCTGGACACGTGCAAGATGAAAAACCGCGGCTCAGGAAGCTTATGCAGCTTCATTTGGACTTCAGAAACCAACCCTTTGCAAGGTGTAGGGTCTTTGTCTAGGTCAGAATTAGAGGAGGTTCAGTGTCTAAAGGAAATGTTCATTTCGGTGATGGGTGGTCCCAGCCCCCTCTGAGAAGCTGGTAGAAGATATGGTGTCCCTTCTCAGAAAGACCTATATATGCAGGAACACAAAAAGTGCACATCACTTTACGGGGTTGCCACACCTGGTAAGCCCTAGGTACCCACCTATGGACTGTCCCCAGTCTGCCGCAGTGACTGTGGGAATCTCAGCACTCACGCTCATTACCTTTCAGCTAAAGATAGGAGTGTACTGTTAGTACAGCTCACCTGCCATACAGACTAAACGTCCTCAGATGCAGCCTCTCTCCCTCAGCACACTGTGTGCACTTCAGGGGCGCCCCCCTTTCCCACAGAGCTGTCACAAAGGGCAGCACTTGACATCCTCACTCCTCACTGCCCAGGAGCACCGACTCCACAAAGTTCTGGTGCCCGTCTCTCTGGGATCACTGCCATCTGGGGATACAGCTCCGGCCAGGAGGGCGCCCTGCCGTCCAGGAACCTGGGAGACCCGGGGAGACTCGCACTCATCCTCAGACCCGGGCTCCCTCCAAATGCACACTATCCTGGGCGGGCCGGCGCGGGCACGCGGTGGGCGGCGGGGCGCAGCGGCGCTGGGGGACGCGCT
>NW_020175199.1:3692219-3692323 GCF_003031525.2 Neophocaena asiaeorientalis asiaeorientalis
CCCACAGGAGGGGCCGGCTCCCTCCCTCCACGTGGCCCCCGCCGCCGCCGCCGCCGCCGCGGGGCTAGGCGGGGGCAGAGGGCGGCGGCTCGCGGGGCAGCGCG
>NW_020175199.1:3692357-3766588 GCF_003031525.2 Neophocaena asiaeorientalis asiaeorientalis
AGGGGCCGGGGCCGGGCCCCCGGATAAATAGCCGCCCGGCAGGACTGGAGCTCCAGGGGAGAGCGGCGGCCGCGGTCCTCTCCGCACCACCCGCCCGGGGCACTGCGCCCTGTGCTGCGCCCCGGAGACCCGCCGAGGCCGGTACCCAGGTAAAGGGCTGGAGCTCGCGGGGAGGGTGCCAGTGGTCGGCGGCCGCCCGTCTGCCTAGCCTCCCGGAGGCGAGAAGTACCTCCTCCGTCTCGGAGCCGTAGGAGGCGACCCTGCCATCCACGGCCGAGCAGCTCGGAACCGGTTCCTTGTTGGGAGTGTGTGTCTCGGGGGCTGAGAGTGTCCTCGGTGCGTTTGCGCCCACCCCATGACCCCCGCCACCCTTTTCTCCGCGGTGGGCCAGTTTTCCCGGGGCTCCGAGGGCGGCATTTGGCACGGAGTTGGAAGAGGGGAGAAAGGGAGTCCTGGAGGGAGGCCGGTGCCCTCGGATTGGGCTCAGGGAAGACATCTGCTCCGGGACTCCCGAGACAGCTTCTGGGACTGCTGGTGGCAGAGCAGGGGGTGGGGGGAAGCGACCCAGGTGAGCCCCAGTTTCCCAGAGGGCAGCGAGGCCTCGCTGGTGCGCGCAGGTGTCCCCGGGAGGGTCGCGTTGGGGGCGCCCGCGGGGGGCTCCTGAGCTGGGAGGAAAGCAGAGCGCAGCTCGGGCGAGCGCTGGAGGCACGGGCGCCTCGGCCACCTGGACACAGAGCGGGAACTTGGGAGGACTTGGTGCTTCACGCTCCATCTGTGGCTCTCCCTAGTCAACCTGCTCCAGCTTCAACAGCTGCCAGAGGCTTTGGAGGGAACTACCAACCACTTAAAACCTTGGTCATCAAAAACAGATCAGTGTTTCTTAGGATGCCTCGTCTAATCTAGCCCAAGGCCATCCATCCCGGAGGTTTAGGTAGGATTTACACTAAATATGCATATTACTTACATAGTAAGTTATTTAATATAATATTTTTTGGATCAATCTCCTGGGTCACAGTTAGTTTGGGTGTAATCCTGAATTACCTGGATTCTAGTTCAGATTGCAGTTGGGTGCCTCCCCCTCCCCTCAGTAGGATTTTCAGTTGTTCCATCAAATCCTGTTCATTTGGTTATGTCCTAAGTTTCTTAGATTTGAATTGGCTTCAGCTGTGAGAAATTGTTCTGGCTCGTTCAGAACAGCTGAGGAAGATAGAGAAGATTCTGAAGTGAAAGCACCAATTATTCATGATAGGATTACACCTTCTTTTAAATACCTCGTGGATCCAGATAACAGGGTTACCCATATCATTGCTAGGAAAAAAAAAATTTCTTTTAAGGCCCTGGGAAGTGGAAATGACATGATAAAATAGCTTAACCTGCAATTTTGCAACAACTCTGCACTGACTGCCTAAGAACGTCCTTCTCTGTTTCTTCTCTTCTGTGAGTAGGCAAGAGGGGTAACAAGGACCCTTCCTGTCAGTGGGCTGAATATAGAAAAGGACAAAAGATATGCAGGGGTAGATCAGGACACTAGGAAATCTTTTCTGATTTCTGAAAAAGATGGTGGTGATGGGTGTCTGAATCTGTATCAGGGCAGATGGTGGTGCTTTGGGGGTGGACCTGGTCATGAAACTAGTGCTAGAGGATGACAGTTAGATGTAGTCAGATTTTCAAGCTTTATTTTCTCACCTCAATCTTTTGAACCCCTAGGTTTTGTAGTCTTTTTTCGAAGCGGGCTATCTCTTGAACTTAATTCATACCATGCAGTTGGGTATAGAAAGCCAGTGGGAAAGTACAAAAGAGACAATGTCTTGCGGGTTTAACTATAGCTTTACAAGAAAGTATCACCTAGTGACTTTAATTTTCATGAAAGATTGCAAGAATGCATATACTTTGAGCTAGTTGGCCTTTGGGAGGTTCTTTGCAGACATCAGCGTATTCCCTGCAGGTAATGAGATTGAACTGTGACTTAAAACTGAGTTCAAGGAAAGAACACATGACCCGTGCTTTCAAAGAGTTTAGTCCGGTGGGAAAGATAGGCATGTTTACAAATATCTATAATACAAGATAGTAAAAATGGAATCACATGGCAGTGACATCAATAGTGTGCTACTGAATGGCAGAGAAAAGGAGAGGTTTATTCAAGGCTAAGAACTGAGAAAAGTTGCGTGGTGAGTGTAGCATTTGAGCCGGCACTTGAAGAAGGAAGAGGATTTTCTTGATGGAAATGAGGGCTGCTGGAAGTCTGGTGTGTTCCAAGGTAGCAGAGCAGTTTGGAGCGGCTGGAGCCTGGAATTTAAGATAGATACGGCTGGGAGGTCGGATGGGGCTAGATTATGGAGGGCATGACAAGCCATGCTAAGAAATTAAAATACGATCGAACATTATTATTGTATTTATACCAACATCGTTAACGTCCTTAACTGTAGTTTATTCCCTGAAGTTCAATTTTGTGAGCTTTCCCTAAAGAAGTAAATGAATAAAATCTTAATGGTATTTGCTTCCTATAAATGTAAAAGAGTAATAATGTGTTTCAAATAGCCTTCAATGCTTTATTCAAATCCAACAGTTATTTTCCCTCTGAATCTGTAATCTTATGGTATAACAACTTTTAGTTTGATTAAAACTTTGGCTAGGAAAACACCTCCACTTTCCTGAGCCACTATGCAGGGTAAAGCCACTTTCTGTTCACTGTTTCAATTACAGATAGTAACAATGATTATTATTATTCATCTTGATTAAACACGGTATGTCAACTGAACCACATACCTTATTTTATCTAGGGAGGCATAATTTTTATCTTAATCTGAGAATTTTAATAAGGTCACTCGGCTAAGTAAATGGCATGACCAGGATTTGAACCCAAAAAGTATGTCTCGAGAGCCTATCCTTTGGGCAGGGGCATACTATATGATACCTGTTACTAATAGTAGTTAGCAGGTGGGCCTGCTACCTGTAGGAGAAGTGGTTCTCTGTTTTTTCTTTGCATCCACATTCCCAGCATTCTGATTTTATTTTAGTTTATTTTTTTAATTGAGATACAATTGCCATATAATATATTACTTTTAGGTGTACAACACAATGATTCTAAATATGTGTATATTGCAAAATGATCACCACAGTAAGTTTAATTAACATGTATCACCACACATAGTTACAGTTTTTTCATGTGTGTGATGAGAACTTTTAAGGTCTACTCTCTTGGCAACTTCCAAATATTTAATACAGTGTGTTAACTGTAGTCACCATTATCCATTACATTAGCCATCATTCTGATTAATTTTATTTTACAGATTCAGTGATGGCACATATTTCAACATTTTAACACATCTTCAAACTGTTACATGATCTTGTACTTTTATGACCCACTCAAAGGAAACGCTTAAGCTCTTTGAGAAGAGATGGCATATGAGATGAGAAAAACATTAGTGAATGTAGCAGCCTTAAATACAAAGACCAGACCTGGCAGATTCCCTGGAAGAGTGTCAATCTCATATATTCTTTTCACTATTCCCAGCAGATACCCCCAAATGCACCAGATCTTTTTGTGTTTCAGCACCCCATATATAATACCATGTGTCTTGATTTTTTTTTTTTACTCTGAAAGTGGTATAGCAAATCTACTCGTTTGTACACGACATGCTAAAGTGTATATTCAGACAACAGATTGGATTCTATATAATCATGTGCAAGTTATGCAAAACACACACGAAGCAAAAGGACACACCAGTGTATATAGCATCATCAGAGATTTCTTCACCAGAACTTCGCCACTACTACTTGGACCGAGCTTTGTGGGCTGTGGGTTGTGTGGAATCAAGATGAGCTGAAACAAGAGCCTGGTAGCATGGCATGATATGAGGGTGGGATAAAGGGAAATGATGGTACCAACTTGCGTCTAAGTGTCTGGCCCTCATTTTGCCTGTAATGACTCTGTTAAATCTCTAGATCTTTTCATCTTTTCTCAGACTCTGAATGATTTACGAATTCCACTATTTTCTGAGCCTGAGAGCAGGATTGGAAATAGGTGGCCATTCGCTGGGTGGGTCAGTAAGGGCTCTTGAGACTGATCTCTCCCCTAATAAGACATCTCTAAACCTCAGGCTCCTTGTACAGAGGAGGAAATTGAGGAGTTCTTAAAATCGAGGATAGCATATTCACAAGGTTCACCCAGGGCAGACGGGCATCACAGAGGAGCAAAGCAGACCGGCGTGGGAGGTAGGGAGAGCACAGGTGAGACTCTCAACACAAGTCGACCTACGTCCTGTGTCAGGGAGATGAGAGGGAGTGGAAGGCACTGGAGAGAACATGCCCATTCAACGAGGGCCAGAGCTACTCAGTTCCAGCCAATTGTTACATAAGAACAAGGGCCCAGTGTTGCCAGATCTTCTGAGTTTTCGAAAAAATCTGGGAATTCAGATTTTTGATGTGCAAACATTGGCAATTCATTCAAAATGGCTAAACATAAAAAATAAAATAGATTAAAATAAATAGAATAGAATAAAATAAAATATTGGGCAGGCCAAACAAAACACCTCTAGAGATCTAGAGATCAGATTTGGCCCGTATGTTGTGAATGTGCTATATGATTTCCAGGCTTCCTTCTGGCTTCAGGGTTCCATGATCCTACGCTCAGTCCATCAGATCTCTAACTCCTTTCTCCTTTGCTGAAACACGTTCCAGTACGCACCATACCTAAAGTGTGATAGCTTTGGAAGAGCTCTTTGGCAAATGCTGGACTATGATAGATTTACAAGGCCTTTAAGGTCAAATAATGCCCTTTTCCGATGGCCATGCTGTTGACATAATTCAGAGGCCCCAGCAGTTAACTGCTTGTGTTAATTATCCCTTTCAGGGACAATTAGTGCGGTTTAATTCAAGGACTCAGAGCTGATCTCTAAATATTTTCCTTCCTGCTCCTTCCTTCTCACCCCAATGTGAGATAATAATCAGCTGGAAAATCGATCCGGGTTTCCACTTGGACAAGGTGTATTTATAGGCTTGTCTTATGGTGTTTAGACAAAGAAATCTTCATTATCTTTACCCTGGAAAGATTTCACCATGTAGTCTGTCTCTCTTCTTAAAAGAGAGCTACCTGGGGATGTCCTTGAATTGCAACAAGGTGAGTAAGTTAAGGGTTTGACTTTTGTGAGATGTGTTAATACGGAAGTTTAGTTTAGGGTTTTTTTTTTTTATTCCCTCTTTTTTTTTTTTTTTTTTTTTTTGGCCAAGTCACGCAGCCTGCAGGATCCTAGCTCTTCTACCAGGGATCAAACCTGGGCCCTCAAGACTGAAAGCTCAGCGTCCTAATCACTGGACTGCCAGGGAATTCCCTTTTTAAAAAAATTTTATTGGAGTATAGTTATTTACAATGTTGTGTTAGTTTCAGGTATACAGCAAAGTGAATCACTTATTACATATACAGTATATCCCCTAGGGTCTTTTTTTTTTTTAAAGCATATTTATATGGATCCAAAAAAATAAAATGAGAACAAAACTAGTGGACTTGCATGTGATTGCAATCCCAAATTCTTTTTAATAACTGGTTCTTAGGAGAACTATGCAGTTAAATTCTTTAATATACTATTTTTAAAGCTGAGTTTCTTGGATGTGATGTGTTCTTCGCTTTAGGCCAGGGAGCTGTTTTACAAACAAGTGGGCCTGACTCTACCTGAAAAGTTCAGAGCAGACATTGACGATGGGAAGGAAGCATCTGAGTAAATAAAAGAAGCATGGCATGTTCAGAGAAACCACATACCTTATTGTGACTGAGCTGACTGACAGAGGACCGGCAGAAGGCTCTCGATGACAGTTCTGAGCCACAGTTTGTCCTTGTCGTGGCTCCAGTGATGAGTCAACCCTCCCTTGCACTTCCAAGAGTGTGTCAACCAACTCTGGATGTCTAACATTTAATCTGAACCTAGAGACTGTCATACAGAGTGAAGTAAGTCAGAAAGAGAAAAACAAATATCGTGTAATATTGCTTATATGTGGAATCTAGAAAAATGGTACAGAGGAACTTATTTACAAAGCAGAAACAGAGACACAGATGTAGAGAACAAACTTACGAACACCGAGGAGGGAAGGGGGTGGGATGAACTGGGAGATTGGGATTGACGTATGTACACTACTGTGTGTGAAATAGATAACTAGTGAGAGCCCTGTAGAGCACCGGGAACTCTATGCAACGCTCTGTGGTGACCTAAATGGGAAGGAAATCTAAAAAAGAGGGGATATGTGTATACAGCTGACTCACTTCGCTGTACAGCAGAAACTCACACAAATTGTGAAGCAACTGTAGTCCAATAAAAATTAATTTAAAAACCCCAAACCTGAAAGAATCGGGTAATTATCTGATCATTGAAGACATACCACCTGATATTATATTGGTAAAAACTTTGAATTAAAAAAATCAACTTTATGTTTACCCGTGTATTTAGCTAGCCTTTCAGATTCAACGATGGGAGCGGGCTCTAAGTGCCAAGGAAGCAGAGACCACACCGCCTTCACTCCACAGTACCTTCCAAATGCATTCAATTCATTTTCTTCGAAATACACAAATGCCTTCCAAATGTACTCATTCTTTTTGTTGAATGAAAGCTGTTTGATGAATCATTTTGATATACAGGAGATTTAGGTCAGTAGCTTTTCTACACATTCATTCATTTATTCATTCTATAAAGATTTGTTGAGCTTTCACTGTATGCCAAGTACAGTTCTCAGTGCTAGGGACGTAGTGCTAGAGCTTGTGGGCTACATACCGTAACAAATAATAACATGTTGTGATAAAAGTAGTAAGAGCAAAGATTGCCCAAAGTATCGTGAGACCTTTGAGGAGGAATGAGTAACTGTTGGAGGGTCTGGATGGCATCGAGTAGGAGGAGACATTTAGGCTAAGTCTTGAAGGAAGAGGCGGAGTTTGCCAGTAGGCGAGCTGGAGAAAGGATTACAGCCCTGCAGCAGCTGGTCGGGGACCCGAAGAGTCAAAGGCACACAGGAGGGAAGGAGCCCAGCTTAAGGGCTGAATTGTGACAGTGGCTTGGGAAGCACAGGTTTGGGGACATCCTGGAGGGGTGGTTAGGGCTGAACCGTTGCAGATCTTTAGAGGAAAACGGAAAGAATTAGGTAGCTAGCTGGGTGTTGAAAGATCTAAATTCCTAATATATGAACAAAACATGGATTTGTAAAATCATGTTTTCATTTTCATTTATAATTTTTGAATCACATTATTCATTTGTGGCAGGCCAGAAGCTCCAAGAGGGCAGGAATAATCATCTTTGGTTGTCTTTTGCACTTAGAAATTAAACAAAAACCACAGTAAGGACATTTTTCTTGTCTGGATGCGTGCAAGCCAGAAAATATTGAGTTGAGGAACGATTGGGAAGGGAGAAATTGGAGCGGGGGAAAAACTCTTTCAAGTTTTTCTAAGCAAGCCTTTAAAAGATGCCACAACAGTAACAATACCTGTAAACATTTACTCTGTGTCAAGTACCACACCTAGTGCTTCACAGTTTATTTCCTATATTCCTCATAAAAATCCTAAGAGGAAGAAGTTCTTCCTATTCTATTCTCATTTTATAGATGAAGAAACTGAGAAGGTTTTTAACTTGCTGAAAGTCACATGACTAATAGTCTGCTATTAATTATGGTCTAACCTCAACTAGGAACTCAGGAAAAATGACTCCAGGGTCCATGCTCTAGACGAGGGGCTTTCAGTGTTTTTGACTGTGATGTGTTTTACAACCCAACCCTGCCTGCACACACAGGCACGCGTATAAACACTGAAGCCAAGTCTCAAAGTAGCGCTTAACCCTTACCATGATGCAGGAGGTGTGCTTGTATTTTCTGCTTTCATCGATTTCATTTGAGTCTGAATTTCATTCTTTGTTTTTTGTTTTTGTTTTTTTGCAGTACTCGGGCCTCTCACTGTTGTGGCCTCTCCCGTTGCGGCGCACAGGCTCCGGATGTGCAGGCTCAGCGGCCATGGGTCACGGGCCCAGCCGCTCCGCGGCATGTGGGATTTTCCCGGACCGGGGCACGAACTCATGTCCCCTGCATCGGCAGGCAGACTCTCAACCACTGCACCACTAGGGAAGCCCCTGAATTTCAGTTTTAAACAGTGCTGCTCACAATTCACAATTGATCTGACGACCCACGATACATTACAGAGTTTGGACAACACTCCTCTAGCCCTCTACTTTGCACTGCTTCCCAAACTATAGCTTAATACCCTTTTCTGTTAAATTCAGCGAACATTTATTCAGTGCCGACTACATGCAGGAATGTGGAAAGAACATAAAGAATATAAGGTATGGCCTGACCCTGAGGAATTTTCAGCATAGTGAAAAGAAAGACAAGTAATGGCTAATAATAGTGCAGGCCAGGAAAAAGAGAAAAGAGAGGCACAAGCCACATGTAGTAGGAACATAGAAGAAGGAGTGATGAATACTGGCTCTCAGTGTATATACTGATTTAACTAGTAGTGTTTAGTGGTGTGTGTGTGTGTGTGTGTGTGTGTGTGTCTGTCTGTCTGTCTGTCTGCTACAAGAACATTAAAAGACTTTTATGGGGCTTCCCTGGTGGTGCAGTGGTTGAGAGTCCGCCTGCCGATGCAGGGGACATGGGTTCGTGCCCTGGTCTGGGAAGATCCCACATGCCGCAGAGCAGCTGGGCCCGTGAGCCATGGCCGCTCAGCGTGCGTGTCCGGAGCCTGTGCTCCGCAACGGGAGAGGCCACAACTGTGAGAGGCCCACGTAACGCAAAAAAAAAAAAAGACTTTTATGAATAAATAGAAATGTCTTTGGTAAAGACTTTTGGGACTTAGGGCCAAAGAAGATCTGAAGACCACAGTACTCTGTGTATTATTCTCAAAGGTTCTTGAAGTGGTCAAGTTATCATTGTTATTATTTAGACATTAGTTTGTCCAGTGTAAGCTCTTGAAAGATGTTAGCATGTTCAGTTATGTTAAAGAGTATCCATTAAAAAAAGGTTTCCAATCAAATTCCCAAAGTAAAAGAATGCAAACCTACGGACCAGTTATGAACCTGCATTCGGTAATAAATGCTAGGGTTAAATGGAGAGAGCCTTAAGTAGAGTCTAGCAAAAATCCTGTGGTTATACTGGAGGTAGAAGGAGGGTTATTAATATCTTCCTAATATATCTTATGTAGATTAAAAAGATAACGTTTGAAAATCCTGGCACTGTGTCTGATACATAGAAAGTGTTAATAGAAAATGGCAATTAAAAGTTATACCTTGATATGGCTAAGTAAGAGTACATTTAATTCTTGGAAATTTTCTTAGTTCCACTGTTTAGAGAATTCCTAAGAAAGGATAGTATTATGATACCCTTGGGATTTCAGGATATTTGAAATCTTTTTCCATAGCCATGTTTGATGTGGGTAAAAAAAAAAAAATATATCAAATAACTAAAAGCAGTCAGGTCTTTCATTTTAGGCTTGTCCACCAAGAAGAACAATCACGTAAGTTAGGGCGGTGGTGCACTCCTTTCGGTCAGGAACTTGACATGGAGATAACCTGGGCCTCAACCCCAGAGATCCTGTCTTCATGGGTCAAGAGAAGGCTCAGACATTGGTCATTTTTAAGCCCTCAAGGTGATTCCACGGTGCAGCCAGGTTTGGAATCCCCTGCAAAATGAATGTTTTGATGATTAGAAACATGCTTCTGTGAAGATGCAACCTTAAAATGGGGTCCCGTGTTTGCTTTTGTGATGCCCATAGAGTCACCATTTTTTCTTGAGAACTAGTTTAGAAAACAAGATCTTAGGTATCTTTTTTTTTTTTTTTTTTTTGGCCATGCCGTGGCGCTTGTGGAATCTCAGCTCCCCTACCAGGGATCGCACCCCAGCCCATGGCAATGAAAGCAGAGTCTTAACCCCTGGACCGCCAGGGGATTCCCAGAAACTGTAACTATTGATATAACAGAAAAGTGGAATTCTAACCATCCTTTGGGACCACATAATACCATTACTAAAAGATCCCAGCCTCTCTCCCACTCTGTTCCCCTAACTTGAGATGTTTTGCTGATTTGACCACATTGATAGGTGACATCATAGTCACGCTGACAGCTTTATTGTAACTGTCATCATCACCATTAACAATATCATCATCGTTAGAATCTTCTCAAAGTTTCCCCTCCCGCCCTCATGCCTGCTCGGCTGGAGACTACAGAGGCTGGCCGGGGCACGTGGCTTGGACCTAGAGCAGTGGGGCGACTGTCTCGGCACAGGCTGCCTGCAGATTCTTGAAGCTGCTCCTCGTGGGGCTTTTCTTGGGCTGCTGTGCAGCAGCCGGATGGCATGATGGGAGGTTGCGTGATGCTCTAGAAGCAGTGCACCCAGGCGTGGCTATTTGGAACAATGGGAAGAGACTGGAAAAGACTTCTTTCTCTCCTGGCTGGCAATGGTGTTCATGTTTGCGCTCTTTGGAGCTGCAAAGGTGAAAGTGCTCATTCCCTTGCCAGAAACCAGCCAGCAGATTTTGAGGACTTGCCACATCAAAGGATGGGGTTAATAGCATTGCCGCCACCATTGGGGCCAGAACCAAATGTCACAAGTGAAGAGGGAGCAGGCCACTGTCCATTCCTTTGTTTTTGCCTCTGCACTCCAGGGTGCTTAGAAAAATAAAAGTCATGCTCTCCTGAGAGAGTCCAATTATTCTGCTCTTTTGTTTTGTAAACTTCTGATTCTTTGGAGAGAGATGCTTACCTTCCTGTAACCTTTCAGTTCACTTAGGTGTGTTAGCATGGTGGAGGTATTTTATTTTTTTTTACTTGTTTGATATAGTCTTATACCACTTTCTTCTGTTTTCATTAAAAAAACCCAGATAAATGGATGTAATCATCTTCTAATTTTTGTATCATGATCTCCTTCTGCGTTGATCCCCTCCTGCGTTTTTCCCCTTTTATAGAAAAGCAGGAAATTAACTTTCACCATGGTCATCACTCCTATAAGAATTTTTGCTTTTGCTTCCATTTGAAACCTAGAAGTGATGATCAGTAGAGAGGGTGGCGGGTAAGTAAGCTTTGTCCTTGACAGTATAGATGACAGGGTAGAGCTAAAAGGACAGCCAGGTGCTGGGTGCTGCGTTGGAGTGGATGGGCCCCAGGCAGAGAGTTCCCACTTGGTCCATTCACTCCCTGCCGCCAGCTGCTTTTTATCTTCTTCCCTCCCTCACCTGTGTCCTTCCCCCACTGGGATGAATATGGGACAGTTGGTCAGAAGGTGCCCTATCCTATAGGGCAGTGATTCTCACCCCGGCTACACATTAGACTGGCAGGAAGGGTTAGGCTCCACCCCGGAGCAGGTAGGTGGTAGGACCTGGCATCAGGGATGTTTAAAAGCTTCCTAGATGATTCTGGTGCCCACTGTGGTTGGGCGACAGTTTTCGGAGTGTATCTATAGATGACCTGGGTCAGAATCATAGGGTGATTTTGGTTTTTGTTTGGCCGTGCCGCTCGGCATATGGGATCTTAGTTCCCTGAGCAGGGATCGAACTTGGGGTCACAGCAGTGAAAGCGTCGAGTCCTAACCACTGGATCGCCAGGGAATTCCCCATAGGGTGACTTTTTAAAAATGCACATTCTGGGATTCCTAAACTTGAAACCAAAATCCTAGTAGTAAACCCCAGTTTTGAATCATTCCAAATTACAGTCTGCCAATATCCAGATCTTGGTTTAAATGTTCTAAGTATTAAGAAATAACTAAAGATCAAAAAGTCTTAGGAGCCCTAGATTGATAAATGATTCAGTAACCAGTTGCTGTCGAGCTCTGGTTTAAGTAACCAGGAGCTACTTCTTAGAAAATGGCTCTCAGGTCCCTAGAAATCCCTTATAGTTACAAAATCAGAGGTAATGTTTAATAAAGTGCTATGTGCTAGGCACTGAGCTTTGCACTTTATTTTTTTAATTAAAAAAAATTTTATTGGAGTATAGTTGATTTATAGTGTTGTGTTTCTGCTGTATAGCAAAGTGAATCAGTTATACATATACATGCACTCATTCTTTTTTAGATTCTTTTCCCATATAGGCCATTGTAGAGTATGGAGTAGAGTTCCCTGTGCTATACAGTAGGTCCTTATTAGTTATCTATTTTATATATAGTAGTGTGTATATGTCAATCCCAATCTCCCAATTTATCCCTCCCCCCTCCCTTACCCCTTGGGAGCTATAAGTTTGTTTTCTACATCTGTGACTCTTTCTGTTTTGAAGATAAGTTCATTTGTACCCTTTTTAAGATTCCACATATAAGTGAGCTTTGCACTTTAAACTATTATCCCATTTTACAGATGGGAAGCCTGAGGCACAGAAACATTAAGTAATTGGCTCAAAAACACATGGTAAGTAGTGTCGACTGCATCAGAACCCAGATATACATGTAATAACAAAGCTCATGATCTTAACCATTACTCAGTTCCTACCTCTGTGGAACCAGGTACTAGAAAAACTTCTCTTCCTCTTTACCCTGTCTTTATGGTGAAACTAAGAGGAATAAAGGGAAACCATCAAGCAATTGAAACTGTTGTTAACTTGCTCCATATCATTTTCTTTCCTTCTTTCTTTCTTTCTTTCTGCGTTGCTGTGCGCGGGCTTTTCTCTAGTTGCGGCGAGCGGGGGCTACTCTTTGTTGCAGTGCACGGGCTTCTCACTGCAGTGGCTTCTCTTGTTGCAGAGCACGGGCTCTAGGTGCACGGGCTTCAGTAGTTGTGGCACGTGGGCTCTAGAGCACACGCTCAGTAGTTGTGGTGCATGGGCTCAGTTCCGCCGCATGTGGGATATTCCCGGACAAGGGCTCGAACCCACGTCTCCTGCATTGGCAGGAGGATTATTAACCACTGCGCCACCAGGGAATACCTCCATGTCATTTTCTATACGTCCTTGTATATGTACACAAAGCAGCCAAAGATCCCTGACCTTTTCTTCAGAAACCTGGAATTTATGTTTTATTTTCATTGCTTAGATTCTTTTACGATGTGTAGTTGTTGCTGCACTTAAACAGAAGCTCTGTTACTGCCTTCTTTGAGGAGATACAATACAACAGAATAAGCAAAACATAATCTGATTTTATTGCCCTTGTTTAAACCTGTTTCTGGGTTAAAAATCTGGGTGTGATCATGAGCTAACTTGATGTTCTGACTCGGGAGGTGACCGTGTCTGCATTAGTTAAGTTACATGAAAGAATCATGAACTGGAGGGGTCATTAAGGAAACTGTCAGGCCAAAAAGAAACAAAAATCTGGGTGTGTGTGTTGGGAGGTGTGTGGACATCGGTGGGGAGGACCGCCATTGGCCTCGGGGAGGGGTCTTACATTTATGAAAGGCCTCGAACACATATTGTTGATCTTATCTCCAAATCAGGCCATATATACGGTCACTGGAACTGTGTGTGTGTTCATAACATTAATTATTTTTCTTTATAAAATCAGCTTCATTGAGGTGTAATTTACATACAATAAAATCCAATAGTTATGTGTACAATATGATGAATTTTGACAAACGTATTCAGTTGGGGTTTGCATTAATTTTTAAATGACAGCTTTATTAAAATATAATTCACAAACTTTATAATTCATCTATTTAAAGTGTACAGTTTGATGATTTTTAGTATATTTACAGACCTGTGCAGCCATCACCATCATCGACTCTAAAACATTTTCATCATCCCCAAAAGAAACCTCCTACCCCTCAGCATTCACTTCTCATTTTCTCCCAACCCTCCTAGCCCTAGGCAACTGCTATTCTACTTTCTGTTTCTGTAGACTTGCCTATTCTGGAAGTTTCGTATAAATGGGAACCATACAATATGTAGTCTTCTATGATTGGCTGCTTTCACTTAGCATAGTGTTTTTAAGGTTCATCCACGTTGTAGCATGTGTCAGTACTTCATTCCTTTTTATTGCTGAACAGTATTCCATTGTGTACAGAAACAGACTCACAGACATAGAGAACAGACTTGTGGTTGCCAAGGGGGAGATGGGGTGGGGGGAGGGATGGAGTGGGAGTTTGGGATGAGCAGATGCTAACTATTACATATAGACTGGATAAACGACAAGGTCCTATTTTATAGCACAGGGAAGTATATTCAATATCCTATAATAAACCATAATGGAAAAGAGTATAAAAAAGAATATCTATCTATCTATCTATCTATCTATCTATCTATCTATCTATATATATAGCTGAATCACTTTGCTGTATACCAGAAACTAACACAACATTGTAAATCAACTTTACTTCAATAAAATAAATTTTAAAAAATTAAAAAATACAAAAAATAAAACTACCTACCACCTCAGTTAATTTGGAGAGCAAAAGGTAAATATAGTTTATAATAAAGGAAAAAATATTCCATTGTGTAGATATACCACATTTTATTTATCCATTTATCAGTTGTTGGATACTTGGGTTGTTTCTACTTTTTTGGCTGATAGCATTAATTTTTTTTTGGCCACGCCTCATAGCATGCGGGATCTTAATTCTCTGACCGGGAATCAAACCTGTGTCCCTGCAGTGGAAGCATGGAGTCTTAACCACTGGACCATCACGGAAGTCCCTGATAGCATTAATTTTTAAATTAAATTAAACAGATATCTTGATTTTTATATCCTCATTTAGGCTTTTTTTTCCCTACACTATTTAATATGCCGGGAGTCTGAAGTGGCTTAGTCCTTTCTTGACTTCTGAGACAATCTGATTAGGTCACCACAGTGGGATTTACAGTTGTACTAAAATTATATTTGGAGTTCATTCTCTTTTATAGCTATTTAATATTGTAGAAAATGCTTATAGAATTGTAGGTATAGAAATATATATGTGCACGTGTATATATAAAATAAGGATGACAATATGATTTTACAAAGAGTTTTAATAGGTAATTTAGAAGGACAATAGGGTGGGTTCTCTTTCTTTTCCTTTAAAAAATAATACTGGGGACTTCCCTGGTGGTCCAGTGGTAAAGAATCCACCTTCCAATGCAGGGGACACAGGTTCGATCCCTGGTCGGGGAACTAAGATCCCACATGCTGCCGGGCAACTAAGCCCGCGTGCCGCAACTACTGCGCCCATGCACTCTGGAGCCTGCACACCACAACTAGAGAGAAGTCCGTGTGCCGCAACAAAGAGCCCACGTGCCGCAATGAAAGATCCCTAGTGTCGCAACTAAGACCTGACACAGCCAAAAATAAATAAATTTTAAAATATACATATTGATATATAACTAAAATTGTTTTACTTTAGAGGAGAAATCATAAACTGCACTGATTATGAAATGTCATTGGAAAGTGACAAAATTGATCCAGTGACTATAACTTTTGAAGGACTAATGTGCTAATGTGACTTTGTTCACTAATATATGAATCAACAAATAGATTCCCTTGAAAGTTTACGTTTTTGACCCAGAGGGAATTTATATATTATTTTAAAGCTTTATATTACTCATAAATTATCAAAAATCAGTCATAACAGTGCTGACACTTTTGCTGCTGATAACTGCAGATGCTGCGCTTTTCATCCCTCAGACACATGGTAGAATGGAAGTGCTTAAGAAATAGGAAAGTGAAAGTAGAAGTGGAATAATAGCTGTGATAAAAAGAGGACTCAAGAACTAGGAACAGGCATCATTACTTATACATGCTTCTTTTTGGTAATAAGTCCATTTTGCATATAAGTTCATTTGTGTCACTTCTTTTTTTAGATTCCACATATAGGTGATATATGATATACCTCTTAACTACCTTGCTTATACTGTCTCCCAGTAAATGAAATTTAATTAATTTATGTTCAACTATGAGCTTTAGTATGTATTAGTGTATGTTTGTTTATATTTTAATAGAATTAACAATTATTTGCTTACCTTCATTTTTATTACAACACCCAAAGAATGATTTGTTTACCTCCATTTTTGTTAGAATTCCCAAATAATTGTTCCTCTCAATTCCCAGAATACCTTTTTCCCAAACTGTGGTGGTGGAGAATAAATGATGCATGGCTGGCTGGGCAAAAGGCACAATAGGGGAAGAGCAATACTAACACTAGAACAGTTCTGGCCGAGCAGGTCTGCTCTTTAGTTTGAGCAGAAACTTGTTACCTGTACTGGAGTCAGAACTGAAACATAATTTCTAGGCACTTTGGTGGTTTTCTAAAAAAAAATTTTTTAATATTTAAAAAATATTTTAAATATTTATTTATTTATTTGATTGCACTGGGTCTTCATTGTGGCATGCGGGATCTTTAGTTGCGGCACGCGGGATCTAGTTCCCTAACCAGGGATGGAACCTGGGCCCCCTGCATCGGGAGTGCAGGGTCTTAACCACTGGACCGCCAGGGAAGCCCCTGTAGGAGCTTTTGAATGTGTTTTCTTTTGACAGCTTTATCGAGATAAAATTCACATATGATAAAATGCCCCCACTTACTGTGTGCTGTTGAGTGGATTTTATTCAAGAGTTGTGCAAACTGTACCACAATCTACTTTTTTTTTTGCGGTACGCGGGCCTCTCACTGTTGTGGCCTCTCCCGTTGCAGAGCACAGGGTCTGGACGCGCAGGCTCAGCAGCCATGGCTCACAGGCTTAGCTGCTCCGTGGCATGTGGGATCTTCCCGGACCGGGGCACAAACCCGTGTCCCCTGCATCGGCAGGCGGACTCTCAACCACTGTGCCACCAGGGAAGCCCCACAATCTACTTTTAAAACATTTAAAAATCATTGTAAAATATTTTTATCACCCCAAAGAAACCTTGTCCCTCTAGCAGTCATTCCCCATGCCCACTCCTCAAACTGTTTTCCAAAGTGGAGTCAGCCATTTCATCCCCACCAGCAGCATGGAAACGTTTCTATTCTCCACCTCCTGGCCTATGGTTTAGAGCTTCCCACATAATAAAAGTGGCATTAATGTAACTGAAGGAAGGTCATGAAACTCAGGATGATTCAGACTTTTGACACTCCTCACAGATGCCTAGATCAAGACAAAATCAACTCGGAATCAACCATTTTTTCCCAGGATGTAGTCCATGATCCTAGGCTCTCAATTAAAGTGACAATTCAGCCCCAGGTAATTTGGTAGTGTCTAAGATTCAAATAAAAATTTGCTGTTTTTACCTACTTCTGTAATTCAGGTAGAAAATATATCTGGGACTCTTTAATGAGATATTTAAAGGTAACATTCAGAAAGAAGTTATTAGAGAAAAATAATTATGGGGGGAACAAAGGCAAGACGCAGCTATTAACTGAAAATAAGATCAGACAGTTGTAAATCACTCTGTATTTGGCAAAAAATAGTACAGAACATTTGCATACATTTCAGGGACAGGAAGCTTCTGTGTCAACATTAAATGTTCATAAATGTCAAATACGCAATTCTGACATCCTATATCTGGGAGAATAGAAATTTTCAGCCAGTGTAGAGTTAGGGAAATAACAAAGACTTGGCATCGTTTGAACCGAACTGAATGCCATACTAGACATTGGAGCTTAAAATTTTATCATGAGTGAAAAGTAGACTTTCAACAGTCCTTTTCATTTTCCGAAGGAAATGTCTTGGAATTTACCTAACTCTTCTTTCCCTTTAACAAAACAAATTCTAGCTTTAAGAGACATGCTATCCTTTATACTTATGATAATAGAACTTTGTTGAATAATGATATTTTATTATGGTTTGTTTTACTTCATGTTCTTTCTTCTCCACGGGAGGTTTATAATATGTGGAATATATTTAATTTTTTTTAAAAAGATCAATATTTTTTTTACTTCGTTAGGGATTTTATTTTTTAAAAAATTTTAAAATTTTTATACAATTTTTAAAGGTTACTTTCCATTTACAGTTATTACAAAATATTGGCTGTATTACCCCTGTTCTGCAATACATTCTTGAGCCTATCTTACACCCAGTAGTGTGTACCTCCCACTCCCCTACCCCTGTATTGCTCCCCCCTCGCCACTGGTAACCACTAGTTTGTTTCCTGTATCTGTGAGTGCTTTTTTGTTGTGTTCGCTAGTTATATTTTTTAGAGTCCACAAATAAGTGATATCATACAGTATTTGTCTTTTTCTGTCTGACTTATTTCACTTAGCCTAATGCCCTCCAAGTCTATTCATGTTGCAGCAAATGGCAAAATTTCATTCTTCTGGCTGAATAGTATTCCATTGTATGCACATACCACACCTTCTTCATTCATTCATCTGTTGATGGACCCTTAATTAGGTAGCTTTCCTACCTTGGCAATTATAAATAATGCTGCTATGAACATTGGGGTGCATGTATCTTTTCCATTAGTGTTTTTGTTTTGGGGGGGATATATACCCAAGATTGGAACTGCTGGGTCATATGGTAGTTTTATTTTTATTTCTTTGAGAAACATCCATACTGTTTTCCACACTGGCTGCACCAACTTACGTTTCCACCAACAGTGTATGACGGTTCCCTTTTCTCCACATCCTCACCAACATTGTTATTTATGTTCTTTTTGATGATAGCCATTCTGAAAGGTGTGAGGTGATATCTCATTGTGGTTTTGATCTGCATTTCGTTGATATTAGCGATGTTGGGCTTCCCTGGTGGCGCAGTGGTTGAGAGTCCACCTGCCGATGCAGGGGACACGGGTTCGTGCCCCAGTCTGGGAAGATCCCACATGCCGCGGAGCGGCTGGGCCTGTGAGCCATGACCGGTGAAAGATATTAGCGATGTTGAGCACCTTTTCATATGCCTGTTGGCCATCTGTATTTCCTCTTTGGAAAAATATCTGTTCAGTTCTTCTGCCCATTTTAATTTATTTATTTATTTATTTATTTATTCATTTTGGCTCTGTTGGGTCTTCGTTTCTGTGCGTGGGCTTTCTCTAGTTGCGGCGAGTGGGGGCCGTTCTTCATCACAGTGCACGGGCCTCTCACTGTCATGGCCTCTCTTGTTGCGAAGCACAAGCTCCAGACGCGCAGGCTCAGTAGTTGTGGCTCACAGGCCTAGTTGCTCCGCGGCATGTGGGATCTTCCCAGGCAAGGGCTTGAACCCGTGTCCCCTACCATATTTATATCAGGTTGTTTTGTATTTTTGGTGTTGAGTTGTATGAGCTGTTTATATATGTTGGATAGTAATCCCTTGTCAGTCATATCATTTGCAAATATCTTCTCCCATTCAGTAGGTCGTCTTTTCATTTTGTTTATTGTTTCCTTTGCTGTGCAAAAGCTTTTATTATTTTTTTAAATAACTTTATTTATTTATTTTTGGCTGTGTTGGGTCTCTGTTGCTGCGCGTGGGCTTTCTCTGGTTGCAATGAGTGGGGGCTGCTCTTCGTTGTGGTGCGCAGGCTTCTCGTGGTGGCTTCTCTTGTTGTGGAGCACAGGCTGTGGGCGCATGGGCTTCAGTAGTTGTGGCTCACAGGCTCTAGAGCACAGGCTCAGTAGTTGTGGCGCATGGGCTTCATTGCTCTGTGGCATGTGGGATCTTCCCGGTCCAGGGCTTGGACCTGTGTTCCCTGCATTGGCAGGCGGATTCTTAACCACTGTGCTACCAGGAGAGTCCTTGCTATGCAAAAGGTTTTAAATTTAATTAGGTTCCATTTGTTTAGTTTTGCTTTTATTTCCTTGACTTTAGGAAACGGATCCAAAAAATATTGCTGCAATGTATGTCAAAGAGTGTTCTGCCTTTGTTTTCCTATAGGAGTTTTATAGTATCCAGTCTTAGCTTTAGGCCTTTAATCCATTTTGAGTTTATTTTTGTATATGGTGTTAGAGAATGTCCTAATTTTATGCTTTTCCATGTAGCTGTCCAGTTTTCCCAGCACTGCTTATTGAAGAAACCATCTTTTCTCCATTGTATATTTTTGCCTCCTTTGTTGTAGGTTAATTGACAATAAGTATATGGGTTTATTTTGGGGCTTTCTATTGTGTTCCTTTGAAATATATGTCTATTTTTGTGCCAGTACCATACTGTTTTGATTACTGTAGCTTTGTAGTATAGTCTGAAGTCAAGGAATTTGATTCCTCTAGCTCTGTTCTTCTTTCTCAAGATTGTTTTTAGCTCTTTGGGGTCTTTTGTATTTTCATACAAATTTTAAAATTATTTGTTCTAGTTCTGTGGAAAATGCCATGGGTATTTTGATAGGGATTGTACTGAATCTGTAGATTGCTTTGGGTAGTATGGTCATTTTAACAATACTGATTCTTCCAATCCAAGAGCATGGTATATCTTTCCATTTATTTGTGTTGTCTTCAATTTCTTTCATTAGCATCTTATAGTTTTCAGAGCACAAGTCTTTTACCTCCTGAGGTAGATTTATTCCTAGGTATTTTATTCTTTTTGATGCAATAGTAAGTGGGATTATTTCCTTAATTTCTCTTTCTGATATTTCTGTGTTAGTGTATGGAAATGCAGCAGATTTCTGTATATTAGTTTTGTATTTTGCAAGTTTACTGAATTCATTGATGAGCTCTAGTAGTTTTCTAGTGGCTTCTTTAGGATCTTCTGTATATAGTATCATGCCATCTGCAAGTAGTGACAGTTTTACTTATTCCTTTCCAATTTGGATTCTTTTTATTTATTTTTCTTCTCTGATTGCTGTGGCTAGGACTTCCAAAACTATGCTGAATAAAAGTGGTAAGAGTGGGCATCCTTGTCTTGTTTCTGATCTTAGAGGAAATGCTTTCAGCTTTTCACCATTGAGTATGATTTTAGCTGTGGGTTTGTCATGTATGGCCTTTATTATGTTGAGGTATGTTTCCTCTGTACTGGCTTTATGGAGAGTTTTTATCATAAAATGGATGTTGAATTTTATCAAAAGCTTTTTCTGCATATACTGAGATGATCATATTGTTTTTATTCTTGTATTTTTTAATGTGGTGTATGACTTTAATTGATTTGCAGATATTGAAAAATCTTTGCATCCCTGGGATAAATCCCACTTAATCATGGTGTATGATACTTTTAATGTATTGTTGGATTGGGTTTGCAAGTATTTTGTTGAGGATTTTTGCATCTGTGTTCATCAGTGATAGTGGCCTGTAATTTTCTGTTTTGGGGATATTTTTGTCTGGTTTTGGTATCAGGGTGATGTTGGCCTCATAGAATGAGTACTGAAGTGTTCCTTCCTCTGCAGTATTTTGGAATAGTTTCAGAAGGATAGGTGTTAACTCTTCTTTAAATGTTTGGTAGAATTCACCTGTGAGGCCATTTGGTCCTGGACTTTGGTTTGCTGGGAATTTTTTTTTTTTTTTTTTCTTTTTGTGGTACACGGGCCTCCCACCGCTGTGGCCTCTCCCGCCGCAGAGCACAGGCTCCAGACGTGCAGGCCCAGCGGCCATGGCCCACGGGCCCAGCCACTCCACGGCACGCGGGATCCCCCCAGACAGGGGCACGAACCCGTATCCCCTGCATTGGCAGGCGGACTCTCAACCACTGCACCACCAGGGAAGCCCTGCTGGGAGTTTTTAAATTACTGCTTCAATTTTAGTATATGTGCTGCTGAAGTGAGCACTAAATTACTGCTTCAGTTTCATTACTGCTAATTGGTCTGTTCATATTTTCTGTTTCTTCCTGGTTCAGTCTTGGGAGATTGTACCTTTCTAAGAATTTGTCATTTCTTCTAGGTTGTCCATTTTATTGGTATAGAGTTGTTCATAGTAGTCTCTTATGATCCTTTGTATTTCTGTGGTGTTGGTTGTAACTTCTCCTTTTTGTGTCTAATTTCATTGATTTGAGCACTCGCCCTCTTTTTCTTGATGAGTCTGCTAAAGGTTTATCAATTTTGTTTACTTAATTTTTTATTTTATTTTACTTTTTCTTGGCCATGCCACGTGGCATGCGGGATCTTAGTTCCCCATCCAGGGATCGATCCCATCCCCCCTTCAGTGGAAGGGTGGAATGCTAACCACTGGATCACCAGGGAATTACCATCATAATATATATATTTGTTTTTGTTGTTTATTTTTTCAAAGAATCAGATTTTAGTATCATTTTATGATATTTTCTGTTGTTTTTTAAATGTCTATTTCATTTGTCTCTGCTCTGATCATTATGATTTCTTTCCTTCCACTAACATTGGGTTTTGTTTGTTCTTCTTTCTTCAATTCCTTTAGGTATAAGTTTAGGTTGTTTATTTGTAATTTTTCTTGTTTCCTGCGGTAAGCTTGTATTGCTATAAACTTCCCTCTTAAAACTGCTTTTGCTGTTTCATAGGTTTTGGATCATCATGTTTTTGTTTTCATTTGTCTCTAGGTATTTTAAAATTTCCTCTTTGATTTCTTCAGTGATCCATTAGCTGTTTAGTACCATGTTGTTTAGCCAACATATGTTTATGTTTTTTGCAGTTTTTTTCTTGTAGTTGATTTCTAGCCTCAAAGTGTTGTGGTTGGAAAAGATGCTTTATATGATTTTAGTTTTCATAAATTTACCGAGAATTGTTTTGTGGCCTAACATGTGATTTATCTTGGAGAATGTTCCATGTGCACTTGAAAAGAATATATATTCTAATGCTTTCAGATGGAATGCTCTCTCTCTATATGAATTAAGTCCATTTGGTCTAAAGTGTTATTTAAGGCCTGTGTTTTCTTCCTGATTTTCTGTCTAGATGATCTGTCCATTGGTGTAAGTTGGGTGTTAAAATCCCCTAGTATTGTGTCATGGTTGATTTCTCCTTTTATGTCTGTTAACATTTGCCTTATATATTGAGGTGCTCGTATGTTGGGTGCATACCTATTTACCCTTCAAGACTAGCTGGTTAGGCCTGCCCCAGGCTCTTATCAAATTACAGCTTTTTCCCAGGATCCCAGTGCCTGTGAGATTCTGTGTTCACCCTTTAAGGGTGAAGTCTTTATTTCTGCTAGTCCTGTGGGGCTGTCAAAATTAAACCCTGGTGGCCTTCAAAGCCAAATGCTCTGGGGGCTCATCTTCCCAGTGCAGAACCCTCGGGTAGGGAGCCCGATGTGGGGCTCAGAACCTCACTCCTGTGGGAGAGCCTCTGCAGTACAGCTATTCTCCAGTTTGTGGGTCACCCACTTGGAGGTATGGGATTTGATTACATCACAAGTCTGCCCCTCCCACCCGTGTCACTGTGGTTCTTTCTTTATGTCTTTAGTTGTAGTGATGCTGAAAGCTCGACCTCTGTGCACCAGTGTCAGATCGAATCTCAGAGACAGGGTTTTGGGTGAAGTAGGAAAGAATAGCTTTATTGCTTTGCCAGGCAAAAGGGGACACAGTGGCGTCCCACCCTCGAAAACTGTGTGTCCCAACCCAGGGAGATTTGGTGAGGAGTTTTATAGCAAGGGTTCAAGGGTGTGGGGTTGCTGATAAGACTAGGATGTGTACAGGGCCTGCACTCCTTTAATCTGGTCTCAGGTAATCTTTTAATGAGCTTCTCTGGTTCCTTTAATCTGGTCCCAGGTGGTCTTCTCTGGAATGAAGAATGCTGACATCTTCCATTTGTTGGGGGCTTTAGTTCTATAAATTGCTCAAAGATATTGTTATGTGTATCCCTTCAGGCTGAACCAGGACCCTGCCCCAAGGCTGCACTGTTGTTTCTTAGCGGCTCCTCCTTTGTCTCTGCATCCCCTCCCTTCCTCCTGATTAGCAACTGTTTGAACCTGCCCTCTGGGGCTCAGGGAAGGTCATGGAGGTCATTCCCTACAAGGAATGGGGGAGAGAAAGGGTCCGTGCCCAGGAGCCGCACAGGGTCCTGCTCGGTTTCAGTAGAAGATCTTTTCTGATGGGTTCCAGTCATTTTCATCGATAGCTGTTCTGCAGAACTTGTGATATTGGTGTGCTCATGAGAGGAGGTGAGCTCAGGGTCTTTCTACTCTGTCATCTTGGCTGCTCTCCAGAATACATTTAATTTTTAGTTAAAGTTAAGAAATACACTTAAATTATAAGTTAAAGTTAATTTTGTGATATCCCATGAGACTGTGTCGTGTGACAAAACTACCCCTAAATTACAGCGCTGTTCAAATTGTCTTTCAAAATGGCTTCTAATTTTGAAATTTATAAGATGTCTTGTCATGCAGAGTCTGAATTTGTTAACACAGGTTAAAAGATTCCAAATTCTCAAAGGATGTACTAGAATATACTACAATGCATGTGTTTCCTAGAAGCATATTTTTATACAGCCCTATGAATACATTCCCAAACCTTTGAATATACTCATGGAATAAAACAACATGTTCTGGTACTTATTGATCTTGCTATTTTCTAGGGAAAAAACACACCACTTAGATAATATAAATGGGTTATTATTAGTGCCAGGATTTATTACAAAAAGTGTGAAAAGAATCCTATCTTGGGGCTATAAACACAGGCTTCTTGAGACACTTTCCTGTTAAGTTTCAGGAATTTCTAATTTTCCTCTGGGAGCCTTGTAAGGTCTGCCCTCTTCACTTTACAGGAAACCTATTAAGCCTTTTCCTGATTCCACACCCATATTAATCTTGATCCTCTTGTCTGAGCCCCCCTTTCATGAGTCTCTACATTATTCTTTAGAACGAACCTGCTTTGTGAGGGCTTCCACTCCTGCTTCTGCCTTGATTGCTTTCATTCCCTCTGACTCCTGAAGGTTTACTATCTACCCGCTCTGTGTCACTTAACTGTATACTCTCTTGTGAGCGTATCTTACCTTCCTAATGGGGTTATAAGCTCCTAGATGGCAAGGGCGACGCCTTATCTTCCTTCTGATTTCCTTTGGTATTGAGTGCAATGTAATTTAAATTGAAAGTGATCAAAAAGCTTTTTCAATGAAGATTCCATTTTTATAAATAACACTGCATTTCTGTAAATATTAGGACAAGTGGGCTTAGTGGAAATTTCAGTTAATTTAGACTTTTTATGTACAAGGATGCCAGGGAAGGCATTTTATCATATTGGATCGTAAGTTGTCAAGAAGGAGGATTAATAAGATGAAATTTTCAGAAAAAAAGGTATGGCATATCTATATTTCCTGTATTTGTGGTCAGAGACTATACTCTTAAGCTTAAGCTTTTGCCCAAATAGGATCAAGCAGGGTATGGCTGGTTAAAGTAATCAACTTGAAATTACTGCATACTCACAACATGTTTATTCTGTTGCACTTAAAAGAAACAAATACCAGCTAACTTAACAAAATAATTTACTATGTTAGCTCATAGAATGAAATGGAAGGCTGGAGAAACCAGGCTTGGGCATCCCTAGGGAGCAAAGGTAGTAGGATGCGACAGAGGGTTTCTTTAATGCACCACCACTGGGATCAATAAACTCCAAATATTTTTCTTTTATTAGAGGATTTCACTTGAGATTCAGGATCCTGGGAGAGAGGTCCTACTGGCCTTGTTTGGATCAGGTTCTACTCTATAGGTCAAGATCAAGGAACCTTGATTAATAGTCCCACCAACCATCTACCCATGAGGAAGATCCACGTGCTCCAAAGGAAACTGAGTACCATTACAGCAGGGAGGAAAGGCTAGTCTATTTGTGAAATCCCCTTACAGAACATAGAATATCAGAGAACTAGCAGGTGGGCGACATCTAAGGAATAGCGGAAAGTACAGGAGAAATGTGTTGCCCTGACAGAAAACAAGAAATCACTAAATGGTATTTTTCACCATGTTCTCTTCAGGCTACAAGTATCTCAAACTATGTGACAATTAAAGGTCAGAAGCTCTTAGCCAACTCTTTATAAAAACTCGTCTTTCTAGTCTAAGTTGATATATATGGAAGCTTTGTATTTCAAAGGTTTGCTCTCCCAAATATTTACTGTGAGAAGAATTTCTCTGGCTTCTGTCCTATGTGTTGAAATGTCACCCGAGGCAAGGCAAAAGCAAAACAAAGCAAGGCAAAGGTACTTGGTGTATAAAGGCATTTCTGTCTACTTCAGTTTGCCAACTGGCAAGGGAGATGTTCCTCACCCTTTCACTGCCTTCCCCCCTGCCCTCCAGAAAATACTGGCTTTATTTATGACTGTGGTGCTTTGCTTTGTAAACGTGTACTTTTCCTGGGGTGCTGTAATTTGAAGATTTAAATGAAGGACAGTGTCTTATGCATTTGTTTTTATACAGTCTTTTAGTCTCATTAGGTGTTTGGCTATTGCTATCATATATTATCTAGTTTAGGAAATTAAGGCTGTCTTTTCTTTAAAAGGTATTCTAAACAGGAATTTCAGAGTACTACATTGTCATTAGGAGGAACAGAATTTTATTATTTACTTTTACAATAGAGTAGGTACTGGAGAGAGTAAACTTCTGATGAAGGGGCATATCTGAACACTTCAGAGGGTTTCGATATTTGGAAGTTTAGAGTATTCTGTCTGCTAACACAATCGTGTGTTCTGGGAGACTGGATTTTATACACCACACTTTTGTGCACAGATTGTAATATCTTTCAGTTTTCAGTTATGAAATATTGAAAGTAAATTCGTACAAAATCCTATGGCAGGTGGTGACGTGATTTTTGCCCAGGGCTTTGAATGTCAAAATAGAGAAATTCACTGAGGCTCAGGTAAATTGATGGGTGTAACTATGACTCTCTTAAGGTAGCCACATGCCTCACCATCTAATTAGGGATATGCATGAATGGATGAATGATATTCCTACTCTCTTTACCTATTATCTGATGAAACTACAGCCAAGGGGATGGTTTGGCAAAAATCTGTGCACAAAGAAGGCTGTTGAACCTGACTGTAAACCTGGCATGGTGAAGAGAGACAGGAGGTGAGGATTAAGTGGGAGGCCCTGTTGGGGGCAGGAAGTTCAGGCCTGGGCCTCCAAATCCATTGCCATGTAAACTGTTTCAGAACTTATAAAGAATGAATGTTTCAAATTCCTTTAAAATATCATTTTGATACCAAAACCTAGTCAAAATTAAAAACAAAAAGAGACAAATCTCACTTATGAATTTAACCCTCCCTCAAATAGACTGACATAATCAAAGTAGGGCATGAACCAGGGAGGATTTAGTCTACTGATTCAAGTATCGTTCACTAGTAGAAAATACAGATTTTGTTATATTGAAAATTAAAAGGAGCAAATCATAATTATCTCCCTATGCACTGGAAATGCATTTCAGAAAAGTTTAATAAACATTCTTTATAATAGGGCTTCCCCGGTGGCACAGCGGTTGAGAGTCTGCCTGCCGATGCAGGGGACACGGGTTCGTGCCCCGGGCCGGGAAGATCCCACATGCCGCGGAGCGGCTGCGCCCTTGAGCCATGGCCGCTGAGCCTGCGCATCCGGAGCCTGTTGCTCCGCAACGGGAGAGGCCACAACAGTGAGAGGCCCGCGTACCGCAAAAAAAAAAAAAAAAAAAACCCAAAACTTTATTATAATGCTCAAAAGTAGAGACTTTTTTCCTTAACTTTGTGAAATATATCTATCTCAGCCTCGGAAGCAGCACCATGACACTTGAAGGCTTTCCCATTGAATTTAGGAACTAGACAACGATGTGTACTCTTATTATTTAACGTTATTCTAGATGCTTGTCCCACGCAAAGGCAAAAGAAGGAAGTTAGATAGACGCGTACAAATCCAAAGTTGGGGGTAAAACTACCACTGTTTGTAGATGGTTATATAACTGTATTGTATTAAAGATTGTATGTATCCAAGAGAATCTACTTCAAACAAAAGATTTTATAGTAAGGTAGTGGAGTCCAAAATTAACATACAGATATTAATAGCTTTTACATATACAAACAGAAAACAAATCAAAGAAATAAGCCCAATTATAATATTAGCAAAAAGGATAAGATATATAAAAATAAAATGAAAAGAAATGTTGGGGAAAATTTTAAACACTAAGAACACAAAAATAGACTTGAACAAATGGAAAGATATGAAATGGAAGATAGAGTCAACATCATAAAAGGAGTATTTTTCCTTAAATCAATTTATAATTTAACTCAGTCCTAATGAAAACACCATCAGATTTCTTTTAGAAGCAGACAAACGGATTCTGAAGTTCATATAAAAAGTAAACAAACAAGAGGAACCAAGAAAATATTGAAAAGGTGTGCAATGATGGAGAGAGAGGGAAGGAACTATTTCCACTGGGACTTAAAATATATTAAAAAGACTTAGGGCATTCCCTGGTGGTCCAGTGGTTAAGACTCTGCGCTCTCACTGCCGAGGGCGCGGCTTCAATCTCTGCTCGGGGAGCTAGGACCCTACAATACTCGTGGCGCGGCCGGAAAGAAAAAAGACTTAGTAGTTAAACAAATGTGGTATGGTGAGTGAATAGACAGATCAGTGGAACAGAAAGAAAAATCCAGAAACACCCATATATTCCCAAGAATTAGATACGAATTACAAATGGCTTTTCACCTATGGAACGACACACATCATTCAGAGAATGTTGAGAAATGCAAATTAAAACTATAATGAAATACTGTTTTAAAGCGAACATATTGGCAAAAATCGAGAAGTTTCACAACACACCCAAAGTTGCTGGGGATCTTGTAAATCCGTTTAATCCCTTGAACTCAATTTGCTAATGCTAATTACAGCTACAAATGTATATTTGTAATTGACTCAGCAATTCCTGACAGGTATGTAGGAAGATAAATGTGTATGTAAGGTTATTCACTGCAGCATTGTTTTTCATTGGAAGCCATGGGGACTGGTTAAACAATTAAGAATTACTGGAACACAATGTAGCAGAAAGAAAGGATGAGGAAGGTTACTATGTATGCATTGCAAGGTATTTGTCAAGTGAAAAAAAGCAAGACACACACCAGTGTATATAATGTGCTATTTTTGTGTGTGTAAAAAATTAGAGGAAGTCTTCCCTGGTGGCGCAGTGGTTGAGGGTCAGCCTGCCGATGCAGGGGACACGGGTTCGTGCCCCGGTCCGGGAGGATCCCGTGTGCCGCGGAGTGGCTGGGCCCGTGGGCCATGGCCGCTGGGCCTGCGCGTCCGGAGCCTGTGCTCCGCGGCGGGAGAGGCCACAACGGTGAGAGGCCCGCATACCGCCAAAAAAAAAAAAAAAAAAAATTAGGGGAAATCTGTATATGAGTTAACTTATGTACTCATAAATTAATTCTGGAAGGATATAAAAGAAACAAGAAGCATTGGTTACTGGTGGAGAGAATGGAAGTTAGGTAGGAACTAGGTAGATGGAGACTGTATATTCGTTGTCATTTTTTTTTCATTTTTGAACCATGTGAATGTTTTGCCTATTCAATAAGGAAAACAAACAAACAAGTATACAGCCATATGTGTGTATTTAAGAAAGAAGACTAAGGATGCTCTCTATGTGTTGATAGGGAAGCGTTCCCGAGGATGTTAAGCAAATAAAACAAGGCATGGAATAGAATGTACAATATCCACTTTTTGTTGAAATAGGAAATCTAAGACTATTTTCTTGGTTTTGCTTGCATATTCATAAAGAAACTCTGGAAGGATAATCGAGTGTGAACATTGTGATGTGCTGCCTCCAGACCCCCTTAGGAATGAAAGATTTCTTGCTGAAGCAGCTGAAGGGCTGCTGACAGTTGTCCTTCAGGGAACAAACCCCATGGGTAATGATTGCCTCTTTTGAAGAGAGTCACCTCACCTGAGGTCATGCCCCCTTCTGGGGTGGCCTGCAATCAGTGAATTAGCAACATGGGCGTGTGAAGGGCCAGCTTCCCACCCCCAACTCAGGGCAACTCTGAAGGGTCAGCCAGCTTTAGAAATCCCCTTCCTTAAGCTGCATGGTAATTTACCTTCTGCTGCTGTCTGGTCTCTTCCATAGAAAGAGAACACTTTTAGTAAACCTCCTCTTGCTAATAAGTAAGAGTGTGTCCTGGGGAACTCAACGTGCCACAGGAAACCAAAAACAGTGATTTCCTGTGCTTGGGTTGGGGTGGGAACCTGGTGAACGGGGGCAAGTTTGGGAAGAAGACTTTACACTCTACACTCTATGCCTTTTTAAAAAATTGAAGTATAGTTGATTTACAATGTCGTGTGAGTTTCAGGTGTACGGCAGTGATTCCGAGTCTTTTCCCTTCTAGGTTATTACAGAAATATTGAATAGAGTTCCCTGTGCTATACAGTAGGTCCCTGTTGGTTATCTATTTTATATATGGTAGTGTGTATATGTTAATCCCAAACTCCGAATTTATCCCTTTTATGATATAAAAAACATCTTTTTGGAAACATGTGGATGTATTACTTATTCAAATCAGAAATCAAAATTTTAAAGTTAACTTGGTATATCGATGATATTTTATCCTTTTCCTCTTATATTTTGAGAGAACTTTTTTTATGTTTCAATTTGGGAGGAGATATTTTTAATCTAAAATACCATGCCTCGCTACACTCTAAATATGCTCTTCTTTTTTTCTTTTTGTTTTTGCTTAGGACCTACAGAGAAACACCGCCTTGATCTCACATTACAATGGAATTTAAGAAGCCACCTGACGGTGGCTGGGGCTGGGTGATTGTACTGGCCTCCCTCTTTACTCAGTTTTTGTGTTACGGATCTCCGCTAGCTGTTGGCGTCTTGTACATAGAATGGCTGGACGCCTTTGGTGAAGGGAAGGGAAAAACAGCCTGGGTCGGATCCCTTGCAAGTGGAGTTGGCTTGCTTGCAAGTAAGTGGAGAAACTTATGCTTCTCCTCACTCATTAATCATTTAATTACATTTGCTGCATTATTCACATTGTGCAAGACATAGGAGGCTGTTTTCTTTTTTTAAAGTATAGCACCTACTTTGCTGCCTTCACTGAGATTATAAACCACTCTTTCACTGTCATAAATCTATGTGACAATACAGGAATTCCATCAGAGATTCAGTTGTCCATTCATTCATTCCTTTATATATTTATTTGCTACTGTGTGCCAGGCAGTGTGCTGGATGCTGGATATGAAAGGGTGAATGGCAAACACATCATTTCTGCCTTTAAGAGGCTCAGTCTAGTGAGACACACATTTCCACAAATAAGAAAGATACAAGGGTATAAGGGCAGTGATCCAGGTATGTGCGATGAACGCTGGTGACCAAAGGACCAAATATTTTTCAGCAGTCCTGAGAACAGTTCCTCTATGATTCATAATTACTCCTCTCTGATTCGGATACACCGTGATCAGATCGCATGTCCTACATTTGTGTCACCTTCTTAAGAAAAATTTGATATGACAAAGAGTAGTCCCTTCTCAACAATGATAATGACATTAAGGATTTAAATATAGTGTTATGTGTAAGATGTATGTGATGTATTTTGTGTGACCTTCATAAAATGTCTCCAAAAGTAATATTCTTTTTTTTTTTAATTTATTTTATTTATTTATTTATATTTGGCTGCGTTGGGTCTTCGTTGCTGTGCGTGGGCTTTCTCTAGTTGCAGCGAGCGGGGTCTACTCTTAGTTGTGGTGCGAGGGCTTCTCATCGTGGTGGCTTCTCTTGTTGTGGCTCACGGGCTCTAGGCGCACAGGCTTCAGTAGTTCTGGCTCGCGGGCTTAGTAGTTGTGGCTTGCAGACTCTAGAGCGCAGGCTTAGTAGTTGTGGCGCATGGGCTTAGTTGCTCCGTGGCATGTAGGATCTTCCCGGACCAGGGATCGAACCCGTGTCCCCTGCATTGGCAGGCTGATTCTTAACCACTGTGCCACCAGGGAAGCCCCAAAAATAATATTCTTGATAAACATTTATCAAGTATGATATAATAGTGATTCTTAACATCTATAGACAGCACAGTAGAGCGGCTTTTTTTTTAAGGACAAAATCATATGCACTTCAGTTTCTGGAGTCATAGTTTGAGCTCTGCAGTAGTATTTAGTGATCATCAGTCTAACGTACTTGGAACTAGTGAAGAACAGACATGCTGTATACACACTACTATATATAAAATAGATAACTAATAAGTACCTACTGTACAGCACATGGAACTCTGTTCAGTACTCTGTAATGGCCTATATGGGAATAGGATCTAAAAAAGAGTGGATATATGAATATGTATAACTGATTCAGTTTGTTGTACAGCAGACACTAACACAACATTGTAAGTGAACTACACCCCAATAAAAATTTTTTAAAAAGAACAGATATGCTAAGACGTAGCCCTGGAGTCTTATCCTGAGCTATGACCTTTACATGATTCATTGAGCAAATCACAATCTCTATTCTTATGGGGAAAATAAGGACAGTGAGTGTGGTGATTTATAAGGTATTTTTCAACTCTAAAATGATTTACAAAGAAAATGCATTGGCCATTCCTTCTTTTAAATCTGTTATCTTTCCTGATCACTAAAGGGGACTTCTTAAAACAAAACAAAACAAAAATAGTTGCTTCCAATTGATGAATTACTTGTTAAATTAAAAACAAGACTTGAAAAACAATGCTGGATCATGTGGCCACCTCAGATAAGAGAACTAAACATAACTAAACAAGCGAAAATAACACTGTCATTATAAGCGTCAGAAAAGCAGGAAACATTTGCCAAGATTTGTTTGAAAGAGTTTTTCAAAATGTGGATTGTTTGTAAAGCTGTCAAAGTACAAGTGGATGATGATTGATATGTTTGAGAATATAATTTTTAGAAAATGATCTGGTGAGAAGAGAATTTTTAAATGTTCTCCAATTAGTCATTTCTTTTTTGGCTGTGTCGGGTCTTAGTTGCGGCATGCGGGATCTTTGTTGAGGCATGCAGGATCTTTCACTGTGGTGCAGGCTCTTCTTTGTGGCACGGGCTTCTCTCTAGTTGTAGCAGCAGGTTTTCTCTCTCTAGTTGTAGTGGGCAGGCTCCAGGGCGCGTGGGCTCTCTAGTTGTGGTGTGCGGGTTCCAGAGCACATGGGCTCGGTAGTTTGCGGCACGCAGGCTCTCTCCTTGAGGCGCAAGAGCTCAGTAGTTGCAGTGCGCGGGCTTAGTTGCCCCGTGGCATGTGGGATCTTAGTTCCCCGACCAGGGATCGAACCCTGAGTCCCCTGCATTGGAAGGCAGATTCTTTACCACTGGACCACCAGGGAAGTCCCAATTAGTCATCGTTTCTATTAGCAAATACAAAGTTAAACAGAAGTTCAATTACCTTGCCTTCCAGCACAGGTCAAAGGGTAATTGAAATGCTATCTCTGTTAGCACATACTTGGAGAACAAAGCTGTTTTTCAGGAAGTCTGTCCAGGTAAGACTTGAGGGTTTGAGGTGTTCAGGGAAGCTGAGATCTTCTTAGGGATGGATGGGGTATTGGTGGTCAGAGCCGATGCTGAGGCTCTGAAAACTGAACTGCAGCTCTCCACTTTCTGCAGGTTCCTAAGTGGATGGACCAGTCTGTCTCAGGGGCCACAAGCAGCTCCCTTCACTTGTAGGCGGGACCAGCTATATAATTTGCAATACCACGTGCAAAATGAAAATGCAAGGACTCCAGTTACAGAAGTTAAGAATTTCAAGACAGCAGCAGCAGGGCAGCAGACCAAGTGCACGGCCCTTCTCAGAGCTGAGTCCAGGCAGCGGCATTGGTTGCGTGCCTACGAGGCCAGCCCTGCTTGATGGGCTGGAGAGAGAGAGCATCCCAGCAAACATCCAGGGAATGAACAAGTACTGGAGGAGTGTTGGGCTGAAGTCAGAGCTAATCTGAGTCCTGGCTGTACCACCCTGTAGCTGAGGGACCTCGTGCAAGTAACTTATCTTCAGTGTCTTCAGCTAGATGAGAAGACCCTCAAAGCAGCTAATCAGAGCTTTTGCAGATAAACATAGAATACGGAGACCAAAGGGTTCCAGAATGAGGAAGCAGTGAGAAAAAAATGATGACTGGAGAGCTAAGACTTACGTGTGTGTGTTTGTGTACATGCCTGTGTGCACTTAAGTTAGTGGCCACTGAGTATCTGTGTTGTCGGCTTCCCTTGGCTCTTCATAGCATAAATGAAGGGACAAATCCTGAAAGCTATGTAATACAGTATTAGCAAGAGGGCGTCTAGCGGTGTTTGAGCCACATTCATCATGTACTTTGTGGACAACTTTCTTCTACACGAAAACAAACGGATCGGATCCGGTCCTACCTTGGAAATAGGAAAAGTACATCTCATCATGATTGTCAGTGATTCTTAACCAGGGAGATAATCAGAATCATCTGTAGAAAGATTTCAGCATGTAAATGCTTGGATTTGACCCTCAGACATTCTAATTCAGTCAGTCTGCAGTGGGGCCCACATACATGAATCTTTTTCAAGCCCCCAAAGTGATTTTCAGTTGGGAGCTACCACTGGCTTAAGCCCTCTCTGCTTAGATGGCAGTCTTGCACTCCTTGATGATTCTCAAATGTATATTGGTGCTGACATATTTATAAAGGGAACTCTTGTAGGTTTCTGTCTGCTTGAATGTGTCACTGTGTATGCCATGTAAACCGTGACAAATTGTGTCCAGTGGCCCCAATTCTGGGGAATAAACACATAAACGGACATCTTTGCATCCTTTTTGATTTATATATATATGTATTATATATTTACATAAATACATCTTTGATAGTTGCTCTTAAAATCAGGAGTATATATGAATTACTTGAGCTTGTCTAAAAAGCCAGTTTCTTACTCATCGGTGCTGTGAGGTGGGGACGGAGGGTGGTCCCAGGAATCTTCTTTTTAACTAGTTACCCAGGTGATTCTGATGCAGCAAGCCATATCGTAGCTGTGAGGAACATGAGTTGTTTTCTTTACCCAGTTTTGTCCAGAGAAGGCCTGGTAGGTGTCGTCCTTGACTAGTTCTGTGATCCGACCTCTGGAGATTTATAATTGAGTAAGCACAGCAGAGGTACATTTGCTAAGCAACATACAAAGTCTGCTTTTCATGTACTTGTCCCTTTAGTTCAAAAAGTGCCCCTTGGGCTTCCCTGGTGGTGCAGTGGTTGAGAGTCCGCCTGCCGAAGCAGGGGATGCGGGTTCGTGCCCCGGTCCGGGAGGATCCCACGTGCCGCCGAGCGGCTGGGCCCGTGAGCCATGGCCGCTGAGCGTGCGCGTCCGGAGCCTGTGCTCCGCAACGGGAGAGGCCCGCGTACCGCAAAAAAAAAAAAAAAAAAAAACACAAAAACCCAAAAAGTGCCCCTTGTGTGCCTGGCTCAATACCAGCCACCTTTACTTACTTGATCTTGGTCGATCCTCATAATAACACACTGAAATAGGCATTATTGTCCTTAAGGTTTAGTGACCTGCCCAAGATGAACACATTGTCTAAGAGGAAGATTGGAAAAAAAAGGAGACAAAGATTGACACCCAAGCAATGGTTTTTCTAACCTGTTAAGTCTGTTTCTTCATCTTTAAATTGGAGATAATAAAAGTACCTACCTGGGACTTCCCTGGTTGTCCAGTGGTTAAGACTCCACATCTTCCACTGCAGGGGGCATGGGTTCCATCCTTGGTTGGGGAATTAAGATTCTGCATGCTGCGCGGCACAGACAAAAATATAAACAAATAAAAAATAAAAGTACCTACCTTATATGATTGCCATGTAGAATACTTGAGATGGTGCTCGGCATATGGTAGGTACTCAACAAATATTAGTTATTAAAGAACAACAATCCCCCACAAATAAAATTACTCTCCCAGGCAGTCCCAGCCAAACTGTGGAATCTGCAAAAGAAAGGGACCGGGCTTCCCTGGTGGCGCAGTGGTTGAGAGTCCGCCTGCCGATGCAGGGGACACGGGTTCGTGGCCTGGTCCGGGAAGATCCCACATGCTGCGGAGCCTGCGCGTCCGGAGCCTGTGCTCCACAGCGGGAGAGGCCACAGCAGTGAGAGGCCCACGTACCGCAAAAAAAAAAAAAAAAGAAAGGGACCCTTCAGCCTGAAAGACAAAGACATTTCTAGGGGGATGGGCAGGAGGGAGAGCTGTCAAGATTGTATCTAAGCATCTGGAATTTAAAGGCCCACCCATTGTCTTTAACAAACCCAGATTTGGGCAGTAGCTAAGAATAGCGGAAAGACATGCAATTCTTAACTTTATACTCTTTATAACCTTAATTCTTTCTCTTTGAAACTTGAGTAATTGAGAAAATACTAAGAAGTAGACCTCTCATCTGAATTGTTTTTCCAGATGATCCTTAGGATGAAGAAAGCTGAATATCAAGGATTCGGCCTCCCTCAGTTATACACCGTCATCACGCACACTCAGAAAATCTCTTCTCCTGTGTGTTAGGGAGGCCCAGACATCATCTCTGCTATAAGGGATTTAGAGTCTCAGGGCAGAGACAAAAAAAAAGGGTAGTAATGCCTTGAGACTTCACCACAAATACCAAGAACAGCAAGAACAAGGCAGTCTCTGGAGTTTTATAGAGATAGGCTGTGAAGTGGTCCAGAGGGGAGGGTGGGCTGGGCCAGAGGCATGGGCATGGAGAGGGCAGTCCACGCAGAGTCCCCGTATGCAAAGCCCTGGCATCGCGCTGCAGGTGATGCAGTCTGGTAGAGTACATTTGGCTGCAGGAGGAGTGATGTGTTAGGAGCTGTGATAGTCTGTGTCTACTTGGCTAGGGCTGCATTCCACAGTTAGTCAAACACTCATGGAGGTATCACTGTGAAGGTATCTTATAGATGCGCTCCAAGTCCATAATCAATTGACTTGAAGTAAGCGAGATTATATTAAATAATCTAGGTGGATCTGATTCAATTCACTGAAAGTCTTTATGAGTAGAAATGAGCTTTTCCAGAAGAAGAAATTCAGCCTACGGCTATAGCTTCATCCTGTGGGAGAGAGTTCCAATCGGCCCTTCCTGAGGCCTAGTCCTGTGGATGCTGTCCTTGCCTAGCCAGGTCCCAAAACCACGTAAGCCAGTTCCTTACAATAAATCTCTTAATGGAAGTCTTCTTCTGGTTCAGTTTCTCTGGTAGAAACCTGAAGGATTCAGAAGGAATGGAAGGTAACTGAACTAAAGGGCGATCATGGCCTTATATTGTTTTAAGTTGGGAGAAAGCACGCTTTGGTTGGGTGTTATGCTTCACATTCAAGGAGAAGGGTGGGACCATTTTTCTGACCACAGAGGTGCTGATACAGCAGGGAGATCTTTTGTTCTGTAGTTTTGTACTCCAGATAGATTTAACAGTCCCCTCCCTCTCTCTTTTTTTTGTCTTTAATTCCTCCAAAGATCTTCAAATCCCTAATGAGTCAGTACATCTATCTCCGGGTTAATATAATGAGTCAGTATAGCCAACAGGCTTGCTGCATGAGTTGTGAGTGTTGGCAGAGCTGACTTTCAGCATTATCTGTATGGTTTTACCCCCTGTTAACTCCTTGCGTAGGACTGAATTCCTGCCTCCTACAAGGATGCTGTTACATTGGCCCATTCCCAGTGTGCTAGGCAGGTCTAGGGTTTGGTGAGAATCTTGGCAGGTTTTGCTGACTTGAAGAAGGCAAATGTACATGATACACCAAAGCAACCGATAAGCAAGGTGATCGGTATACTTGAGAGCAAGGATTTGAGTGGGTGTGGTTCTGTAGTAGTACCTTTTTCTTCCCCAGGAAGATGAACTTAAAATTCCTGATCTCAGGGCCTTCCCTGGTGGTCCAGTGGTTAAGACTCGACCTTCCAGTGCGGGGCGCGGGTTCCCTCTCTGGTCGGGGAACTAAGGTCCCACATGCTGCAGGGTGTGACCAAAAATTTAAAAAAAAAAGGGGGGGGAGTAAGAAGTGAGAAACCTGCCAGTTTATTGGGCTCCCCGCCTTGTAAGTAGAGGGATAGGACTCGTGGGCCTAATCAATCTGCTGTCTTAGGAAATCCTTGCAGTGCTACAAGCACACAGCCTGGTTACTGCTATAATTTATTTCTCATTGTACCGTCAGCATACTTATGACAGTAGGCCTGGCCATCCTACCACTCTGGGAACTCTCTGAAACTTTCTGGGAGAGAGAAGTGCATGGAAGTTGATTTCTTTCCCAAAGGGAATAATTTCTTTTCCAAAGCTGTCTTATAAAAATTACAACTTGGAGAACCACATTATAATTCTCTTCTCTCCATTGAGAATGTATTTTCATCTCTTTTGACAATACTTCACAGCCCAGTTCAAGGCTCAGTTCTTTGGCCCATGGTGATCTCCCTTTTCTGAAATCCCCAAACACATGATCTGAACCTTTCTTTTGTGCTTATTGCCCATGGCCTTAGGTTTTGATGTGTGTTTGTTTTGCATTTTGGTCTAGGTCAGAAATTTTGCGTCTTCTTCTCTGTGTCCTTATCTACCATGATATGGGACTCCAGTGCTGTGTGGTCCAGTACAGTAAGCACTGGCCACATGTGGCTGTTGGGCACTTGAAATGTGGCTAGTCCAAGATGAGATGTGCTATACGTGTTAACAAATACACAGTGAATTTCAAAGACTTAGTACAAAACAAAGGAGTGTAAAATATCTCTTTAATCATGTTGAAATGATGATGTTTTCGATGTATTTGGTTAGATAAAATATATTATTGAAATCAATTTTACCTCTTATTTATCTAATGTAGCTAGTAGAAAGTTTAAAATTCCATGTGTGCCTCCTTATCTTTCTGTTTTGCAGCAGTGCTGCTCTAATGGATGCTTGGTAAATAGTGAAGGAATGGTAATGGTCAAATATTTACTCTTTTGTTTGATTAATGCAGACCTAAATTTATGTTACTAACAAACTTTTAAAGATGTGTATTCTTCCTATTCATTTTAATAGCCAGCAAAAATTTAACTCCATTTCTTCCCACATTACCCTGAAGGGCTAAAGGAAACAATTTCATCCCTTAACGTGTACATCATTCTGACTTCCTTAGAACAGCTCATCCTTCTCATTTTCTTTCTTTTTTTAAAAAATAATTTTTTGGGGGGTATAGTTGATTTTCAGTGTTGTGTTAGTTTCTGCTGTACAGCAAAGTGAATCAGTTATACATATGCATATGCATATATCCACTCTTTTTTTAGATTCTTTTCCCATATAGGTCATTACAGAACACCGAGTAGTGTTCCCTGTGCTATACAGTAGGTTCTTATTAGTTATCTATTTTATATATAGTAGTGTATATATGTCAATCCCAGTTTCCCAATTTATCCCTCCCCTCCTTTCCCCCTTGGTAACCATAAGTTTGTTTTCTACATCTGTGACTCTGTTTCTGTTTTGTAAATAAGTTCATTTGTACCATTTTTTAGATTCCACGAAAAGCAGTATCATATGATATTTGTCTTTGTCTGACTTACTTCACTTAGTGTGATCAGCTCTAGGTCCATCCATGTCACTGCAAATGGCATTATTTTGTTCTCTTTTATGGCTGAGTAATATTCTGTTGTATATATGTACCACATCTTCTCATCCTTCTCATTTTCTAATTCACCCTTGATCATAACAAAACACTTTTTCCGCAAGAGTTTTCATTTTCATTTCCTTCATTTAATTCCCCTCATTGGCTGAGAATGATATCAATCAGTCTGATTTGCAGATGACCATTAACAAATGATTTTATGTTTTTGTTTCGTTTTGTATTTAAGTGGTTGTAAGGCTTGAAAGTCCGACCGCATCCTCCTTTCGTTCCTCATTCATCACTTGGGTTTATAGCAACAGTCCCTGACCTTTTTGGCACCAGGGACTGGTTTCGTGGAAGACAATTTTTCCATGGGGTGGGAGATGGTTCAGGCAGTAATGTGAGCGGTGGGGAGCGGCAGATGAAGCTGTGCTCGCTCGCCCACCACTCACCTCCTGCTGTGTGGCCTGGTTCCTAACAGGCCTCAGGACCAGTACTGGTCTGTGGCCCAGAGGTTGGAGACCCTTGGTTTATAGAGTTACTCCCTAATATATAGGTTCTTACCTTTTTTGAGGGAACGTGTCAGCATTGTGCCAAAGATGTTGCCAGGCTACTATGCAGGAGAACGGAATATCTTTTAAGAGCCCTGCATACGTCTTAGCGCCCCACCTGCCATCCTCAGACCCGTCTTCTGTTCTGATTGCTAGCTCTGCTACTTAGCATTTTCAGTTCATCCAACCAATGAAGATTAATCACCCAGGCAGAAGGTAGTAATAATGGCCCCTAAACCCCAATACACATACAACCGTGAGTTCAAGAAGACTTTTTATGAAAGGCAAAATGAATATAAAGGCAGTGATATGTAGTGTGTGTGTGTAACTATCTTCTTTTTTTTTTTTAGGAAATTTCTTCACCTATTTATAAAAATCCTCAAATAGAAAAAAACACAAGGAAAATTAGGCAATCTTTTGAACTGATTGATAATGAAAATAATATATTATTTTTTTCATTAAGCCAAAGTAGTGCTTAGTGGGCAATGTAAGCTTTAAATTTGTATACTAAGGAAAAATTATAATTTCTATAACCGTTTTCCAGGACAGAAGTCTGGCAGACTTGGCTGGGTATGCTGCTTAGGGTCTCAGAAGGCCAAAATCAGGGTGTCAGCTGTTCTCGGCCCTTATCCGGAGACTGAGGGAAAGTCCATTTTAAGGCTCACTAGGTTGTTAGCTAAATTCAATTCTGTGTGGCTGTAGGACTGAAGTCCTCATTTCTTTACTAGCCTTTGCCCAGAGGTCATTCTCGGTTTCTAGAAAGGAACACTGTTCAAACTCGTTTATAAGGTTAAAATTATCCTGACTCTAAAACCAGACTGATACATTACAAAATAAACAAATAAACAAACAAAATGAATATAAAGGCAGTGATATGTAGTGTGTGTGTGTGTGTGTGTGTGTGTGTGTGTGTGTGTAACTTCTTACTGGCTTCCATTTTACGCTGAAATTGTATCCTTCTCACTATTTCCTTATTAAAATATTCCTTCTTCCTCTTTAATGAAATGACAGTGATAATAGATAGTTATTACATTTAAAAATGTCTTTACTTGTCAAAACAGGAAAATTGGCAACCCAGTGATGACGTTCCTCCCTCCCTTTTTTCCTAAAATTTTATAGATTCCAAGGAGTGGAGTTACTGGTTCATATTACAAGTTAAGTACCTTTTGTTCCAAAAGTCCCTTCTGCAAAGTAAAAGACCTGAAGCCTCATAAGAAATCTCCCCTGAGAGTAGTCCTTTGATTTAATGAATCTGAGTAATTCAGATGAGGAGTGCTGAGGAGTAATCTATGGTTTATCATCTTGGAGAACTTGCCTGTTACTAGGAAGAGCTAAACACATAAATGTGTCAGTTTTGTCGATGTGACTCACTGGTCACTTCCAGTTATACTTTGCCCTAATTGTTATTGATGAAACCTGGGGCTATTGTGGTTTAAATCTGTGTAAATCAAGTCTAGAAATACCCTGGTTCTGAGGATGAGAATAAAATAGTTTGCTCTAAACTTTTAAACACCAAAATGAACATAAATCTCATGTTTTCATCTTCTGTAAATTCATAAAGTTACTTAGGCTGTAAGATATTAACAAAAGTACATAGGTGTTTTTTAAATTGATATTTCTAGAAAAACATTAAGGTGCCAATGGAAATACATCTCAATTGGGAAGAATGCTGGGCTGACTTTGGCCTTAGCCCTGTCATTGATTAGCTATGGATTCTTGGTCAAATCACATGATCCTTCTAAACTACAGTTTCATCATTTTTTAAATGAGGTCTTTGGACCCTTTCCAAGGCCCCATTCAGCTCTAAAATTCTTTGTCTTTAACCTCTGACATCAAGATTTTTTCCTCTAAGTAAGCAGCAGGTGGTGGTGTGAAAGTAGAGAATTTTTTTTCTTCTAGTTTTGTTGAGATATAATGGACATACAGCACTGTATAAGGTTAAGGTGTACAGCACAGTGATTTGACTTACATCGATCGTGAATTGATTACCACAATAAGTTTAGTGAACCTCCATCATTTCATATAGGTACAAGATTAAAGCGATAGAAAAAAATATGTTTTCCCTTGTGATGAGAGCTCTCAGGATTTACCCTCTTAACAACTTTCATATATAACACACAACAGTGTTAATTATATTTATCATGTTGTCCATTTCATCACTAGTACTTACTTATTTTTTTTTTTTTTTTGCGGTACGCGGGCCTCTCACTGTTGTGGCCTCTCCCGTTGCGGAGCACAGGCTCCGGATGCGCAGGCTCAGCGGCCATGGCTCACGGGCCCAGCTGCTCCGTGGCATGCGGGATCCTCCCGGACCGGGGCACAAACCCGTGTCGGCAGGCGGACTGTCAACCACTGGGCCACCAGGGAAGCCCGTACTTATTTATCTTATAACTGGAAATTTATACCTTTTGACCACTATCATCCAAGTCCCCCTCCCCCATCCCCTACCTTTGGTAACCACAAATTTGATCTCTTTTTCTATGAGCCTTTTTGTTGGCTTGTTTGTTTTTGAAGTATAACTGCCTTACAACACTATATTAGTTCCAGTACACAACATAGTGATTTGATATTTCTACACATCTTAAAATGATCACCACAATGAGTAATTACAGTATGTTACCATACTAAGATATTACATAACTTTTGACTATATTCCCCACACAGTACATTTCATACCTGTGACTCATTTATTTTGTAACTGGAAGTTCTAACCTCTTAATTTCCCTCATCTATTTCTCTTTCCCCCTATGCCCCTCCCCTCTGGCAACCACGTGTTTGTTCTCTGACTCTGTGTATCTATGACTCTTTCTGTGTAAATATGTTTTTTCATTTGTTTTGTTTTTTAGATTACACATATGAGTGAAATCATACAGTATTTGTCTTTCTCTGTCTGACTTATTTCACTTAGTATAATATTCTCTAGGTCCATCCATGCTGTCACAAATGACAAGATTTCATTCTTTTTTTATAGCTGAGTAATATTCCATTGTATATATATACCACATCCATTCATCTATTGATGGGCACTTAAGTTGGTTTCATATCCTGGCTATTGTATATAATGCTGCAGTGAAGATAGGGATGCATATATCTTTTCAAATTAGTGTTCTTGTTTTCTTTGGATAAATACCCAGGAGTAGAATTGCTGGATCGTATGGTAGTTCTATTTTTAAGTTTTTGAGGAATCTCCATATTGTTTTCCGTTGTGACTGTACCAGTTTACCTTCCCACCAACAGTGCATGAGGGTTCCCTTTTATCCACATCCTTATCAACACTTGTTATTTGTTATCTTTTTGATAAAGGCCAGACAGGTGTGAGGTGAGAAGTTGTTTAAAAATAGTTTTCAATTTGCTGTTTTCATCTGTCAAAGAATTTCTGCTCATTTCTTCCTTAGGCTTAATTTTATTCAAAGAATCATGTATTAGGCAAACATGATTTAAGAATTTATCACAAAATTTATGATAATGTTATACATTTTATAAAATAGTTGTTTTGGTTGTACATGCTGTGAAAATGATTACCCTTCACCCCACCCCCATCTTCCCAAACTTTGAGTTTCCTTGTAGGGTTAACATGCCTTAAGGAGCATAAATTTAAAGTCCTGCTTTGAGAATGAAACTTGAAACTTTTCAAGTATGCCAGTAACAATCTCTATTTCAATTCCATGTGCCTGTTAAATTTGTAAACACTGACTGTCAATGTCAATACAATTTGGTAAACAACATAGAAGGGTCATGACTTTATGATGTCAACATCCTTTTATGAAACTTAAAATCATTTCTATTTTTGAAGTATCTAAGTGTTTCTCGTTGGGTATACACATAGCTCAACTGTCAGATAAGTTTGGTCTTTCAAATGGATTTTCCTCCTAAAACACTGGAGTAGAATATTCCCCTCTGTCATGTAAATATATCAGTCTGCTCTTCCATATTGGCTCACACAAGAGGGCTTGAAGTGACAGGGGCCAGTTCATGACCAGGGAGGAATGTGGGATGGCTCTAGGCATTGAAAGCTGGTGGTATCTCAGTGGTCATAACCTGGTCTTAAATACGTGCTTAGGAGACTCTGTTATTGGTAAGAACGGGCTTGGGATCATCAGATCCTGGCTCCACCACTTGCTAACAGTGAGACTGTGGATGGATGACACTATCTCTCCATTTGAGGTTTCCTAAAATGTTTTAAGATATGTACAGAAAAGTGTGCATATCATGAGAGTATAGCTCAGTGAATTGTTTTTACAAACCAGACACACCCATGTAATGAGCACATTCACATCCAGGAACAGGACGTTAGCAGTACCTAGAGGTTGGGCTGTGTTTCCTTCTGGTTATAGCTTCCTACCCCCTACCAAAGACCCCCTATCCTGACTTCTGACTGTAGATTAATTTTGTCTGTTTTTGTACTTCTTATGATTGGTATTACACAATGTGTACTTTTTCTTGTCGTATCTTTCACTCCACATACATTTGTGAGATACACCTGCATTACTGTGTATAGCTGTAGGTCATTCATTCTCATGGCCATATGGTAGTCCATTGTATGAATACACCAGAATCTACTTATACCTTCCACTACTGAGGAACATCTGGATCTGTGGGTGCTGGCTACTATGACTAGTTCTGCTATGACCATTTATGTCCATGACGTTTGGTGTAGGTGTACATAGAAGTAGAACTTCAGAGTCATACAGCGCTGTGTTCCGCTTTGGGAGATCACGCTAGCAGTTTATGGGAGTTGTGATTGCTGCACATCCTTGCTCACACTTACTGTTGCCTGCCTTTTGCCATTCTGGTGAGCATGCTTTTTAAAAATTGGGAATAATGATTTGTACCTTGAAAGGTTGTTGTGAACTCAATTAAGATGTTTCTCTTTGCTTTTAAATGTTGGGCTCTTTCTTCTAACCATGGCATGGACAACACTTCTGAGCTTCGGTTTCCTTCCATGTAAATAAGACTACTGGGCTGAGTAACCCTTCATGTCCTTTTATTTCTAATATGCTAAGCTCCGTAGTTGTAGATACTGTCAAGGTAACAGTGGTAGTGAGAGAGAATTTCACTATCACTTAAATCCCAGTACATGAGCAGTTGCCCACTTCCACATAGAACTGGTCCAGGTAATGGTCCCTTTTACCTGTCAGTCAACAGTGCACTTCCTTCCCCAAATTCCAGGTTACATGTAGTATGTAGGACAGTGATACTGACAAAGTCGTGCCCGGGTGGGTAGGGTAGAGGCATTTGCCCCACCTGCCAAAATCTTCTCTAGGAAGGGAGTAACTACCCTCGCTTCATCCCTTTATAAGGATGCTGTGGATAGCATTGAGTCAATCTTAGTTTATTTTTACCATCAATTATATGACTGGCCTTGTGCTGGATAGGAGCTCTGGGTAGAAAAGATGCATGGCAAGTACAGGAGACCAAAATCCTCAGAAGAGTGTGGCGGTTAAGGTGATGCACTCAACAGCCAGATGGCCTGGGTTTTTACTTCATAATTGTTACTCTGAGGGTGGCTGCCGCTGTTACTCTCATTGAAAATTTAATAAAATCTGACTCCAGAACCCCGATTTCTTAGCTATGTGACCTTCCTCTTCTGACACTTTAATTTCCTTATCAGAAAAGCGAGGATAACGAAAGCACCTACCTCCCAGGAAAGCAGTGAGATTATAATGAAGGGAGATTGTTTATGTGAAGTAGCAGGGTGTCCAACCCATAGTGAACACACAGTAGCTTATTATTGCTGTTGTTGTTTTACGATGGAATTATTTTAAATTTCGGATGGATGATAGGATGTGGAGAGGAGGTTACTGTTAAATAAGTGAAGGTTTCATTTATGATTTTAGGTCCTGTGTGCAGCCTGTGTGTCTCATCTTTTGGAGCAAGAGCCGTGACAATCTTCAGTGGCTTCATGGTGGCAGGAGGCCTCATGTTGAGCAGTTTTGCCCCCAATATCTACTTTCTGTTTTTTTCCTATGGCATTGTTGTAGGTAAGAAACTTGGTCCCCGTGACGCTTTTCTGAGCTTTGAGAGTTAAATGTTTTACCCGTGTGACGTTTCTTATTCAGTTAATGTAAGGAGTGAAAATGCTCAGGAATAATTCACTTTCGGCAACCACTTTACCAAAAATTGTTGCTTTAGTAAAACGTCCACTCAGTGAATCAAAATACTTCAAAGGATAAATGTGGGGTTTTTTTGGGTTTTTTTTTGGTGGTACGCGAGCCTCTCACTGTTGTGGCCTCTCCCATTGCGGGGCACAGGCTCTGGACGCGCAGGCTCAGTGGCCATGGCTCACGGGCCCAGCCGCTCCGCGGCATGTGGGATCTTCCCGGACCGGGGCACGAGCCCGCGTCCCCTGCATCGGCAGGTGGACTCTCAACCACTGCGCCACCAGGGAAGCTCGATAAATGTGTTTTAACAATGCCCATTTTGTTTCCTTGCAAGGCATGGGGAGTTTTTTTTTTTTTATTTCAGCACTTGTCTCTCTAGCACAAAAAAGGAAAAGAGGGAGAGAAGCATGCAACTTAGATGTCACTGACACCTGCCACTTCTCACTGATGTAGGAAATGCTCCCTTTCCTATTGGGCGGTTAAGCAGGGCTCTGTTGAACTGTTGGTGTTCTAAACATCCTTGCTGTTCCACAGCACCTGTCACCAGGGCCCCAACCACAAGGTGATAGCAGAAGTACAAAGCAGAGTTTAAAGCACGTGATAATAATGATTATTTTTGTTAAAGGTGAGGCATGAGTGAAGAGAACTGAGTGGTGGGGATGATTAATGATGATCTTGGTTACAGAAGAGGAAAGGGTCCAGGGCTCAGGGCCTGAGAGCACTGGCAGTTTTGGGGGGAATGCTTTTGTGATGTATTGTACTCATCGTATTCAATGTCAAACATCACCAGACTCAGGATCCCTAGGCGCTGTTGGTGGGGAATTTTTAAAAGACTCCGACTTTCAAAGTTTCTTCTTAATGTCTGAAAGAACTGAATTCTTTTTTCTTTTTTTTTTTTTTTTTTTTTGGGTACAAGGGAAGCCCTCTTTTTTCTTTTAAATAATAAAAATTTATTTTGTAAATCAAATAATCACTTTCAAATGTATCCTCTATGTAAGTCCTCTATGTTTAGGAATTAGAATTTTTTTAATAATACACCAATGTTATCATATACAATTGGAGGGAATAACAGTTGAAATACAGTGTAGGCAGAAGTTGTCCTAGTTTTTCATATTCAATTTTGAACAAAGAGAAAAGTATATTAGTCGCATAGAGAGAATGAAATATTTTATTTTAGATCATAGAACTATTATGCCCACTCTATTATACAGTGAAATGTAATTGAATATTTGCTTAAAAAGGGTTAAGAAATGATTTGGGTTATAATCAGAGGAACATAAGTTATAAATCTGTAGAAAGATTGCTATTTTCCAAATGAAATCCCGATAAAAGGCTAAATAGTTTCAAACATTTTATATAAAGAATGAATTAGGGCTTCCCTGGTGGTGCAGAGGTTGAGAGTCCGCCTGCCGATGCAGGGGACGCGGGTTTGTGCCCCAGTCTGGGAAGATCCCACATGCCGCGAAGCGGCTGGGCCCGTGAGCCATGGCCGCTGAGCGTGCGCGTCCCTAGCCTGTGCTCCGCGACGGGAGACGCCACAACAGTGAGAGGCCTGCGTACCACAAAAATAAATAAATAAATAAAAGAATGAATTATTCCTGATCAACATGTTTTTTTTGCTTTAGTGTCAGAAAAGTCACAACACATTTGATAAACGTATGTTAAGAGCCAGTTTTCTAGACATGAGCTCCATAGTACCATCTATATGACGTTTGTTCAGAAATGATGGCAAAATTCTTAGAACACAGCATATTAGGGTGGAGGAAGAGCTGCCTGCCAGCGCTGACACAGCTAATTAACAGGAGGAGAAGCTGCAGAGGAAAAGACTGGAACAGAGCAGATCTCATTGCTACATGTGGCAGCGAAGGGAAAAGCACAGCTGAGTCGGACACAACCCAGGCAGGGACACAGACACTGCGGCTCAGGATTTTGGTGTTTAAATACTTCAGAGACAAATTCCAGCAAGATGGTTGGTTTGAGTCAAGTCTGAAAGAATTTAATTTTTTTGACTACCAATATTCGTTTTTTTCACATGGGGATAGTTCCCCAATAATAAATAATAGAAATTATAGCCGCTAATATTCCAGTAGGCAGTGTGTGCTAGGCTCTGCTTTATATGATCTCATCCTGTCTTCATGTGAGCCCATTTTACAGAGAGGGAAAGTGAAGCTCAAGCAAAGTGAAATTACTAACTAAAGCCACATAGGTAGGAGATTTGGGGTTGAATCCATTCAGTCTGACACCAGATCCTGACCTCTTTTACATATTTGTAATTATTTGTAGTGCTTTTAGAACTCTTGAAGTTTATTTTAAATTTAACTACATACCCAAATTCTACTCAGATCATAATCTAAATACGCAGGTCACTTGTTAGTTCTTTGGGAACAGGTTATATGTTTGATATTTTATATTACTTATTCCGTGTAGTGCTTAATACAGTTTAAACGTATACATGCGAATATGTTAATCTCTGGTGTAGAATTTGAAGGTATTCATTGACTAGTCATCTTGCATTCCTGTCTAAAATCATGAAAATAAAAATGTAGATATCTGTGCTTGTGCATAAGCATGGGATTATTCCTTGTAGGTCAAACCCCTTTTTACATAGAAAGTTGAATCATTATGCCATTGACATGATTTGGGCATTTCCCCAAAAATTTGGACTAAGCATTTAAAATTTCATGGGGTTTTACTCCCTCACATGGTTTCAAGGTTAAGGTATAGCCTTTGTGAGTACATATCCAGAGTTGTCACTGACTTAAAAATTGACCCAAAGTGAGTGATACCATAGTATTTGTATTCCCCATAGATAAAAATGAATTTTTTTTTTTTTTTTTTTTTTTTGCGGTACGCGGGCCTCTCACTGTTGTGGCCTCTCCCGTTACGGAGCACAGGCTCCGGACACGCAGGCCCAGCGGCCATGGCTCACGGGCCCAGCCGTTCCGCGACATGTGGGATCTTCCCAGACCGGGGCATGAACCCATGTCCCCTGCATCGGCAGGCAGACTCTCAACCACTGCGCCACCAGGGAAGCCCAAAAATGAATTTTTAAAAAGAAAAAAAAATTAATGTACATTGTTTAAGATTTTATGTACATTTGATTGTGTTGGAAGCATATCTAAGGGTATATAGAAAGAAAAAGACAAAATTAGGTAACTGCCATAACGAAATTTCAAAATTTCTATAGCAATGGAGAGAGCTTTACCAGCCTGTGAAACTGATTTTGATTTGGCTTATGGTGTTGGAACCTTTCAATAGCTAACCCTGTCCCTTCTCCCCATGAACCCATGATCTTCTGTTAATGAGATAGGATTTGATATTGGTCTTGACTTACTTTACTGGCTGCTGCTGGAGGTGGGGGGCGTACAGGGCTTCCACTTGGCTTTCCCCACTATGGTAACTTTTACTTCACTGGCCAGAAACAATGTAGATAGAAGGTTATACCAACTACTATGTACATGTGCTCCAATTAATTATCAGGAACTGGGGAAATGACTAGGATGGGCCCATGGACTCAGTGGACCTACTGTGAGCCAGACCTGGGCCATGACCCCGTATATTACCTGGCCCTCCTGTGACCCCCCTCTAAGGGTAGGCCACGTAAGTGCCTCAGGCCCCTAGTTAACAGTGCCAGTTCATTTTCTGTGTCCTACAGTGCTCAAAAGGCATCCCACTGTCCCTTGCGTATGATACCTAAATAAGTGACCGTAGTTCTCTCTGGGGCAAGATTCAGGATATTACTGTCTATATATTTGCCATAGTGTTTTTTGCAACGTCCTTCCTTCTGGAATCCTGGCCTTTCCTTCACTTAATGGAATCTGGGTCAGAAAACAGGCTCACGCCTGAAGGTTGTATATGACTCTGATTTGGCAACAGGTTCTGAATCCCTGTGGCTAGGAGGAGGCTGTCAGCTCATGGAGAGAGCCCTGGGCTTCGGGTCAGGAGACATAGGTCCTGTGAGCTCTAGCAAGCCCCTCGGTCTCCAAGAATGACTGTCGCCTCATCTGTGAAGGCGGACTCAGAAGCCTACCTCACGTAGCTCTTGTAAGGATTAAGTGAAGTCGAGCAAAATAAAGATAAGGTAAATGAAAGAGCTGAGTTGGATTTCCATAGTAAAAAATCAATTTAATTTTAATTTCAATAATAATTTTACAGGTTCCAGTAATTTTAAATAATTTTTTAAAAGTTTTAATTTCAATACTTAAAAAGTCACACACTGTAGTAATTATTGGGCCCCTGTGAGCTACTTCTTGCTAGGAGATTATTAACACTTATTATCATGGTTGACTTCTTTGTGGTTTTATTTTGTCAGTAGGCTCAGAATGTAGGGCTCGTGGAATATTTGTAGGGTAAATAAATGGGAATTTAATGAACAATGACACTTCCATTCTGTCGCCATTGGAAGTAGAGTATCCAGTTGAAAAGGAAGTGACAGGAAATGATTACACCGTCTAAACTCCTCCCTTCTGTATTATGAATTCCTTAGAAAAAGCAAGAACGATTTAGTCTAACGGTAGCATGTATTGAGCACGCATTCTATGCAGTGTTCTAAGCATTCTCCTCTGTCTGGAATGAACTAGATGGTCTCTTAAGATACTATGGCACAGGCAGGGGCAAGCACTGACAGTCCAACTCTGGGGTTGGGCCGTGTGGGTTAATCTTATCTTACTCACTTGCCAGCTGTGGACTGTAGACATATTACTTACCTACTGTTTTCTCGTTTTTTAAACTGAACATAATAATAGTAACTACCTTCTAGGGTTTTGTGGATGGATGAGTTAAAGCAATAAATATTCACCAGCATCACCATCATTATCAGTTTTGTGACCTTGGGAAATTATCCAGCCTCTCTGAGCTTCCGTTTGTATTTCTTCTGAAATGAGACTAACGCGACTTCACAGAGATATTGTGACTATTCATGAGATAATGTATATAGAGAGGCACACGGGTGTTTAATGAATGTTTGTTCCCTTCCCCTTAAATTCCTTTCTGATCTCTTAGTTCAAGAGCACAAGCAGCAGCTTTTTGTAACTGAAGAAGCACTATTGAACTATTTGTGTAACAGATTAAATAATATAGAGAAAGAAAATTAAAGTTATATGGTATGTTTATAATAGAAAACATCAAAAAGAATAGTGAAGTGTATTAGGTGGCATAATTCTGTTTTACCATTTTTTTTAAAATACTGTCTTGAAAATGTGATGTTATCTTGTTTGGGTTTTGTAGCTAGAATGAAATGGCAGCTTGCTGATTTTCAAGTGACTGTATGTCCTACTGCCAAACCTGGTAATTCAGGCTCCTGTGTTCCCGATAACTTTACTAAAATCGGGGAAAAGAAAATGTGGTGGGAGACTGGGAGGAATGGGAAGAGGGGCCGCAGGAAATATGCCCTTAATGATTTGCTCAAGCTTCTTCCCAATCATTTCCCATTGCTTTTCTGAAAAGCACAACTCAAAACCAATTTCTTGCTTTCTCTTTTCTTCAGATTATATTGTTCCTTAGCTACCTGATTACTGTTTTCTTAATAATCTCTTCTTGATTTTGGAAAAATTCAATTTTCTCTTCCTTCATTTTCTTGTTAGTATCTGCATATCCATTGAGCTTGAGGAGGGCATAACCCACTTTCATAGACAATCTGATTCTCCTTCTCTAGTGATGGCAAATTAGATAAAGGTTGTTTTCTGATATTCGCTTTAGCAGTTAGTTTTATAAGCCCTTGTTTTTTGTTGTGCCATTAAAGATCACCTTTTGTCTCTCATGGGTGTTCAGTTATAAAAAGGAACTATGATTTTCTAATTAGTCTGAGGCTAGAGCTATATAATACCATAATACTCAGGTGGAAAAGTGGAAAAATATTTCAGCATAAGGACTATTTTTGGTACTTCATTATATTCCAAGCACAGATACTGAAATCTTTTACATTTTTTCTGTCTCTTAATCTTTACAACTATCTTATGAGATTGTTTTAAAGATAAGGAAACTGAAAGTCACACAGCCAATAAGTGATAGAGTTGGGACTTGAATCCACACCTGCCTGATCCCAAGCCTGTGCTCTTGACCAGCCAGTGTCAGGTTCAAGGTACTCATGCTAAGCATATAAAGTTTGTGCTTTAATCAAGCCAGTGTCAAAGCTATATGCTTTTGTAAAGTCATGTCAATCAAAAAGCTAGCCAGTTGCTTAAACTTTTTCTTTTTTAATTAATTTTATTTATTTTTGGCTGCGTTGGGTCTTCGTTGCTGCACATGGGCTTTCTCTAGTTGTGGCGAGCTGGGGCTACTCTTCATTGTAGTGCATGGGCTACTCTTCGTTGTAGTGTGTGGGCTTCTCATTGTGGTGGCTTCTCTTGCTGCGGAGCATGGGCTTAGTTGCTCCATGGCATGTGGGATCTTCCCGGACCAGGGATTGAACCCGTGTTCCCTGCACTGGCAGGCGGATTCTTAATCACTGCGCCACCAGCAAAGTCCCTGCTTAAACTTTTAAACTTTTTCCATGCAGATGTTTTAGGCTAGAAACATAAACAGTAATTGCATTTGGATGCTCTAAACTTATCTTTTTCAGCATCCAAATTTCCATTCTCACAATTTTATTTCTAGAAGTAGGTACTTCTGGAACATTATAAGCTACTGCCTACCTTAACCTTTGGTCAAGATGATAAATCCTACTGACTCAGCTATTCTAAGAGGTGATCAAATACTTGTTTCAGACCATAGAAAAGGGAAATTCTCCCAGATGACCAAGAGGCAGGCCCAAGAGGCACACCCAGTGACCAGCTGTTCTGGTTTGCCCAGGACGAAGGGGTTTTCCAGGATATGAGACTTCCAGTGGCCAAAGCAAGAAAGTCCTAGGTGCTACACCTAACCCCTATTTTACACATAGAGTCTGGATTCTGTAAGTTTACTCTCATCACTTTTTAAGATTGCCATATTAGAATGCACTATTACTAAAATATTCCCTTTTCATAGAGATAATACTGCAGGGGGAAATGTTCATATATAAAAGTAGGGGCTTGATAGATGTCTGTTTAGTTATATACACAAAAATATGTATATACTGAAAGAATATTTAGACAATTCATAGACCATTTTCAAAATATGTACACAATTTCCAGTGTTTACTGCTTGTCCGTTTTGTGTGATTTTATTCATATGCTGTTTCCTTAGAGATGCTTGCTTTATATTTCTGAATTAGATGCCTTTTATCATATTAGAGTGTTTTACTTCAGTTATATTTTCTTCTTATATCGCTCTTATCAGTTTAATTGATCTGGGTGTTCTTTAGTTACAGATAGAGATTAAGAAAAATGAGGAAATGAGGCTGTTAAGTGTGATTTGCCCAAACCATCATCCTGTAATACATACAAGTTGTAAATTAGTTGTATCTTTTTTTTTCAAACCATATAATTCTAATTCTGTATTCTAATGAGGCCATCCTGTTACATGAATTATTGTGAAAGTAAAAAAATCTTATTTTTACAGCTAAGAGTTATTTTCTGGCCTAAGTGAAAAAAATCAGCATCATTTAATTGTAAAGCAGATGTAAAGATATATTTTTTAAAATATATATTCACAAGCATACATACATACCGTGTGTGTGTGTTTGTTATATGAATAGAGGAAATGAGACACAGAGAGGAAGAGAGAAATGCAAGAGAGAGTGACAGCCAGAGTAAGAATAGATAGAAATGGTTGAAATTAGCCAATATGACTTAACATTGGGGAATTCAAATGAGGTTTATGGGAAAAAGTAGTAGAATAACTTTAACACTCTGTGCCAGGCTCAGACCTGGAACCAGGATACTCAGATGAATAAGACACAGCCTGCCCTCAGGTAGCTCATTGTCTAGTTGGGGGAGGAGACTTGTACATATGTAACTTGTAACACAGTAAAATAAGTGCAATTATAAAATGAAAGCAGCATTCAGTGTGGGTATAGTATGTATTTGTGGGAGAGGGGTTGCAGAAGAAGACTTCATGCAGGAATTGGTGCTTGAGCTGAGTCTTGAAGGGCAGGTGGGATATGATCAGGTGGGCATGGGTTGGAAAAGGAGTGAGGGTGGTAGGAGAAGGACATTCCAGGAGCTCAAATGCTCAGAAGCATGAGATACAGTGGATAATAGGGGTCTTTTCAGAGATATTTGTTTAAGGAATGCACACGTCACGAGGGGACTTGCAAATATGTAAAAGCTTGGTTTGCAACAGAGACCGGATGATGGAGGGTTTATCTGGACGTTATTGCAGGAGAGTAATGTGATGAGAACTGTATAACAGTGGGTTAGACAGTACATTGGTGGAAAAAGTACTGGAGGCTGAGACGGTGATTAGGAGGCCGTTGTTCAGAACAGAAAAGATCTGGAGGAGGTAAAGTGAGGCAGTGGTAGTTCACACGGTGGAAGGTTGATGATTGAGGCAGTGGGAGTGATAAAGAGCGTGATGTATGGTTTGATGGGAAGAGATCAGAGAAAAGAGGCCTCTGAGGTTGTGGTCTCACCCAGAGTATGTGGAATGAAACACAGGGTATGGAAAGGAAATGCTAGAACAGGTAAATATGTTTAGTTTCACCTATGTAAGTAAAGGAAAACAATTATATTTTGCTAATGATTATGCTTTGAATCGTTAGTAGTTTAGGTATTTCATTTTAAAAATGATTATGCTTATACTGGAGGTCGATTCTCAAAATTTTTTCACTGATAGGAGTCTGATCAAAAATGACTGGAGGGGCTTCCCTGGTGGCGCGGTGGTTAAGAATCCGCCTGCCTATGCAGGGGACACAGGTTTGAGCCGTGGTCAGGAAGATCCCACATGCCATGGAGCAACTAAGCCCCTGCACCACAGCTACTGAGCCCGCGAGCCACAACTACTGAAGCCTGCACGCCTAGAGCCCGTTCTCCACAACAAGAGAAGCCACCCCAATGAGAAGCCTGTGCACCGCAACGAAGAGTAGCCCCCGCTCGCCGCAGCTAGAGAAAAGCTCGCGCGCAGCAATGAAGACCCAACACAGCCAAAAATAAATAAATAAAATAAATTTAAAAAAAATTGGAGACCAGGGAAGTCCCTGGCGGTCCAGGGGTTAGGACTCAGTGCTTTCATGACCGTGGCCCAGGTTCAATCCCTGGTCAGGGCACTAAGATCCCACAAGCCGCGTGGTGTGGCCAAATTAATTAATTAATTTTTTTAAATGATTGGAGACCAAAGAAGGCTTTAAGGCCGTGGTTTCCAAACTTTATATTCCTGGAACCCTTTACACTCTTTTATTTAGGACCCCAAGGAACTTTTAATTATGTGGAAATACTTATTTATTCTGTTAAAATTTACTGTATTAAAAGGTGAGAAATTTAAAAATATTTGTTTAGTAATTCATTTAAAGATAATAATAACAAACTCAGTACATGTTAGCATAAATAACATACTTATTATGAAAAACAGTTCTATTTTCCAAAAGAAAAAGTTTAGTGAGAAGGACAGCCTTGTTTTACATTTTTGCAAATCTCCTTAATGCCTGGCTTCATGAAAGACATCTGGATTCTCATGTCTTCTCTGTACTCAGTCTATTGCAATGTGCTTTTTTGGTTGAAGTTCATGAAGGAAATCTGGTCTCACACAAAGGAAAAGGGAGGGGTTTTCAATAGTCTTTTCAGGTAACTGTAGAAACTCTTCTTTGATAGTATCCCAAAACTTGATGTATGATAGTTTTCCAAGGGTTAATTGCAATATGGCACCTGAAACCACATGAATATACTTTTCGTGCTCTGTAATATTAAATCAATTTGTTTATTCTGTACTTTGAATTGGTCAGCATTCAAGTCTGATTTTGTAACATCATGAATTGGTTATGTGAAAAATATTGGTTCTCTGAGTTATGCAAGAACTTTAAAATGTTGACACATTTTATTAAACAACAGCTAAAAAATCACTTTTGTTAGTATCACCAATAGGCTTATCAGAAAACCTTTATGTGTTGGGAATCTGTCAAATCATGGTGTTGGATAAAAGTTTCCAAAAATTCTAATTTTTGCTGGAAAGCTCAAATTTTATCATTGGTAACAGTTATTGTCAGTTATTTTCCTTGTTTGTTTTCAAGAAAATGTCTGCCAAATACTCAAGTCTGAGTAACCATAGTTTGTGTCTGTCAGACATTCTTTCAAATACATACAGGGTTACATGGAAAAAGTGGCTACTTTAGCTGGCTACTAAAACGATTGCATACGTGCTTTTTCTCGGCAACAATTGTAATTCAGATGAAGCATTTTAAAAAATTTTGTTTGCTTTTACTGTGAGTGAGTGGTGATGAAACATATAAGGTATGAAGTTGGATACCAATATCTTGATTTGTACTAAGGCTCTTGAAGTTTTTCTCACCATGTCTTTTGCACCAATAGCATAAATAGGAACACAGTGAAAAAAGCAGGAAACGTGTCAGTATCGTGAAAATAGTTTTGACTTCATGGACTCCATTGAAAGACCTTGAGGACCATCTTTTTAATAACTGGTGGTTTAAGGTCATCCTAATACAGATGTGGGAAAGCATCATGTCACCTTCTGCTTTTTGAAAAGTTTAGAGAAAAAGCATTTCAAATTTCTGCTACTTAAAAAAAAATGAGATGATCTTATCTGAAACCCATGGCCTTGAAATAGTTTTTTAAAATTTCTTTCTTTTTAGTCTAAGGTAAAATGTTTAAAAGTTACTGTTTTAACTTTTCTAGCATTGGCATTTATTAATCAGAAATGCCTTTTTTTTTTTTCTTGTCCCTAATGCCTACCATTTGACAGAGCCCTGACAACCAAATCACACAAAAGTAAATTCATTCCCTCTCCAAAGGCTTTCCGAAATATAGTTTTAGTTAAGGGTGACATTTTTTGGCTTCACAAAATTGATTGTTCAGGAACAGGTCTTATTTCATCGAAGTATATTATATGTAATAATGATAAATGTATAAATCAATCCAACTCATGTTTTAATGAGATAGTATCTCTTCCCTTAAATCATACAAAAGTGTGCTATATTTTAAAAGGTTTATTTAAAGTATAATTATTTTCATCTATCTCATTTCTTTAAGAATACTTTTTTTTTAAGAGCCCGTTCTCCACAACAAGAGAAGCCACCCCAATGAGAAGCCTGTGCACCGCAACGAAGAGTAGCCCCCGCTCGCCGCAGCTAGAGAAAAGCTCGCGCGCAGCAATGAAGACCCAACACAGCCAAAAATAAATAAATAAAATAAATTTAAAAAAAATTGGAGACCAGGGAAGTCCCTGGCGGTCCAGGGGTTAGGACTCAGTGCTTTCATGACCGTGGCCCAGGTTCAATCCCTGGTCAGGGCACTAAGATCCCACAAGCCGCGTGGTGTGGCCAAATTAATTAATTAATTTTTTTAAATGATTGGAGACCAAAGAAGGCTTTAAGGCCGTGGTTTCCAAACTTTATATTCCTGGAACCCTTTACACTCTTTTATTTAGGACCCCAAGGAACTTTTAATTATGTGGAAATACTTATTTATTCTGTTAAAATTTACTGTATTAAAAGGTGAGAAATTTAAAAATATTTGTTTAGTAATTCATTTAAAGATAATAATAACAAACTCAGTACATGTTAGCATAAATAACATACTTATTATGAAAAACAGTTCTATTTTCCAAAAGAAAAAGTTTAGTGAGAAGGACAGCCTTGTTTTACATTTTTGCAAATCTCCTTAATGCCTGGCTTCATGAAAGACATCTGGATTCTCATGTCTTCTCTGTACTCAGTCTATTGCAATGTGCTTTTTTGGTTGAAGTTCATGAAGGAAATCTGGTCTCACACAAAGGAAAAGGGAGGGGTTTTCAATAGTCTTTTCAGGTAACTGTAGAAACTCTTCTTTGATAGTATCCCAAAACTTGATGTATGATAGTTTTCCAAGGGTTAATTGCAATATGGCACCTGAAACCACATGAATATACTTTTCGTGCTCTGTAATATTAAATCAATTTGTTTATTCTGTACTTTGAATTGGTCAGCATTCAAGTCTGATTTTGTAACATCATGAATTGGTTATGTGAAAAATATTGGTTCTCTGAGTTATGCAAGAACTTTAAAATGTTGACACATTTTATTAAACAACAGCTAAAAAATCACTTTTGTTAGTATCACCAATAGGCTTATCAGAAAACCTTTATGTGTTGGGAATCTGTCAAATCATGGTGTTGGATAAAAGTTTCCAAAAATTCTAATTTTTGCTGGAAAGCTCAAATTTTATCATTGGTAACAGTTATTGTCAGTTATTTTCCTTGTTTGTTTTCAAGAAAATGTCTGCCAAATACTCAAGTCTGAGTAACCATAGTTTGTGTCTGTCAGACATTCTTTCAAATACATACAGGGTTACATGGAAAAAGTGGCTACTTTAGCTGGCTACTAAAACGATTGCATACGTGCTTTTTCTCGGCAACAATTGTAATTCAGATGAAGCATTTTAAAAAATTTTGTTTGCTTTTACTGTGAGTGAGTGGTGATGAAACATATAAGGTATGAAGTTGGATACCAATATCTTGATTTGTACTAAGGCTCTTGAAGTTTTTCTCACCATGTCTTTTGCACCAATAGCATAAATAGGAACACAGTGAAAAAAGCAGGAAACGTGTCAGTATCGTGAAAATAGTTTTGACTTCATGGACTCCATTGAAAGACCTTGAGGACCATCTTTTTAATAACTGGTGGTTTAAGGTCATCCTAATACAGATGTGGGAAAGCATCATGTCACCTTCTGCTTTTTGAAAAGTTTAGAGAAAAAGCATTTCAAATTTCTGCTACTTAAAAAAAAATGAGATGATCTTATCTGAAACCCATGGCCTTGAAATAGTTTTTTAAAATTTCTTTCTTTTTAGTCTAAGGTAAAATGTTTAAAAGTTACTGTTTTAACTTTTCTAGCATTGGCATTTATTAATCAGAAATGCCTTTTTTTTTTTTCTTGTCCCTAATGCCTACCATTTGACAGAGCCCTGACAACCAAATCACACAAAAGTAAATTCATTCCCTCTCCAAAGGCTTTCCGAAATATAGTTTTAGTTAAGGGTGACATTTTTTGGCTTCACAAAATTGATTGTTCAGGAACAGGTCTTATTTCATCGAAGTATATTATATGTAATAATGATAAATGTATAAATCAATCCAACTCATGTTTTAATGAGATAGTATCTCTTCCCTTAAATCATACAAAAGTGTGCTATATTTTAAAAGGTTTATTTAAAGTATAATTATTTTCATCTATCTCATTTCTTTAAGAATACTTTTTTTTTTTTTTTTTTTTGCGGTACGCGGGCCTCTCCCGTTGCGGAGCACAGGCTCCGGATGCGCAGGCTCAGCGGCCATGGCTCACGGGCCCAGCCGCTCCGCAGCATGTGGGATCCTCCCGGACCGGGGCACGAACCTGCGTTCCCTGCATCGGCAGGCGGACTCTCAACCAATGCGCCACCAGGGAAGCCAAGAATACTTTTTTTTTTTTTGGACCAAGAATACTTTTTAATGCAATCACAGATGATCATCTGGGTCCTGAGTTAAATGCTAATTTCCTAAAATGTTTATGCGTTGTATTTGTTAAACCCATGTATTCTTTCTAATCATAGTCCAGGTCGCAATTTGAAAGTAATGAAAATGACCTTAATAACTCACCTAATGAGTCATAGTTAAAATTAGTTTTTAGATGACAGCTTTTGTGTTGTTTATAGGGTGATCCCCAAGAACAGACGATGTTGCAGAAGAAAGGCAAATGTTATGAGTTAGAAGCCAGAGGAAATTTTTATGAAAAACAAAACTGGGGTTATTAGATACTTAACAGGGAGAAAAAGATTAAGCCAACAAACAGCCTTAAATATTGCCCTGTGGTCTCAAGAAGGGGATAGTGAGTAGTAAGGGTTTTTCTTTCTAACTGTAAAAGAATTTCAAATTTACAGAAAAGTGGAAAATAGTATAGCAAGCAACCATATGGTCATCACTTAAATGTAACCGTTGTTAATATTTTATTGCATTTTCTTCCTCTTTTTTTTTTCAAAGATATTGTAAACTAAAGACATGACATTTTACTCCTAAATGAGGTAGTTTGCACCTCTAAAAGATAAAAACTTACAAATATACATTTTGCGATGATGGGATGATCTGAGAGCGCCAGAGGGCCTTTGTTTTGCAGACTGGGGTGTACCAGGCTATGAAGTCTAGCAAAATACCTTGGCATGATGAAGGGGATTTTATAAAATTGTTTAGAGGACCCAGAGGAGGAAGAACACTCAACCAAGGGTAAAGGTGTGGAAGAGAGACAGAGATATTTTAATGGGCAAGTTTGATTAAATTTTGCTATTTGGTGTGTGGTTTAACCATTTTCTCTATCTCTCCATAATGTCTTAATTTAAATTTACATTATTCATTCATGCTTTAGAAATTGGATTATATTTTTGACTTGGCCCTGACCTTAGGGTGGGTGTGGAGTGAAAACCAAGGCTGCCCAATGTGTTCATTGGAACTGTACAACTAACATCAGAGGGATCTAGGAACCCATACTTTGAAGAGTTTTAGCCAGTTAGTAACGGAATGTCCTATTAGAGTTATTTAATTACACGGCTTTTTTTTCTTGCATTGAAGTAATACTGTCTGGCTTAATTTGTGCAACGTCTTCTTGTGTTCAGGTCTTGGATGTGGTTTATTATACACTGCAACAGTGACCATTACGTGCCAGTATTTCGACAGCCGCCGAGGCCTTGCACTTGGCCTGATTTCAACAGGTACATTTTCAATATAAGTACAGCATTGCTACTCTTCAGCCTTCTAATCAAAGTTAGAAGTTACAAAGCACAGACATGTTTAACCAACCATGCCCCCACTGCCATTCACGTAGCACAATTTATTTTACTCTAGTCCTAGAAGGAAATTTTATTTTCCCCCGTAAATATGGGTGTAGCTTTCAAAAAACCCTAAAGATACATGTATGAAAAAGCTGGGGCATTAGATGTCCAGTATAATATAGGAAAAGAAAACTTATGGGTCCAGTAAATTGAGAGTCACATGCTGGTGAGAGCCTTGCTAAAAGAAGCAGAGAGCACTTAAGTAAAGCACATGATCCCTGGGAAAGAGAGGAGAAATGGAAGGAAAGTGGGTCCCTTCAGACCACTGTCAGGAAGAACAATGCTGACACCTCTCCAGCTCCATTTATTGTGGAACTTAGGGTTTTTCCAAAGTACTGGTTTGTGAATACATCTCGTCGGTCTATTTGCATATCCAAACAGCAGACTGTTTACACTTGTTATTCTTTTAATAATCAAGAGATGAATCACTGTTGACGGGGTGGGGGGGGAGCAGCTGTGTGTGTGTGTGTGTGTGTGTAAGTGTGTAAGTGTAAAAACCTTCTTGCTCTGATATTGTAAAGTGGTGTTTTACTTTTCAGATGGATTTTTTTTCTAAGCTATTTAGAGAACTTATCAAAATTTCTGTGGCCAATGCTTTAGGAGTTTGCTTAGGAGATAAAGCTGCCAAGCTTACTAAAACTTGTATTTAAGTTTACATTGCTACTTGTTTGTGGGTAGATATTCCTGGGAGGTCAGACTTTCAGATAAGCTGAAGTACTTCAGTAGTGTATCTGGCAGCAGGATCCAAACTAATGTTTTGTTCCTGAGGCCAATGCAGTGGCAACAGAGTGCTTCCACATCAAATTAAATCGAGCTGGGTATTTCCCCAAGGTGGTTTAAGGAAGCATTGCCAGGAAAGAAATGTGAATCATGGCCTAGGAGGAAACAGGACCGGAGTCTGAGGGCATGGCTAAGGCAGAACTGGGAGAAGAAAGAGAAAAAACAAAAGATGGAGAACCCAGAGCAGTTGGAAGGCAGTTTAAAGAACCTGACAGCCGCATAGCACAGGGAGATCAGCTAGGTGCTTTGTGACCGCCTGGAGGGGTGGGATAGGGAGGGTGGGAGGGTGGAGACGCAAGAGGGAAGAGATATGGGAACATATGCATATGTATAACTCATTCACTTTGTTATAAAGCAGAAACTAACACACTATTGTAAAGCAATTATACTCCAATAAAGATGTAAAAAAAATAATAATTAAAAAAAAAAGTAAAGAACCTGACAGCATCTCCCACAAGTGTGGGAGGGGGTGTGAGAGCAGGGCTGGCAGCTTAACGGATAATAGGTCTTACCTATACTGTATTTTTTGTAGAGGCACTATAACGTAGTGACAAGCCCAGATCCTGGAGCCAGTCTGCTTGGTTTTGAATCCTGTGTCACTCAGTAGCTGTCTGGTGATGGACAAGTTACCTGTTCTGTGAAATTAACTGTTAAGCCTCAGTTTTCTGAACTGTAAAATGGGGATAATAATAGCACCCATCTGTTGGGCTGCACCCTGTAAGGCCTGTGCTTGCCCAGCTTCAAGACAGAAGAAGGAGCCTGGAGTCAGCGACAGAGACATCAGTGGCTTAATGGAATGGGGGAGCTTACAAATCCAAAGCAAGATCCTGGAGTGATGCCCCACCATGTGTGGTAGAGGGTGGGCAAGACATGGATGCGGGTTTTCGCTCCCGGGGTGGGGAGGGGAGATTGCCAGTTATAGGGGAATTGACATCAGGTTGGCTTATTGGTTACCAGGAAACTAGCAGAGAGGCACACACCTCCCCACCCCTTGGATAAGAGCAATCACTAGGTGGGGCCTGGGGCCAGTATATAGGAAGGTCAGTCATGCGAGTAGGTGTAGGTAAAGCAGGCACTGGTCAGGCAGGGGATGTACAGAGAGCAAGAGAACAGCCATCTTGGGTGGTCTGACCATACACCATCACATTGGGTCATTGGGAATATTAAAGGAACATATGTGTAAGGCACATGGCAGGGGCTCTAAAAGTGTTAGTCACTATAAGTATGACCTAGGTTTCCTTTAACGTCTGAATTTATTTGTGTTGAAGATGTTGGAAATTGTATGCTTTCACTCAGTCTAAAGAGGAGAGCATAAGAGACTGGGCTGTGGCACACTGAACCAAAATGGATAGACTGTGGACAATCTAGATTTGGTAGAATTGGGGAGTTTTTAGTTGTAGCACATAGGAAGTTAGATGAGGCAAAATTAAGGAGCAGCATGGATCCACTGTCTTCGTCTATTCAGACTGCTGTAAAGCAGCATAGATTGAGTGGCTTATTCACAATAGAAATTTATTTCTCACAGTTCTGGAGGCTGGAAGTCTGAGATCAGGGTATCAAGGTCAGCGTGGTTAGATTCTGCTGAGAGCCCTCTGCTGGGTTACAGACTGCCAGCTTCTCCCTTTGTCCTCATGTGGCAGAAGGGAAGAGGAAGCTCTCTGAGGTTCTCTTTTATAAGGACACTAATCCCATTCAGGAGGGTTCTACCCTATGACCTAATCACCTCTCAAAGGAGAAACCTCCTAATTTCATCACACTGGGGGTTAAGGTTTCAATTTACAAATTTGGGAGAGACACAAACCTTCACACTGTCGTATCCACCTTCAGTGAAAGTGGTGACAGGAAAAACAAAACTCAGTAGAGTTTTTCTTTAATTGAAAAAAAAACCCCAAAAGCAAAATATAGTTGAAGTAATGTGACCTGGGACTTCCCTGGGGGTCCAGGGGTTAAGACTTCGCCTTCCAGTGCAGGGGGTGCGGGTTCGATCCCTGGTTGGGGAGCTAAGATCCCACAGGCCTCGGGGCAAAAAAACCAAAGCATAAAGCAGAAGCAGTATTGTAACAAATTCAATAAAGACTTTAAAAATGGTCCATGTCAAGAAAAAAATCTAAAAAAAAAAAAAAGAAATAATGAGACCTAGTTGAAATATTGTGATCCAGTTGAAAGAAAGAACCATGCGCATGAAATGGAGGTTTTGGGGAAACGATCTTAATCCCTGGTGAACAGGGATTAAGAAACTAATGCTCGTGGACCAAAACTGGTCTATTACCTGTTTTTGGACAGTTCGTGAGCTAAAAATGGTTTTTACATTTTTGTTTCGTTGAAAAAAAATCGAAAGAAGAATATTTCATGGCACATGAAAATTAGGTAAAATTAAAGTTTCAGTGTCCATAAATAAAGCTTTATTGAAACACAACCATATTCGTTCCTTCATGATTCTTCTCTGGCTGCTTTCACGCTTCAAGGGCCGAGTTGAGCATTTGTGACAGAGATTGTATGGCCCACTATGCCTTAATTATTTACTCTCTAGCCCCTTATAGAAAAAGTCTGTTGACCCCTAGTCTTAATCAAAGCATGAGTGTATCTCTTATTGTTTCAGGTTCCCTGAACATCAATTCATATTCTCCCTCTTTGTGATAATGCATACTTTAGGCATGCATGGAAGCATAATTAGGGTTTTATTTCACTTTTTCCTTTATCGTGTTGATTTTTAAATTGGGATTTTATTTTTGAAGATTAAAAATTATGGTTTTACAGTTTACACAGTTCCACAAGAGAGCTCTAATTACTCTTCACTGCCCTGAAAGAATCCTGCATCTTTTTTTTTTCTCTTCTTTTTGGCCAAGCATCGTGGCTTGTGGGATCTTAGTTCCCCCACCAGGGATCGAACCTGGGCCCTCTTCAGTGAGAGTGCAGAGTCCTAACCCCTGACCCACCTGGGAATTCCCTCCTGCATCGTTCTAAGCCATAACTACATTCTCATGGGCTGTGGGCTGAAGAAACTAGTGTCCAAAGTGGAATTTTATTTTGATGCCCTGTCGTACACTTAGCATATCATAGGTGTTTGATAAAACCTATTGAATTGATTTTATATGTTTCCCTTATATTTCATGATATTGACAGATAAAGTTAATTGGTGAGCAAAGGGGAATTATTTATTTTCTCAACTTAAGGTCAAAATACAGAACTTTCAAAATATCAAGAATATTTTAAAGTGTCTAATTATATGGCACTTTGTTAGAACTTCTACAAAGAAATGGTGTTAGAGAAAAATATGAATTAATAATGAATGGATGCTAATGCAGTATGGAATTATATGAAAGGTCCTCTTTTCAATTCTTTCAGTTTGTTTTCTGAAATGCTTTCAACTTTTGAAGTATGTGCCACTTTTAAAAAGATAAGGCAGAATTCAATTCATCTACTTTTATAACTTCTCAGTAGTCAGCAAAGAGACTCTTTTTTGGTAGCCACAAAAAGATACTATTTTAGCTGTCTTTACATTAATGTGAGCTATTAATTAACGTTTGCAAGCGAAGTTTTTTTTCTTTGGGGATGAAGGAGTTAACTTTAAATATATTAGGAAGGGACAACTGTGGTACCAAAAAAAAAAAAAAAAAAAGTTTTCTTATAACTCTAAGACAAAGCCATTTGGTTATTTGTAAGAATTTTTGATGGGTTTTTACCATAAGCTTGGCATCCTATTGGGGTTTTGATATAATTTGGTATAGACCGTTTAAAAAGTATGATCAACCTATTTAGACTATTTTTTTTACTACAGATCTACTTATTTCTTTCCTGTGTTTTCACGTGACATTTCTCAATGGTATTTAAATTTTAAAACAATCAAAAACTTGAAATCAGAGCCATATAAGAACACTGCAAATTAATTGTGCTAATGTAACTTTCCATTCCAGTGTGGTTAGTGTGATCTGTGCTTAAAAAATGGAGTATTTACAGTGTTGCCCAAATGTGCAAACCAGGCATATTTTGTAATTTTAATACCCTATCAGAGTTCACTTTACTCTTCTCATAGTTTATTAATATCAAGCATCCATTCTGATGATTAACAATGGATTTGAGCTATCAAACCACTATAAATATCCTAAAACTAAAATATATCCTTCATCTCAAAAAATAAAACGTGAGAACTTTTCTTTTCCGAAAGGAATGCATACATAACATGGAGCCAGAAAAGTACTTTTTTGGTTCTTTTTTAAGTACCCAAAAAGGAGTTGCATAGGTATTTGTTAAGGACGTTGGGCTCCTGGTGTCAGACTGGGTGTGAATCCTTCTTATGGCATTTACAGCTCTCTGATGTGTGGCAAATTTCTCAAACTTTCTAGCCCTAGGTCACTTCAAGTGTAGACTGGGAATAATAATAGGACCTACCCAATAGGGTTACTGTAAGGATGAAACAAGATGGTGCGAAGTAATGTGTTTAACGCAGTGTCTGACATACAAATGCGAATTCTTAAAATAAATTGTCACTATTGTTGTTACTATCTTCAGCATTCTTGCTGTGATTTTAATATGAAGGCACACACATGAATGCCAGTGTAAAAAAAGAAATCAAATTGTAATACTAATAATGCTTGTCCCGAGAGGCCCAAATGATAAGAGATTAAACAGTTACCATTTCCTTTTTAGGTTCAAGCATTGGACTTTTTATATACGCCGCTCTGCAGAGACTGCTGATTGAGTTCTATGGACTGGATGGATGCCTGCTGATTGTAGGTGCTTTAGCTTTAAATATATTAGCCTGTGGCAGTCTGATGAGACCCCTTCAGTCCTCTGATTGCACTTTGCCTGAAAAAATAGCTCTGGAAAATGTACCAGGTAGATACTCGATTTACAATGAAAAAGAAAAGAACCTGGAAGAAAACATAAACATTCTTGAAAAGACCTACCGTGGTGAGGAAACATGTAAGAGCACTTTAGCCAGTGGTGACTGGAAACCAGAGAGTCTACTTCCTAAAAACCCAACAACAATGGCACACACAAAAGAGACTGAAACGTACAAAAAGAAAGTTGCAGAACGGACATATTTTTGCAAACAGCTTGCCAAGAGGAAATGGCAGTTATATAAAAACTACTGTGAAGAAACTGTGGCTCTTTTTAAAAACAAAGTATTTTCAGCCCTCTTCATCGCCATCTTTCTTTTCGACATCGGAGGGTTTCCTCCTTCATTACTTATGGAAGATGTAGCAAGAAGTTCAAATGTGAAAGAAGAAGAGTTTCCTATGCCACTTATTTCCATTATTGGCATTATGACAGCAGTTGGTAAACTCATTTTAGGGATACTGGCTGACTTCAAGTGGATTAATACCTTATATCTTTACGTAGCTACCTTAATAATTATGAGCCTGGCCTTGTGTGCAATTCCATTTGCCAAAAGTTATGTCACGTTGGCACTACTTTCTGGGATCCTAGGGTTTCTTACTGGTAATTGGTCCATCTTTCCTTATGTGACCACGAAGACTGTGGGAATTGAAAAATTAGCCCATGCCTACGGGATATTAATGTTCTTTGCTGGACTTGGAAATAGCCTTGGACCACCAATTGTTGGTAAGAGATTTATCTTAAAGTCAATCCACTTTACTGTTCTTCTTTGTAACATCTCTGGATACAGAAATTCATAGTGTAGTAATAGCACAGATTTATACAACATAAATCTGCGTGGAATGTCTCCTGATCGTGATTTATTCAAAATCACTTTGATGTAGTTGGAAAAGCCAGTACACTTGCTCAGGAATCTGTGTTTGTTCTTCATCTGGGAGAAACCCAAAATGCCTACTTATTCTTGTCCAACTATTTGAGAAATTCTCCTCCTCTAAATCCCATTAGGCCACTTTGGGAGTAGATTGGGTAATATATATCCTAATCTGCATTGTATATAAATTTTTTAATTAATTTTTTTATTGGAGTATAGTTGGTTTACAATGTTGTGTTAGTTTCTGCTGTACAGCAAAGTGAGTCAGTTATACATACACGTATATCCATTCTTTTTTAGATTCTATTCCCATATATAGATCATTACAGAGCACTGAGTAGAGTTCCCTGTGCTATTCAGTAGGTCTTTATTAGTTATCTATTCTATATATAGTAGTGTGTATATGTCAATCCCACGAACTGTATATAAATTGATGAAATTAGAGTATTCCTATTCACACTATGTCTATCAAACTCACTTTTTTCTTCCTCCCTTTTCAGGTTGGTTTTATGACTGGACCCACACCTATGACATTGCATTTTATTTTAGTGGCTTCTGCGTCCTGCTGGGAGGTTTTATTCTGCTGCTGGCAGCCTTGCCTTCCTGGGATACGTGCAACAAGCAACTCCCCAAGCCAGCTCCAACAACCTTTTTGTACAAAGTCGCCTCTAATTCCTCTAATGTTTAGAGGAATATTGGAAGGCACTGAGGACTGTTTTCTCATAGCAAAATTGCACTGTGCCTGATATGAATGAATTTTTTTTTTTTTTTACATATCCTATTCTCTATGTACTGTATATGTAGCCTCTATCTCCTGTATTTTTTTTTTCTCTTTTTTCCTTTTTCCAAGAAGTGGGACTATTCTGTTTTACTATTATCGATGAGTTCTGGACATTGTGGTCATTTTGGCCAGCCTCAGAAGGCTTTCTCTGTGTAAAGAAATATGATTTCTCTGCAGACTCCATTAGTTCCATTGCAAGGCAGCCAGAGGAGACTCTAGCTATTTCAAAACTGGTGCAAGCAGCGTGACGAGATATGTGTGTAGCCTGCCAGGGACTAAATCACTGTCTCCTCTCTGCTAGCCTCGCTAGTAAATAGAAGACTTCGAGCCAGTCAGGAAATGAAAGGGGTTCCTAAGACAGCGTTAAGAATTGCGGTGGCACAAAATTGATCACTTTTTAAAAATGATATTTTAAACTACCGTCACCAGTTTTCATTACAGTAAGTCCCTTACCCGTGAACCTTCAAGTTGCGAACTTTCAAAGATATGGAGTGCGTTCGCATGTCTAATCACGTAAGTTAGTTCACGTGTCTGGCGTAGATTGTCACGTGCGCGCGTCCTCTGCGAGTGGTTGCGCTTTTGTGTACTTCACGGTACTGTATAGAGTACAGTGGTACAGTATCTTTATTTCAAGCCCAGGATGTCCAGAAGCAAGCGTAAAAGCAGTCATGATGTAGCTGGTACTACTGTACTTTTCAAGGTTCTATACTGTAAGATTAAAAGTGTTTATTTCTTGTGTTTGTTTTTTATGTATTATTTGTGTGAAAAAGTATTTTAAACCTATTACAGTACAGGACTATAGAGCCGATTGTGTTAGTTGGGTATGTAGGCTAACTTTGTTGAACTTACAAACAAATTGGACTGCGAATGCACTCTCAGAATGGAACTCATTTGTATGTAGGGGACTTATTGTACTCTGTTTACCTTGATGAACCACCCACATGTTTGGTGCCCACTGAGGATACATCCTTTCAATTCCTAAGGTGTTTGCTGAGTTGCAGGCAATCTCCAAACAGAGGAGTAGAGTCACTGTAGCCTTTCTTCATGGTTGGCCTCTGGAACCTCGCTCACTTTTGTTTGTCAGCATCCACTCGGCTGTTGTTTCCCAAGAAGTGCTGATTTTACCTGTTTCCAAATTGGAAGTGCATATTTCAACCATTCCGTTCTGGCAAATGGGAAACATCCATTTGCTCTGGGCACAGTGGGGATGAGTTGCAAGTCCTTGCATGTCTTGTCAGTGAAGCATTTATTTGCTGCTATCAGATTTTATCACTATCCAATTTTAATTCAAGGGCAGAACTAAAAATTTGTGTGTGTGTGGATGTGCACACGTTGTGCTCCGAGCCTGTGTGCTATTCAGTACGTGGGAAGGGAAAAAGGCAGTAAGAAATTGATACCCTCCTCCAGCTTTATTCACTCTTAAGCAAAATGTTCTAGGAAGAAAATCAACATTTAATATGTTGACATTTTTCTAAAGAAATGTTTTAAAAACTTTGCTATGCATCAGAATCTTCTATAGATCCTTTTTAAAATGTAGTTGCCTGCGTACCACTGGTAGAGACTTTGATTATGTAGTTCCAGGTTGTGGGCTAAGCATCTGTATTTTTAATGAACTCTTTAAGTGATTCTGAGAGCACAACCTGAGTTGAGAATGACTGTTTTAAGATTGACAGCAGAGAAACATTTTTTTTCTCTTAAACAAAGAAACAAACCAAAAACCCATGGAGGTGAGGGGTTTTTAATAAATAGACAAGTTTGGTTCTTTAAATAGGAGTCACTCTTCCCACTGTGCCAAAATCGTCTTTTCATTTCTTTTGAAATATGTAAGGTTATTTTATACTTCTATGTTGCCTTTCTTCAAAGGCACGTGAAGCACTTTATAAGCATGAATCCCCACAGCACCTCAGTGAGGTCGGTAAATAGTGTTTTTCCAGGCAGTAAACCTGGAGTGCGGGGAATTTCATAACTGAGTGAATCCTATTCAATAACCCAATAATGGGGCTCCAAAGCACTTGGACTTCTGCTCCATATTCAGACTTCTGGAAACTTTTCTATGCCTCACTCTTTAGTCACTGTCAAGGTTAGTAAGTAAAATAAATAGCATTCAAAAAAAATTAAAGGAAATGTTTTTGTGATAAAAGTTTCTTTTTGCCAATATCATGTTCGGGAAATCCATAACCTTTTCTTAACTTTTTTTTTTTTTTTTTTTTTTTTTTGCGGTACGCGGGCCTCTCACTGTTGCGGCCTCTCCCGTTGCGGAGCACAGGCTCCAGACGCGCAGGCTCAGCGGCCATGGCTCACGGGTCCAGCCGCTCCGCGGCATGTGGGATCCTCCCGGATCGGGGAACGAACCCGTGTCCCCTGCATCGGCAGGCGGACTCTCAACCACTGCGCCACCAGGGAAGCGCTTTTCTTAACTTTTATGCCATCCCCACATTCATCAATGTTGATACTTGTCCAAGTGCGTCTTTACCATGTCTACTAATGTCTTCCAGCGTGTGCATTACCCATTGTCTAGGGAATGAATTTTAAGTTACAATAAAATACTTTTTGTTTGTTTTGCCTCTGTGTGGTTGCCTTTTTTCTTAGCCCCCTGAATTACAGTCATACTTTACTTGAATGTAAAAATATGAATTCTCTGATTTCACTTCAGATCCAGAATCTGGTGATATAGATATTAGCATATTCAAAAGTCAATTTGCTAAACCATTTTGACCTTTGCCTTCCAAAAAGCTAAAATATCAGTCCTACAGAATCCTTTTGAGGAAAGGGAGACAGACGCCCCTTTGGAATTATTAGTGTTGATCTTGCTACTCATTAATGGAATTCTTGGTCTGTTCCAATCACATTATATTATTCATCCTTCATAATAGCCCTGTGAGATGGGGTTTATGACCCTCTTTGTATGGTATGAAACATGATTGCCACGACATAAACAACATACACAAGTAATTTCCAAAAGCAAAATGAGAAAGGTGTCTAGCAAACCCTTTGATTTCTAACACGGCTAGAAAATGGGGCCTAGCTGGGAGGGTTGCTATAAAGCCAGTCCTTTAGGGAATAGAAGAGTCATGTTTATGTAAATAATTATTCTTAACTTGCCTATTTCCTAAGCATTAAAAAATCCCGTTTAATAATGAAATTTTATTGATTAGAATACGATCTTTCTTTTGTGACTCAAGATATTTCTTGACATTCCAAGTGCCTGGGGCTGATTTGGGGAGATATATGAAATAAGAAAGTCTTCACTGACTCTAACATCTCCTCACTTCTGCTTTCTGCTTTCTCTCCTCTCTCTCCTTCTCTCTCTCTCTCTCTCTCTCTGATGGGCCTCCTAGAAGCCGGTTGGTGATCTAATTTTCTCTAGGTTGACCGTGTCTTCAGGGGAGAAGGTTCAGCCACCAACTTTTAAAGTCCCCATGAGAAACAGTCCCAAGAATCAGGAGTTCCTGCTCTGGGAGGTCATGACCGAGCAGGATGGCAGTTGTCTTGTACTGGCCAGAAAGGCCCATGACCTCAGACAGCCTCAACTTCTAGTAATCACTGTAGGATTATCTCAACTCAGGACGTTACAGGAAATGAAGAGCTCTGGGTTTTTTTTATTTTTTATTTTTTTTAATTTTTTTTTTTTTTTGCGGTACGCGGACCTCCCACTGCTGTGGCCTCTCCTGCTGTGGAGCACAGGCTCCGGACGCGCAGGCTTAGCAGCTATGGCTCCCGGGCCCAGCCGCTCCGCAGCACGTGGGTTCCTTCCGGACCGGGGCACGAACCTGCGTCCCCTGCATCGGCAGGCGGACTCCCAACCACTGTGCCACGAGGGAAGCCAAAGAGCTCTGTTTTTAATAAAAGAATGTCTCCTTTTTACTTTGACTTGGAGGGAGTGTTATATTAAACACATAAATACACAACTTATATGAGCAGGGCCATACCATTTCTCCTTCATTAATATTAACAATCTTGGGACCTTTTGTTCTATAGTTGATTGTGTCTGAAGAATGCCAGTTAGTAAGATGCCTCTGAGTAAGGAGTTTCACTACAATCAGTTAAAATGATCCGAGATCTGTGAATAATACATGGATAATACTTGGAGAGACAATTATGTACTTATTAGGGTTGATTTCTGGGTTCAAATCCCAGCCCAGTTCCTGTGGCTGGGTGATTGTCAGCAAATTATTTAGCCTCTCAAAGCCTGTCTTCTCATTTGTCATACACGTCATAGGGCTATTGTGGGAATTGAATCAGATAACCCATATGTATACCTGGCACATGTTCAGTAAATATTAGCTATTATTATTTTTGTTGTGGTCATTATTCTTTAGTGAGTGTGTGGCTTCTCAGTACGCAGGGGAAGTATCCAGTGTTCCTGGGCCCAGGTGTGGGGTATTTGTTTGCCCTGAAGAGTCTCATTTAGAAGAAGGAGAATGAGCCTTCTGTCACAGCTCTTGCCCTCCCCCATGCATGTTCTTGTCAAAATCTTGCATCCTTAGGGATTCATGACTCAGCACATTTTTCTGAAATTGCCATTCAGAAGCCCTGACACAAAACAAAACAAAACACGCTGTTCCTCCACAAATCACATAGAATCCACTTTGCAAACTGAATTACTATGGGAATTTGAACTTTTATTTTTTTCCTTAAGAACTGATCACACAAGCTGCTAGGAAGGCGGAACTGAAATTGGGCAGAAAGCAAAATGCTCCCGTTTGTTTACTGAGCACTAATTAGCTTCAGCTCAGGGCCCTTACCTCACGGCCTGCCAGTGTGCCTTTGAGATTTACCCTTGAGGGAGTGGAATTCCTTGCCAGGTCCTCTGGGATTCTATTCCTAACAGTCGTGTTAGTTGCTTTTTACTATATACATTCCTTGTCCCACCGAGTCATTTACTTTTATTTTCCCTTCAAAAATAAAAAGATATATATCTTTAAAAATTTCATCAGTTTTCTCTATGTGATAGTCTAAAATCTTTGCTAAGCAGCATGTTTTCGGAAAAGAATAATGAACTGCTGTCAAGGTGCTGAACTGCTGTAGGTCACCTTAAAACTACATAGCCACAGAGATAAGCCTGGTTTTTCTTCCTGGGAACGTCCCTAATGTGATAAGGCAAGTTGTCATTCATCCAGCTTACATCTGAAAACTCCGGAACATTACAGCGTTAAGAGGGCATTTCTAGGACTAGCCCAGATGACTCTAGCACCATAACAACAAAGGAGACCAGGTGGGACTGGTTAGATCAACCTCTAGGGAGTGATGGACCAGGGTCAGCAGCTCATTTGCATACAGTCGCCAAGGCTGCTGGGAGGGTGCCATTTTGAAAAGTCCTGGGAAATGTATCTCCCTAAAGGTCAAAGGTGAACACGAACCAGGTGCAGGAATCATTTGAGGCAGTGAGAGGGCCATGGTAAACAAAGAGTCGGAATGAGCTCAGGCCCCTGGACAGAACTGTATGTAGAGTGCAGGTTTGTTCCATTAAATGGGACCATCCATTGTCCAAGGGTAAAAACGACTGTAACTTTCAAGGGGCATTTAGCAGTCACCAGGTGAGAGGCATAAGCGGATACAAGAGTTCTGTCTGTGCCTAATTCCCAAAGCTCTGGGAAGTGGTGTGAACCAAAGAAAGGTGACAACAGAAGCACCAAGGAACCCAAGCAGTTCTGAAGGGACTGTGAACGGATGTGCCAAAGAAATCTGAAAGTGTGTGTGTCCGTGCATGCACATGTGCGTGCGCGCGTGTGTGAAAGAGGTTGAGAGAAAGATGTGGAGAGATGTGTCTTCATTATCTCAACCCACAGCCCACTATGAAACATCTCAGGAAGCTCTTGTTTCAGAACCTGGGGCATCTCAGTCTTTCCAGAAAGACCTGAAAATTGAAAACCTCTGGGTTTTTAGGCAAGAGGAAGATTCTTTTCAGCTGGGCTACTTCAGGAAGTTCGAGGTGGATTTCCTCTGTGGGTTATTGGCTTTGCCTTAAAGGGGTTTGCCTAACCCCGCCCTCCTCAAAGGAACTTCGGGAAGGGCGTGGGCTCTCCGTAATGAGACAGCAGGTCAGCGCCTAGTTTGCTGGGCCGCGTCTGTGAGTGCGAGCGTACCTCTAGGAAATCCGGTGGAACGTCAAGGGCTGCTGTAACTACCTGGTAAGCTGGACATAAAAGATAGGTGGTAATGGGCTTCCCTGGTGGCGCAGTGGTTGAGGGTCCGCCTGCCGATGCAGGGAGCGCGGGTTTGTGCCCCGGTCCGGGAGGATCCCGCGTGCCGCGGAGCGGCTGGGCCCGTGGGCCGTGGCCGCTGGGCCTGCGCGTCTGGGGCCTGTGCTCCGCGGCGGGAGAGGCCACAACGGTGAGAGGCCCGCGTAACGCAA
>NW_020175199.1:3767672-3876610 GCF_003031525.2 Neophocaena asiaeorientalis asiaeorientalis
AGGTGGTAATAAGAAAATAGCCTGGCAGGGGGGAGGAAGCATGGGCTCTGGAGTCCAGCAGAGCAGGTTTTGATTTCCTAGCCCCTCCAGTTACCACCTCACTTGATAGGTAATCTTTTGGTTTGTTAAACTCTCTGAGCTCCGTTTTTGTTATTGCTGAATGTGTTGTTGGAACGTTTAGAAATAATAAATGTAAAATGTCCAGTGTGTAGTTGTTTCTAAAAAAATAGAAATTGGGCCTCCCTGGTGACGCAGTGGTTGAGAGTCCGCCTGCCGATGCAGGGGACGTGGGTTCCTGCCTCCGTCCGGGAGAATCCCACATGCCGCGGAGCGGCTGGGCCCGTGAGCCATGGTCGCTGAGCCTGCGCGTCCGGAGCCTGTGCTCCGCAATGGGAGAGGCCGCAAGAGTGAGAGGCCTGCGTACCGCAAAAAAAAAAAAAAAAAAAATATTTTTAACCTCTGCTCCCAAAAGGGGCATCTTAGAAAGTGAACCCCAATATCATAAAAGGAGGAAGTATATGGTAAAATAGTAGATACACAATATGTGGTAGATTGAATTCTAGTCTCACTGGGCATAGTATCAAGCTGTTGTTCTGCAAACAATTTTGTGTGTGTGCTGGTGGTGGTGGGGGACAGTGTATCACTACTAGGACTTGTCCTAGATGCTAGAAATACAGGAATAATTAAGAAAGCCTCTTGCCCTGAGTAGTTCATGATTTAACAGGAGCAACTAATATCCAATTAAGTATAAATGCATCAGCTGCTTTTAAAAACTTACTTGTTAACCAGTTTAGGTGTCCATTCAACACATTTTGATTTAGCATACACCATGAGCCAAGTACACAAGGTTGAAGTAATGCTGATGAACAAGACGGACGTAGTCCTTGTGTTCACAATGATTTCTTAAAACAAAAGGTAGATCCCATGGTACTCTAACTAGTATTTGGGGTTTAAGGGCAGTTGTGTCTATGAGGTTGTCCTGGGGGAGAAAAAGATATCCATGTTTGCTGCTGTAGTGGATGCTGTGGTTTGTCACCCTAATATCCCTGCAGCACTTCGGCACTCCTTCCCTCAGGGGCTGGGACTGGCCGCTGAGGGCTCACAGCTGAGCTGTGCTCCGGGCACTGCCTTCAGCTGAAGGGATTATACTCCCTCCTCAGGGGAAACCAGACTCCAATAACCCTGGTCTCAATACTAATGAATGGCCTCCTTGACTCGCTTGGGACAGCTCTGAAATGCTGTTCTCTCTCTAGAGTTTACTGTAGGAACTGAGGCCTCTTGCAGTTGCATCACAGCTCAACTTTTCCTACTGCCCAGTGCTGCTTCCCCTGCTCTCTTCAAGATGCTTTTCTGGAAAGCACACTCTAATCAACTTCATGTGTGTCAACTCCCTTGCATAGTCAGCTTTTCATAAGGAAGCCTGACTGAAGACACCTGTGATCCCAATACAGTGGGTTAATGGTCTGCTCATCAGAGCAGAGGGGGAAGGGAGACATCTTTCTTGAGGGCCTCTATGTGCCCAGGATTGTTCTAGATACTTCACAACCAAATCTTGTCCTGTTTAAGTTCCAAAGACTTTGGCAGAGATTGGGTGTCATCAGGCAATACTGGCTATTTATCAAGGTGCCACAGAGATGCCTTTTAACCTGGTACATTTAGGGCCCATCTTTCTTGTGGCAGATCCAGATTCTTCATTTCTTATTCACCCAACGCGTATTAATTGAGCATCTACTAGGTGTCAGGCGCTCGCCCAGGGACCAAGGATGTAATTGTGAGCAAGATGGGCAAGGTGCTCGACCTCTGTGAGCTTGTCAGGGCCCCAGAGCTAGTTTCAGCAGAAGCCTCAGATCTTATGGGAAGCTCTGGATATGAGATGGCCCTTCAGCATTGTCCCAATTTAGTTAAGTCACCTCTGACTCACACGAAGATTCCCAAAAGAATGGATATGGGGCCAAAATGCCAATTCATTTATTTGCATGAGAACTTTCCAATTCACTTGCTAGTCACCCTTTCCTGGTAGGTAAGTCCAGTGGGAAGCCATATACTAATCAGAAGGTGTTTGAGGTTCTTGGGATCAGGGCCATGGTGGCTCGTTGAGTGACCTGAGTGTTTAATAGCATCACGAGAAGATAGCCAGGTTCAACTTCGGCCTCTCTAAGGCACTGCCTCTGGACTATGCATAGTTGAGCACAGAGACTGTTTGCCTCCATGGCAGTCCGCACCATGGCTGACCAACCCCTGTTCTCTCCCCTGATGTGTTCATACCTTTAATCAGGCTACAGCCAAGTGCTGCTGGTCAGAACCACTGTGCAAATGTCTGTTCAGAGGCATGATGTTTGATTCATACTGCTCAGAGGGGAGTCTACTTAGGCAATACATAACTTTTGCTGAGGGAGCCACCATCACCCCGAGACAGGTGGGGAAACCGAGGAATCAAGGGAATCAAGCCACATGTTCCAGGTCAGCCTGCCACTGCTCAGGCCCAGCTCCTGTCCAATGATGGAGGTGGGGAGGTGAGAGCACATTCAGAAATGATCTGATCCACCCCTCTGAGCTCACAGAAGAACACACCGTGGGCCAGAAAGAGACAGGTCCAGAACAGAACTCTTCTGCCTCACTCTTTACACCTGGAAATTCATGACATCACTTCCTCCCCTTGAAAACATTTACTAGGTAACCAGAGGCATTTACTAGGTCACCAGAACTTTATGATTAGTAAGAACCTTCTTCTATGTTGTCCAGTGGCGTAGCCACTGGAAACATAGCTACTGAGTGCTTGAAACGAGATTTACCTATTGATAAATTGAGATGTGTTGTATGAAGTACCCGCCAGATTTCAAAGACTTAGGACACACAAGAAAAGTAAAATACCTTTTAATAATTTAAAATATTGAGTATATGTTTAATGATTATTTTATAATTAGGTAAGATTTTGGCTATATTAGGTTAAATACATTATTAAAATTAAGTTCACCTGTTTCTTCTTCCTTTAATGTGGCTATGAGAAAATTTAAGATTACACATACGGTTCATATTATATATTTATTGGGCAGTACTATTCTAGATATTATCATCCAAAAGCATATTTAAGCAATCTTAACACACATATTTGGTTGATATGAATCTTAAGTCTTTTAAGATTTTTCTTCGATTTATTTGTTAAGGAAATCAGATCTTTTTGGCCTGTAGTGTTTCCCACATTCTGGATCTTGTTGATTGCACACTCCTGGTGTCATTAAAAAAATATATATTTATTTATTTATTTGGCTGCGCAGGGTCTTCATTGCAGCCTGAGGGGTCTTTAAGTTGTGGCATGTGGGATCTAGTTCCCTGACCAGGGTTCGAACCTGGGTCCCCAGTGTTGGGAGCTCAGAGTCTTAGCCACTGGACCACCAGGGAAGTCCCCTGGTGTCATTTAACATATTCCTTTGTAGCCTGTATTACCTGGAAGCTGGGAGTTATATCTAGAGGCTTGGTCACATTGAGGTTTGATTATTTGGGGAAGAAAAATTCATTGGTGGGTATGTACTTCCATCGAGGTGCACTAAATATCTGTCTGGTTGTATCTCTTTTTTGGTGTTAAGATTGAGCAGTGAGTTCAGCGTGATTATCCAGTATCCATTTTCCCATAATACTTTCTTCACGTAATGGTTTTTGTAGCTGTTTATGATCATTGCTTATGCTCATTATGTCATTAGAGGTTGCAAAATGGTGATATTCTGTCATTCCTTCATTTATTAGCTGACATCCCTCTATAAAGAGATGATCTCCTTGTCAACTACCAATTTCCCCAAGGAACAGCAGATACAAGAAAAATAAGGTACATATTTGATTCTTTCTCTTTATCAGTTTCAGAAAAATAGGTTGGTTTTCTGATATCCTCCAAATGTCACCAGTGAGTCCCCCTGCCCCGCCTTGAGGGAAGACCTCATTATGAACTCATGTATTTCATATTTTGCGGGGTGGTAAGTTTACAGTAATTGCAGTTTTTTCTTTTTTGATGCTCAAAACTTCCCATCAAGTTGACTCCTGAGTCCTAAGGACACAAACTCGGTAGTCTTTGCTAGTTTCTTTACTTTTTAAGATGCCACGATATTTTAGGCTCATCTTGTACATTTTCTGTCCCAGATCTGGAATTAGTCATTCCTCCAAGGAGCCCTGCAGGATGGTTTTTAGACCACAGTCTGGGCACTAGGGTTGTTCATCACTAGTGGGTTGGAGATCATTTCTGCAAAATAGATATTTTGTTTTTCAACAGAAAATGCATCATGAGTTAATACCAGTAATTCTAATTTAAATTGAGAATCACATATTTTTACCTGACTTCATTTTCTTTGATGCTTTAAATCCTGATTTTCTTTTCTTTTTTTTTTAAAATGAAGTATAGTTGATTTCCAATGTTGTGCTAATTTCTGCTGTACAGGAAAGTGATTCAGTTATACGTATACATGTATACACACATATATATACACACACATTCTTTTTTAATGTTCTTTTCCATTATGGTTTATCATAGGATATTAAATAGACTTCTCTGTGCTGTACAGTAGGACCTTGTTGTTTAACCATCTTATATATAATAGTTTGCCTCTGCTAATCCCCAAAACTCCCAACCCATCCCTCCCCACTCCCCTTCCCCCTTGGCAACCACAGGTCTCTTCTCTATGAGTCTGTTTCATGGATAAGTTCATTTATGTCACGTTTTAGATTCCACATATAAGTGATATATGCTATTTGTCTTTTTCTGACTTGACTTCACTTAATATGATAATCTCTAGTTGCATCCATGTTACCACAAATGGCATCATCTTGCTCTTTTTTATGGCTGAGTAGTGAAAATCCTAATTTTCTAATGGCAGTACTTGTTCTATCCTACCATGTATATAACATTTTCAAAATAATGATATAACTATTATGAATAACATGATTACTGAAAATACTTTAAAACTGCTTTGCAGCTCTTTTTGTCCTTAGGGTAACCTATTCAGGATGTGAAATCAGATTGTTATGTTTTAGTCCCTTGAAATAATTCCTCTCCATGTGATTAAGTCACAACTTGATACTAGGTTTACTTGTGCAATACTAATTTGCATTTCTCCTATTATGAACGAGGTTGAGCATCTTTTCATATGTGTAAGACACATTTTAATTTCTTTCTTTGTAAACTCTGTTTTTCTGTAGGGTTATTGGCCTTTTCATTCTCTATGTTTAGAAACTCTTTATATGTTAAGGATATTTGCCCTTTGTGATGTTTCCGGTTTGTCATTGTCTCTTTACTTTGTTCGTGATGTCTTTTGCCATGGCGAAGCTTTAAAATTTTTATGCGTGGCCCATTTTTTATTGTATGTTTTCAAATTGATTTTAATTAAGAATTTGTATATTTTAGATATAGCTATGTGCATGTTTTAAGTTTTTTATTTAGTTATTTTTGTAATTATAAAGTTTATGAGTTATGGAGTGAACATTATGAATACTTCCACTTATGCCTTATGAGTTTTGTGTCATGCTTAGGAAGGCCTTCTCATTTCAAGATGATAAAAAAAAAGAATGAGAATATTTTTGGCTACAAGCTATAGAATATCAAATTAAAGGTTGTGAGTATATTAAGAATATGTATTATCTTGCATAGCAAAAAATCTGGAGCTAGGAAAATCACAGCATTGATTAATTTTGTAGCCCAACAATGTCATGAAGGACCCAGTCTCTTTTCATCTTTTTGTTTTGCCATCGTAAGCATAACAGTTTATCCTCTTAGGCGGAGTCTTCTCCTGGCCTCAGACAGCCACCACTTTTCCAGGTATCACATGCAAACAACTACAGACATAGGAAAAGGAGGTACCTCCTCAGATTTCAGGATTTGAGAATACAGAAAATCGGTCTGAAGAAGCCCTGTGGCAAGTCTTAATTCTGAATTGTGTCCTGTGCTCATTTCCAATGTAGTCACTGGCATTGGTGGTAAAACTGGCAAGAACTACTAATGAAGATTTAACCCTGGGACTTGAGAAAAGCCTAAAGCAAACGATCATCACGTATTTGAGCCTGATCTGGATTTTGTGAGCAAGGAAAAAGGAAGGAATCACCCCTGTGTAGTTCTGCAGATTTATTTCTTACATATAAATCTTCGATCCACCTAAAATACATGTTGGTATAAGCAGTAAGCTAGGGATCAAGCTTATTATTTTATCCTTGAACAACTAGTTAAGTGTCCTACTTATTAAATCATTTATCTTTTTAATCGGCTATCTTGTGACAGTTTCCAAGAGGAAACATTGAGGAAAATCTGCTGACGCCATGGGAATTTTGGGTCAAGCTTTTTCAGTTCACAGTCTTATATAAAACTCCGTGAGACAGCACTTTCAAATCACATTCTGACACATACCAAATCCATAATGTAGGAACTTGATCACTGATGTTCTCTCTCCTTCTAAAATCTGGACAGACAGTATGGAGCATAACTTAAAAATCTTGACTCCTCTGCTGAGAAGTCACATGATATGCTGGCTTTTAAAAATATCAAATCTTTAAATGTACCTGTATCTTATTTATTATAAAAATAACTAAATGCCCAGTATGTGCCAGCCACCTGGTGTCCTTAAAAAGCTTAGACTTTAGATAAGGAAGAGAGACGAGAGCAAATATATTCCGTGTGTGTGTGTATGTGTGTACATTGTACATATACAATGGAAGAAAAGCAGAGTTAAAAAAAAGAGGGATGCGAATGCTAGAGGCTGGGGAGTGTTTTAAAATATGATTGTTAGGGAAGTTTCCACTAGGAGGTGACATATGAATAGAGGTGTGATGCAGAACAACTTATGTGCGTGTTTAGGGAGAAAGCAGTCTGGGTGGAGGAGCCAGGTGCCAAGGCCCTTAGGCAGGAGTGTTCTTTGGACTGGTGGGTGGAGTAGCGTGAATTGAAGAGAGGTGAAGGAGCTTATAGGCTTTCACTCAGGGCCTTATAGGCTGTTGGAAGGATGTTGGCTTCTCCTCTAAATGAGGCTGAGACAACTCAAGTGATGAGGGGAAGGAAGGAAGGAGGGAAGGAAGGAGAGAAGGATGGAGGGAAGGAAAGAAGGGATAGATCTGAATAATGTTTTAAGAGGATCTATCTGGTTTTTGAGTTGAAAATGGACTATAGGGAAGGCAAGGGTGAGAAGCCGAAAGATGAGGTAGGAAGCCGTTGTAGTCATTCAGTTGAGAAGTGACTTGGAACAGATGAGAGGTTGGGAGAAGGAACAAGATTCTGGTTTTAGTTTGAAGGTAGAGCTAAGAATAAATGTTGACAGGCTTGGTGTGGGATACGGGAGAGCGAGAGAGCGAGAGAGCGAGAGAGCGAGAGAGCGAGAGAGCGAGAGAGCGAGAGAGCGAGAGAGCGAGAAGCAAGGAAAAAGGAAGGAATCACCCCTGTGTAGTTCTGCAGATTTATTTCTTACATATAAATCTTCGATCCACCTAAAATACATGTTGGTATAAGCAGTAAGCTAGGGATCAAGCTTATTATTTTATCCTTGAACAACTAGTTAAGTGTCCTACTTATTAAATCATTTATCTTTTTAATCGGCTATCTTGTGACAGTTTCCAAGAGGAAACATTGAGGAAAATCTGCTGACGCCATGGGAATTTTGGGTCAAGCTTTTTCAGTTCACAGTCTTATATAAAACTCCGTGAGACAGCACTTTCAAATCACATTCTGACACATACCAAATCCATAATGTAGGAACTTGATCACTGATGTTCTCTCTCCTTCTAAAATCTGGACAGACAGTATGGAGCATAACTTAAAAATCTTGACTCCTCTGCTGAGAAGTCACATGATATGCTGGCTTTTAAAAATATCAAATCTTTAAATGTACCTGTATCTTATTTATTATAAAAATAACTAAATGCCCAGTATGTGCCAGCCACCTGGTGTCCTTAAAAAGCTTAGACTTTAGATAAGGAAGAGAGACGAGAGCAAATATATTCCGTGTGTGTGTGTATGTGTGTACATTGTACATATACAATGGAAGAAAAGCAGAGTTAAAAAAAAGAGGGATGCGAATGCTAGAGGCTGGGGAGTGTTTTAAAATATGATTGTTAGGGAAGTTTCCACTAGGAGGTGACATATGAATAGAGGTGTGATGCAGAACAACTTATGTGCGTGTTTAGGGAGAAAGCAGTCTGGGTGGAGGAGCCAGGTGCCAAGGCCCTTAGGCAGGAGTGTTCTTTGGACTGGTGGGTGGAGTAGCGTGAATTGAAGAGAGGTGAAGGAGCTTATAGGCTTTCACTCAGGGCCTTATAGGCTGTTGGAAGGATGTTGGCTTCTCCTCTAAATGAGGCTGAGACAACTCAAGTGATGAGGGGAAGGAAGGAAGGAGGGAAGGAAGGAGAGAAGGATGGAGGGAAGGAAAGAAGGGATAGATCTGAATAATGTTTTAAGAGGATCTATCTGGTTTTTGAGTTGAAAATGGACTATAGGGAAGGCAAGGGTGAGAAGCCGAAAGATGAGGTAGGAAGCCGTTGTAGTCATTCAGTTGAGAAGTGACTTGGAACAGATGAGAGGTTGGGAGAAGGAACAAGATTCTGGTTTTAGTTTGAAGGTAGAGCTAAGAATAAATGTTGACAGGCTTGGTGTGGGATACGGGAGAGCGAGAGAGCGAGAGAGCGAGAGAGCGAGAGAGCGAGAGAGCGAGAGAGCGAGAGAGCGAGAGAGCGAGGGAGAGAGGGAGAGAGGGAGAGAGGGACAGAGGGACAGAGGGACAGAGGGACAGAGGGACAGAGGGAGGAGGGGGAGGGATGATTCCAAGGCTTTTGGCTTCAGCAGCGGGAAGGATGGAGTTGCCATTTGCAGAGATGTTTTGCAGGCTGTAAAATAAGAGTTCTGCTCTGCACACGTCAAGATTGAGACAGCTACTGTACATTTGTGTGGAGCTGCTGTCTGTGCAGTTGGAGTAAAGCCAGGAGTCAGGGTGAGATCTCTAGGGAGTGGATGTAGTTAGAAAAGAGGGTAAAGGACTGGGTCTGGATATTCCATCCCTTAAAAATTTGGAAGATAAGATGAAACCCACAAAAGAGGCTGAAAAGGAGCAAGTCTGTAAGACAGGAGGAGAAAGAGAATAGTGTCCCTGAACCTAAGTGAAGGAAATGATTCAAGGAGGAGGGAGTGATCAGCTGGGTTACTGATGCTAATGGGTCAGGCAAGGTGAGCACTGCAGGCATGTTGTTGGCTTGATCAGTGTGGAGATCCTTTGGTGGTCGTCTTAAAAAAATTTTTTTTATTGAAGTGTAGGTGATTTACAATGTTGTGTTAGTTTCTTGTGTACAGCAAAGTGATTCAGTTATAGATATTCTTTTTCATATTCTTTTTTTTTTTTTTTGCGTTACGCGGGCCTCTCACTGTTGTGGCCTCTCCCGTTGCGGAGCACAGGCTCCGGATGCGCAGGCTCAGCGGCCATAGCTCACGGGCCCAGCCACTCCGCAGCATGTGGGATCTTCCCGGACCGGGGCACAAACCCGTGTCCCCTGCATCGGCAGGCCGACTCTCAACCACTGCGCCACCAGGGAAGCCCCATATTCTTTTCCATTATGGTTTATCACAGGTTATTGAATATAGTTCCCTGTGCTATACAATAGGACCTTGTTGTTTATCCACTCTATATACAGTAGTTTGCATCTGCTAATCCCAAACTCCCAACCCATCCCTCCCCCACGGCAACCACAAGTCTGTTCTCTATGTCTGTGAGTCTGTTTCTTTTTCATGGATAAGTTCATTTATGTCACGTTTTAGATTCCACATATAAGTGATATCAAATGCTATTTGTCTTTCTCTTTCTGACTTACTTCACTTAGTATGATAATCTCTAGGTCCATCCAATGTTGCTGCAAATGGCATTATTTCATTCTCTTTTATGGCTGAGTAGTATTCCATTGTATGTATATACGACATCTTCTTTATCCATTCATGGACATTTAGGTTGTTTCCATGTTTTGGCTATTGTGAATAATGCTGCTGTGAACATTGGGGTGATGTTTTGAATTATGGTTTTCTCCAGATATATGCCCAGGAGTGGGATTACTGGATAATATGGTAGCTCTATTTTTAATTTTCTGAGGAACCTCCATACTGTTTTCCATAGTGGCTGCACCAGTTTACATTCCCAGATCCTTTGGTGGTCTTGATAAGTTACTTGGAGAAGCAGTCAACACACAAGGGTATTATTAGAGTAGGTTCAAAAGAGAATGGAGAAAAGTGATGGGAGACCATGAATATAAATGACTCTTAAGGAGGTTTATTCTTATGTAGGATGAAAATATGTTAACTCTGTTGAGTGACTTGGGCCTGGTGCTAATTAGCCCCAAATTACTGTTTCTGTCCCTCTGTGAGCCTTAAAGACAGGGCCAATGTGTTTTGCTTTGTTTCATGGCCAAAAATAAATTCTTGACCTTGATCATGCATGTTAATCACCTCTGGGGATGATCTGAGAGAGTGTGGACAAATCACTACAAACTCACCCACAGTCCTAGAGAAACAACTGAAATGTCTGTCTGACACGTGACTCCTGGCCTTCTTTGCTGTGAAGGTTATCTCTGCTAGGTGAAATAAACTGGGACAAGGCATTCACGCTGGGCCTGCTGGACAGCAGGTGCTCTGGATGAGTGTGGAAAATAATGACCCCCTTTGATTGTACAGAGCTGCCTCGTTTACAGAGTGCTTTCTTATCTAGTATCTCCTTTGAGCCTCATAAAAACCACGTGATGTTGGCCAGGCAGATGATGCTCTGACCATTTTACAGAGGAGGAAACTGAAGACTTCGGTGGCTGAGGCATTGCTTTAGAGCTGGGATGAGCACCTAGGACTTCTGACCATCTTATTCAGTCAGATTCCCCTGGCTAAGTCAGCTCTATTCCACTTAGCTCGAGTGATCAGCAACCTAGATCTGCTTCCCTGTGTCATGTGTTCCTGCTAACAGGCAGGGAAAGAAGGGCAGCATTTAGCTCTCACCGTCATCCTTGAACAGCCTGAGGCCGCCCTGTCCTGCCTCAGTGTCTGAAAGTCATCAACTCTAAACTCTGCTCTCTTCTCTTGGGCCCTTCCAGATTGTTTTTAATGGGTTATGTCTCAAAGTTTGATGGGCTGTAACAAGCCTATCAGGTTGTGCTGGATGACATCCACTTCTATTAAAATCAAGTGTAGCTCCTTCTAAAACCAAGAGATTAAAGCATTAGGTGAAATGACCTATTAGATGAAATGACAGGGGGCCCTTCATTTTGTGTTCCTGAAATTATGTAACTTCTCTTCCATTTCCAAGAATGTTCCAGAACTAATTTTAGAGTGTGTAATTCACTTATTAATGTTCCTAGTCAAAACAAATGAAATGCATCTATATGTGATGCTTGGATAGGGGGGCATTAAGGGGCAGTTTGGAACTGAGGTGGTGGAATTGATAAAGCTGAACTTTTTTCTGAAATGGATCATGCCTCCTTTGAGATGTTAGTTAAAAAGGCCTCAAGGTGACATCGCTAGTATCCTGAAGTGGAAAACCCATGTAGAGTGTCTGAGAGTCTGTAGAATGTGGGGCACTGGTCTGATTACTAATTACACAGTAAGTAAGGTGCATTTACACATGCCAGCTTTCATTATTCCAGGTTAACTTCCAGTTTTCTAGCTCTAGACACCTGGTGGAATTACTAAGGCCATCCTGAACTCTGAGAGGAGAGAGAACAGATGGAAATTCCTTCACTAAACACACTTGACACTGTAGCCCTGAGGGCCAAGCATCATAGGTCAGTCTACCAGAATGAAAGGCAAAACGACGGTGGGAAAATGGGTGGTGAAGCCATGCTTGTCTAACAGTGGTCGCTCTCCAGCCCAGCAATGAGCATGTATCCAAAGAGGCATGTTGGCTGGGGGTGGAAGAGAAGGGTCTTAGGATGCATGCACTTGGGAGACTTCCGATCCAACAGGCTGCCTTGAAAATAGTGAACACACGTTTGATGAATAAGTGCTGATATAGCCACTCTCATATGCTTATGATAACAGATAATGAAGTAAACTCTTCGTGGACAATTTGGCAATATCTATTAAAATTAAAATGGACATAATCTTTGATCCAGCAAGTTCACTATGGAGAATTTATCCTTGTTGACGTGTGCAGAGATGTACACGAGTACTCTTTGCACCATTTTTTGCAAGAGCGAAGCTGGAAATAACCTCAGTGTCTAAGAGAAGTTGATAATTGCATTATATTCTACTGATGCAGTGAATCATAGTGTAGCCATTGGATAATTATAGACTTAGATATGGAATGTGTTTCAAGACATACTAAGTGAAAGTGTAGGTGTATGTGTGTGTGAGTGGGTCGGGGTTTGCATGTATTTTGTGTGTATCAGTCAGGATCCCACTGGGAAACAAAATTTGCCTCTGATGTTTCAAATATTGAGACTGTAATGAACGGACTGTTTACAGAAGTGTGGGCAGAGACACTTAGACACCAGCACCAGTGGAAGAAGCCACTACCTCCCTACAATGGAAACTGAGGTTCTCCATCCAGATCTCCTTTCCAGGGCTGATGTACCCATTCCCAGGGACTGGGAATATCAACTGTTGTTGACTCACAGCTGACCCTTCACTGGGTTGCCCTCAGCCACCACAAGGGACAGCTTCATTCAGGTTACACTCCCTCCTGGGGGTGGCCGCGGCCAATGACTATCTGATGCAGGAACACAAAAACCCAACCCCCTTTTCTCAATTTGGGACATTTCTGAAGGGCCACCCCAGCTCCAGAGCTCCCTGTAGCGTCATCTGAGGCCTCACTGAACTGTATTTCATGTTAGCCTCTCCTTCTGGCCAGTCCTGCTTTCCTCCTTTCCTTACAGGTATGTCTCCCAAGACATTCCTATTAGCTATGTGCATGCACCTCTCCATCTCAGTCTATTTCCAGGAAGCCTAGATTAAGGTACATCCTTGGAGCTGAAGGGGCTGAAGCGCTGGAGCCTGGAGTAGGGGCTGTGTGCAGCAGCTTTAGGTGTGGAGGCGTGCAGCTACCATCAGGGACATGGGGCCAAAGCAGAGGAAGAAGAGACACCCAAACCTCTCTCTCTCCCCATCCTCCAACCCCCTTCCTTCCATGTCATTCACCGGACAGACCCAATTGGAAGCCAGCCAGCAAGGGAGTCTGGGTAATGAAGTATGCAGGGGCCACCTCTTGGGGACAAATAGGGCATAAAATGGATTGAGAATAGGAGTGGCAAGTGGAGAATAAGTAGCACAGTATCCTCCATTAATATTAACAGGAGGAGGGCTTCCCTGGTGGCGCAGTGGTTAAGAATCCGCCTACCAATGCAGGGGACATGGGTTCGAGCCCTGGTCTGGGAAGATCCCACATGCCGTGGAGCACCTAAGCCCGTGCGCCTCAACTACTGATCCTGCACTCTAGAGCCCGTGAGGCACGGGCATGGGCGCTCCTAGAGCCCATGCTTCGCAACAAGAGAAGCCACCCAGAGAGAAGCCTGAGCATTGCAACAAAGAGTAGCTCCCACTCCCCTCAACTAGAGAAAGCCCGTGTGCAGCAACAAAGACCCGATGCAGCCATAAATAAATTAATTTAAAAAATATTAACAGGAGGATATGTAGATATATGCACATATGCAGAAATATATGTTCATAATATATATGCATATAATTCATATATATACATAAAATATGCTTATGCATACATTTGTAGAATGATCTAGAATAAAATGTAGTGACTGTTTCTGAAAGTTAGGGCAACTGTGCCACTAGGGTATGAAGGAGCCTTGCCCTTCATTAATTCTTTTCTGACCATTTGAAAATCTTTTATGTATGTGCGTATGTGTTTAATATTGTATTTGAAAAAAGTTTAAAATGAAAGTAGGAATTTCCTCTTGGTAGGAAATTAAGAAGAGAGGTTGGAGTAAATGTTTGGTTCCTTCATTTGTGGATGGTTACTAGGTGCTTTATATTTATTGTATTGCGTGAATTCAAAGAGGGAAGGTCTCCGCCCTCCAGGAATTTACAGCTTAGTGTGGTGTATACGATGACAATAAAGCAGTGGTGTTGCCAGAAGGGAGACCTCTTCCAGGGCTCGAGAGTGGGCTCTTGTCTAACACTGGAAAATGAATTGTCCGAGGAGGCATATGTGCTGACAAAGCAAAAGACTTTATTGGGAAGGGGCGCCCGGGTGGAGAGCAGGAGGGTAAGGGAACCCAGGAGGACTGCTCTGCCTCGTGGCTTGAAGTCTCATGGTTTATGGTGGTGGGGTTAGCCTTCTGGGTTGTTTCTGGCCAATCATCTTACTTGTGCCCATATTTGGTCCGACTCAGGGCCCTTTCTGGTGGCATGTGCACCTCTCAGTCAAGATGGAGTCCAGCACAGGGGTTTCTGGGAGGTTGGCAGGACATATTATGGGCTGGTGTTTCCTCCTTCCTTTTGTCCCCTCCCAAATTCTTCCAGCTGGCAGTAGCTTGTCAGTTCTGTGTTCCTTACCGGGACCTCCTGTTGTGAGATAACTCTTGAATTTGGTTATTATGGTGCCTGGCCAGGGTGGGTGGTTTCAGTCAGTGATTCCCTAACAATGGGACAGGACTGTAAATGGAGGTGGACTGCAAGGTACAATGGACCAGAAAAGAAAGTGGGTCTAAATCTCTCTTACTTAGCAAGTCTTCATCTTAAAGGAGGTAGAGCCAAAGCTGAAACGATGGATACCAGTGTCATCACACTTGGCCAGTAGAACTCATTAAGGATAAGGGGAGGGTAGTGGATAAGTAATGGCAAGAGGAAGAAGAAACCTGTGTGGTATAATCAAGAGTTTAGGTATTGAGAATCCTTGGAAAATAGTTTTTGTTTTTTTATTTTTTTATTATTAATGTATTGGCTGCACTGGGCAGCACGCAGGATCCTAGTTCCCCAACCAGGGATTGAACGCGTGCCCCCTGCAGTGGAAGCGCAGTCTTAACCACTGGACTGCCAGGGAATTCCCCAGTTTTTGTTTTTTTTAATTGAGGTAAAATTAAGTGTACAAGTTAATGGGTTTTGCTAAATGTATACACCTGCCTAATTTCCATCCCAATCTACATTTCTATTACCCTGGAAATTTCCTGAGCCTCCCCTCCACTCAAGCCTCACTACCCAGAAGCAACCACTGTTCTAATTTCTATCACCAAATAGTAATTTCACCTCTTCATGAACTTCATATGAAAAGAATCATTTAGGATCTATGCTTTTGTGTCAGACTTCATTTGTTTAACATAATGTTTTTGAGATTAAGCCATGTTAAGTTTGTGAGATAAAGTATGGGATGCTCAGTTAAATTTGAATTTCAGGTAATAAATAATTTGTAGTAAAAGTATGTCCAATGCAGTATTTGTAATTTGATACAAATTGTATATTTGTAATCCATATCATTTTGTTTTTAGTAGTTCATTTTTTGAAAAATGATGAGTAATACTCTATAGTATGAATGTACCACAATTATAGCTAATTTTTCTCCTGTCAGTGATTATTTAAGTTGCTTTTGGTTCACGTGAATTAAGATGCCGTGCACATTCTTGTACAAGTCTTTCTGTGGTTACATGTTTTTATTTCTCTTGGGAGAAACATCTAGAAGTAGAATTGCTGGGTTGTGAGGTAGAAACGCATTCTTTTTGGTTATAACAAACTCCCAGTTTTTCATTTTATTCTCCATGGAAGAATTTTGAGCATTGGAGTGATGTCAAATTTGCATTTTAGAAATATCCCTCTGGTAGCAATCTCAAGCAGGTGGTAGAAGGCAGGGGCAGTACTGGAAGCAGGGAGGCTGTCTGAGACCATTTCAAGAGTCCAGATGAAGATGATGGATGCTTGCATTGTGGTGGAGGAGAGGATGAAAGGAGAGATATTTAAGAAGCTGACGCAATAGGTTTCTTTCTTTTTTTTTTCAATCCCAAAGTCCCCACCCCTCGCTATCCCCTTTGGTAACCATAAGTTTGTTTTCAAAGTCTGTGAGTCTATTTCTGTAATGGGCTTCTCACTGCGGTGGCTTCTCTTGTCACGGAGCATGGGTTCTAAGCGCACAGGCTTCAGTAGTCATGGCTCGCGGGCTCTAGAGCGCAGGCTCAGTAGCTGTGGCCCACGGGCTTAGTTGCTCCGCAGCATGTGGGATCTTCCCGAACCAGGGCTTGAGCCCGTGTCCCCTTCATTGGCAGGCGGATTCTTAACCACTGTGCCACCAGGGAAGCCCCATGGACTTCGAATTTAGAAAGACCACAGCACCAATTTGCTGTGTGATATTAAGCAAGTTGTTTAACCCCTCTGAGTGTCAGTTTCCTCCTTTGTAAAGTAGGAATAAATAGTCGTACTCATCTCTTTGTTTGGAATGATGATTAAGATAAGGTCTGGAAACACCTTAGCATAGAGCTTGGGATATCATGAGCATGTAGTAAAGGGTAACTGTGAGGCTGGCCACAGCCAGGGGCTGTACTCTTGGAAGGCACCATGTTCCTCTTTAGTCAAGTCCATACTACTTTTGTCACTATGGGCTTGTATCTGCTGCTTCTGCCTCCTCATCTAGCGGAAGCCCTGAGAGTCTGGGGGATCATTCTAAGTGCTGTGCATTTAGATGGGCAAGACGTTTCCTCTGCAGCCTCCTTCAGCTCCAGAGCAGCTGTGACTAGAGGGCTGAGAGAAAGCCCTGGAGCAGAGTTCTTGTTCTCCCCAGTAATGAAAGCCTTGCTGCGCTTGCCAGGTGTAGGGCCATGGGTGTGATTCCTTAAGATGTGCAGACAAGTTTCCATGTACCCCAGGGGGCGCAGTAATCCAATGCCTTGTCCTTTCAAGCTGACAAGGGATTCATCACTGGTGAGCCAGGGCATAAATATCTGCTCTTCCTCCAAAGATCTAGGTAAAAATGGCTTCATTTCCAAGGTCTGTCGTTGCAAGGATTATGTAAGAGCTACAATCCAAGAGGTGAAAACTTAACTATCCTCTACGCAGGAATTTTTGAGTCCAGTAACAGCTTGGAGATGTCACCAAACCGGACTTGGGTCTGCTCGCCTGACATGCAGCAAAGCCAATCTGCTGACACCAGGTTGTGGTGAAGAAAAGTACAGTGTTGATTGCAGGGCAGCAAGTAAGGGAGTGAAAGACAAGCTTCAGATCCAGGCCACTTGTTCTTTGAGTGAAGGGTTTTTAAACAGGGAAGAACAAAGAGGCTGGGATTAATCACTGTCTTGTGACATTTCTTAATTGTCATTTCCGGAGTCAGGATGTCTCTGATTTAGGATTCTCTGGCCAGGTAGTCTATGGCTTGGGGGCCTGTTAGCTCATCTTGCCCTGGAGAAACAACCTGAGTTTGTGCATTAATGATATCTATAATGATAATTTTAATACGTTAACGGTGTTATCAACAACAGCAATTTCGTTCATACGATTCTGATTGATTAGTGCTCAGCACAGGATTGAGGACCAGAAAGGGAATAAAGTTTTGGATAGGGAGGTTAATCATGAACACAGTGAGGGAACTCGGTTTTAGGGGGACTTGGGTTCGGAGAGACAAAGACATCTATAGATGAGAAACAATGAATGGGGATTTGAAGAATCAGATTGAGACCTTGAAGTACAGACTGAAAGTGACTTGGTCATTTTACACCATGAGGATTTCTGACAAAATGAACTCTAGATTCTGGCTTTCTTCACCTTGCAGACCCTTCAGAGATTTCCTGCTCCTCGTTTTCCCCAAGTAGCTTAACCCCCAGGGGGAAACTGTCCTCAGAATCTCTTTGGGAGAAGTCAGCCTCCTTTCTGGATGTGGAGGCTGGTCTGAGGGCCACTATGTGGCCTCCTGACACTGCCCAAGAGTCTTTCCATTTCTTACCTTCAACCAACATATATACAAAGGAAATACGTGCAACATACATCTGTGCATTTTCTCACAGTGCTGCGAGCAGGGAATAAAGGTCTGGTTAAGACTTACCCTGCCACCCATGACCTCACAGTGTCCTTGGGGAAACCATCATACAGATACGTAGAACACAAATTGAAGAATATCACTGATACAGAAAATGCAAGCTTTATAGGCGTGGGTGAGATGCAAAATATTTGACAAGTAGAGTCACTGCAAAGGCGGCATTCCTTACCAACAACCAAGGCAGGGCGACTAAGTGGAGGCCAGGTGCGCATGGGGCATTTGTCTGCAGGGGGCCAGCACTCCCGCCAAGAGTGTCAACTCTCCTGTGGGTCCAGGCCCATTCTGGGGGTGGTGGGGTGGACACAGGAGATGAGTTTACCGTGAGCTGGCTGGGGTGTGGACACTGCAAGGCTGAGGGACTTGAGCACCCAAGTCTGTGAGGACACAAGGAGGGGTTGGGGGACCAGGGCGGTGTTATCGTCCTGCTGGTATGAAAGTGTTTCAGTATTTTACAAACGACATGCGTATCAGTGCTTTGCTCCTAGAGTGGTAATATCCAACAGAAATGAGAGCCGCATATGTAATTTACAGTTTTTTAGGAACCCAATTAAAAGGGGAAATTAATTTTAATATTTGATTTCACTCAGTAGATCCAAAATGTTACCATTTCAACATGTAATCAATATACAACATGATTAATGAGATAGTTTACATTTTTTTGAAATCTAGTGTGTGTATATATTTTTTTTGTTAAATTATTTATTTTTGGCTGCTTTGGGTCTTTGTTGCTGCACGTGGACTTTCTCTAGTTGCGGCGAGCAGGGGCTACTCTTTGTTGTGGTGCGTGGGCTTCTCATTAAGGTAGTTTCTCTTGTTGCAGAGCACAGGTTCTAGGCACGCTGGCTCAGTAGTTGTGGCTCGCGGGCTCAAGAGTGCAGGCTCAGTAGTTGTGGTGCACGGGCTTAGTTGCTCTGTGGCACGTGGGATCTTCCTGGACCAGGGCTCAAACCTGCGTCCCCTCCACCGGCAGGAGGATTCCTAACCACTGAGCCACCAGGGAGATCTCTCTAGTGTATATTTTAAAATTATAGCCCATCTCAATTCAGAAAGTACCCAGTGGGCACATAAGGATACTGTATCGCACAGCACAGGTCTAGAAATATTGTGGGGAAGGCTCTTCTCTCTCTCTCTCTCTCTGCTCCCTGGATTTTAGGAGAGGTGACCTCCCAGTTGTCTAGAATTTCCTGTGGGATGTTTCTGGGGTTTCCTTCACTGTTTAGCCCACCTATAAATGCACACAGACCTTAACAGCTGTAGAATTTACAACAGAGACACGGTGGCTTTTTCAGCTCTGAGCTCAATTACATTTTACCTGCCCCGTTGGTTAGTGCTGGCTTCATTAACAAGCCAAAGCATGACTTAATTGCTCTTTAAGCTCCTTTGAATTTTCAGACCTAATTTACGTGTAGCCTGAAACTCGGACACCTGTGGATTTACAAGGCTAACTGGGAATTCGCTGCGTGCTGCCTTCCTTGCTAGGCCCTTCCTAGGCCTGCATCTTCCTCGTTAATTCAGCCACCTGAGATGAGGGATCTTTGCTTTCCTTTTTTCCCTCCTCCTAGCAGGTGACGCCCTCAGCTTCAGAAGCATTTCCTGTGCTTCAGTGCCACCTTGTGGTTTAGGCGGAAAAGTCCAGAAGTAGGCCGCATCCATCTTGGGGTCATTGAGCGTAATTAACAGCCTTGAAGGACCATCTGGCTTTTGTTGTCTCCTTGAGGCTGAGAGGAAATGAGATTTGTTACTGGATATGGAAGGTCTCCTACAGGCTAACTGCCTGCTGAGAAATCAGGCGGTGTAGTGGGTCCAACCTGAGCTAAGCAGAGAGTCATGCAGAAACATAAATCCGCGCTGCTACTGTTCTATTATTTAAATTGAATTGTGTCCACATTTCACAGATGACTCAGCTCAGCCAGAGAAACTGACATTTCTAGCTGCTGTTACTGTACAATGATGAGCTCACGTTTTGAGTTGCTCCAAGTTAGGAATGAGCTCCTGGCTGTCGGTGATACACCCTGAAAACTGCATTCGCTCGACCTGCAGATGAATTTCACTAAGATATGTGGGTTTGGCCAGCGCTGGTTGAAAATAAATAGCATTAGAAAATGGATAGATGGGGCAGAAGCTTAACCCATATCTATAACCTCACCTACTTCCCTATTATCTCGCACCCATACTCCTTTATCCCTTTATCATTTGCTTCTGGCAGAAAGGTTACAATTTCCGTACTGGTCCAGAGAGGGCAGTTGATGGCCTGTGGTCACACCCTTAGTCACTGGCAGACTCTCGCTGAGTAACTTACCACTCATAATAATTGACTTCTGCTTCGTCCCACAGATTTCCTATTAAAAATAAGTCGTCAGATTTTTTTTTTTTTGCAGAGATATGCTTATACTCAGAGTGATAAATAGAGGCCCCTGTCTCCAAACACCAGAACCTTAGGGGATGTGTTTAACTGTTGTCACCCATTCAAATCCAAACTCTCTCCTTCATTAGCTGTGTAACTTTGGCAGAATGTTTACTGGTGAGATTTCTGCGCCTCAGCTTCCTCTTCTCATTAATAACATTTAAAGGCCTTACAACAGGGCCTGGGACTTGCTAGGGATTCATTGACATTGAGAATCACGGCTAAGAGGAGGCAAGTGAGGGTGCAAAATGACTCTGAAAGTGAGTGCCTGACTCCTGTCCTGGCCCTGATGATGATGATGATGAAGCTGATCCTGACATGGCGTTCACCTTTGTCAGTCTGGGCTGCTATATCAAAGGACCACAGACTGCGTGGTTTATAAACAACAAAAATTTATTTCTCGTAGTTCTGGAGACTGGAAGTCTGAGATCGGGGTGCCAGCACAATTGAGTTCTGGCGAGGACCATCTGGTTTGTGGATGGCCATCTTCTCATTGTATCTTTTCATGACAGAGAGCAGAGAGGGAGAGATGGCTCTCTTCCTTTCTTATAAGGACACTAATCCCAACATGGGGGCTCCACCCTCATGACCTCATCACCTCCCAAAGGCCCCACCTCCTAATACCATCACATTAGGGGTTAGGATTTCAACACAACATTTGATCCATAACAACATTATTCGGAGTGTTAATGTTATTGTTGGGTCCAAAGTGAACCAAGGAGACATTCTGAGGGGCAGCTGGACAGCCCTGTTCTCATCCTCTTTCTCTCGTTCTGAGATTTTACTGTAAGGGCTTCAGTCCTAGCGTGAGGCATGAGAAGATCTCAGGAGAACAACACATTAAGCTCTTATCCTGTCCTTAACATTTTCCAAAGATTTATCTTGAGAGGAAGTTTTAGCAGGGACTACTGAGGGCAGAATAGCAGAGGACAAGAGACTTGGAACTGATTAGAGAGGAAAGAATGCAAAAAAAAAATGTGGAAGGGGCAGTTTCCTCTTCTGCACTCCTTTTTATGAGGATGGACACCTTTCTCAGAAGCTCCTTGAAGATGCCTCCTTTTTTAAAAAATTTTTTAAAATTTAATTTATTTTTTATACAGCAGGTTCTTATTAGTTATCTATTTTATACATATTAGTGTATATATGTCCATCCTAATCTCCCAATTCATCCCCCCGCAACACACACTTTCCCCCCTTGGTTGAGGACCACTGATCTGGATGGGTCCCATGCTCTTGCCCCGGCTGTGACATTTTTGGCCTCTAGTGTGGGAAGTGGACTCTGCCAGCAGGGAAGGAATAGGGGTCATGTGGTCAGAGAGATGACTAAGTGACTAAAACACAGGGCAAGAACCTTAATATCTCTATCCTCAGTTTCTTCGTCCATAAGTCGGTGTTTCAGAATTATGTTCTGCTATAGAGTGAATATTTGCATCTTCCCAAAATTTGTAGGTTGAAATCTTAAGGTCCAATGTGATGATATTTGGAAGTGGGGCCTTTTGATGGTGATTAGGTCGTGAGGGCAGAGCTCTCATGAATGGGATTAGTGCCGTTATAAAAGATGCTCTGGAGATCTCCCTCGACCCTTCCGCCAATGTGAGGTCACAGTGAGAAGACAGCCATCTATATAAACTAGGAAGAGGGTCCTCACCAGGCACCAAGTCTGCTGGTGTTTTGTTCTCAGAATTCCCAGCCTCCAGAACCATGAGAAATTTCTGTTGTTTATAAGCCGCTCTGTCTATGGTTTTTTGTTACAGCAGCCTGAGCTAAGACACGTTCCTAGCAGAATTCCTGATACACGAGTTGAGCTCATAAAAGTGTACTCTTTTGCTTCCAGCATCCACAGCTCAAGAGTTTCAGAACTGTGTCATCCCAGTGGTCAGGTGTTCTTTGGTCATGAGGGCCAGACAGGACAAATGATGGGGACAAGTGAACTTGACAGATAGGGTTTGCTTCTTCCTACTAGACCTCACAGCAAAGCATGGTGGGGTGGTGATGAGGAAGAGGGAGTGGGAGAGGGGGTAAACTCTACAAGGAAAAAAGAACAGCTTTGAATACTTTCTATTACTATATACAAAGTTCTTCAGAATGTGCCCATTTCCAAGACTTATTTCATGATCCGACTTAGGAAGTTGACAACCCCTTCCTAGCTGCCCTACGTGGGTGCCCTACATGGGTGTCATTTCAAATAGTGTGGCTGTAAAGCAGAAAGGCATTGGGCATTATTTCATAAAGATGTGACAAGGTTGACACCCCACCTCACACCGTGCTTAACACAGAAGGCAGATGTGGGTACTTACACATTCACATGTGGCCATCGTGGCAGGAACGTTAAAGGGGCCGTTGACATGGTTTAAACCACAAGTGACTAGGACATCTGTGATGCTCAAAGGAGCGTAGACTACACAGAGAAGGAAACAAATAGGAAAATGTCATTTGGGAAACTATAATGAGAGTATTGACCCAGGTAGGCACGATCAGCCTGTGTAAAAGGTCGCTAGATGGATGGGCAAGGAACAACTGAACACTCCTATGGTGTCCAAGTAATACCACACAGGTACATGCTCAGAGGCAAGGTGCAACCTTTACAGTAATGCGATACCAGACCATCAGTACCTTAATCCAGGGGTCAGGCTTAGCGCCACCAGTGGTGTATGGAGATATTACAAGTCTTCTGATGTGACACACCTTGCATCCATTCAAGCCTTCAGATTGAACTTCTGTTGTACAGGGACAGCTAAACAACACTGTAAGATAACAACAAAGACAAATCCAAGTCCAGAAGGTGGGGCATTTTCCAGGATATTTGGGGCTATCTATTTCATGCCAGAACTAAGTTAAAAGAGATTGAGGGAAAACAGAAAAAGGTGCAATGCCATCATCGTCCTGGATTAGATATTGGTTTGAACAAACCGGCTAAACGGCTTTTGGAGTCAATTGGGGAAACTTGAATATTGTCTGGATGTTAGCTGATGTAATAATGTAGAGATCATTCATTGAAAAAATAGATAATAGTGTATGATCTTATGTCAAACATAAGTAGATATATATGTAGAAAATGACCCAGAATGACATGCAGTAAGGTATTAACAGGGGTGGTCTCTGCATGGTTAAAAGATGATGTTTTTATTTTTTAAGTTTTACTTGTTTGCATTTTATTTTCTACAATGCATAGGTCCTGTTTCTATAACTAACAGCTTATTTAAAAAGGTTGTTTTAAAAATTATTAAACCAAACATACACAGAGGGGAGAGAATGGAAAAGCCTTGCCTGGTTAATTCTCAATTTTGCTGAAATCTGTCTCGATCTAGAAAAACAGCTCTGAAAACTAGCTGTATTGTTTATTCTCACTCCCCCTTTTCCCTTCAGGAGCAATTGTTGAAGCTGCTGGAAGTGGCCGCCTTAAATATTTTCTGTGACTGTCACGCAATTGTAATCAATCTGGCTACTTCCACCCAGCAAAGGCATTTTCTCAGTAGGATTCTTGGAACATATGTTAAAGCTTAAGAACTTCCAGGACAAGGTATGTTGAATGCTTTTGCTTCTTAATAGTTGGGAAGAATTGCCTCTCCATATCCCTGCCCAAGAAAACCTGAGACCCAGAGTCAGGAAGTGATTACTCTAGGACGGACAGCTGGCTAGAGGACAGAAACACAGGCCTCCTGATGCCTGATCCTTGGTTTCTTTCTTCCAATAATTTGTTCATCGCATATCGTCATCCCTTCTGTGTGGGTGTGAGGGGTACACTGAAGCAGGTACCGCCCCGGCCCGCAGTCCTGGGCCCCTCTTAGTGCTTTGTTTCTCGGGGAATGCCCTCCCCTAGTTCAAACGATCCTTGTCTTTTGGGTAATGAACTACAAATCCAAATGTGCTTATATAAATTATCATGTGAGAAATAAGAGATTCTGAGTTCAGCACCACAGTTCAATGACAGAGGCAATCGTGTGTCTTCGCCCGTTGGTTGGGAAAGTCAACAATCCAGCGGTTATATGTGGGAAAATAAATGAGAAAGATTGTTTTTTGCAAAATCAAGCCTTCTCTCTGAACCACATGGTATCCGGGGGAAAATGTTCTTTACTGCATTCTCTTACTCAGACAGAGCTCTGAAGAGATTTAGGGACTCATTCTTCCGCTGACTGGTCATTTTGCAAGTATTTCTTAAATGACCTTTGCAGGCAGAAGCCACAAGTCAGGTGTGGCTGGAAGGAGAAAGGCCGGGCTCAGCATTTAAGTTTGAATCCTTTCTATTTTCCATAGCGGAAGAACTATCCCCAGAGGGATGGAGCTGGACATGGAAACAGATTGTTCCAATAACCAGTATTGATTGTTTCAGCAGTACAGGCAGGGCCTGAATTCTTCTTTGGGAAGACTGCATTTTATAACTCTGTAAGAGTGCATTTCCTTATATAGCACAGAACATACGATAAATATCCATGAGCTCGTACTGATGAGTAAAGGATAGAATAAATTAAAATATGGTGGCAAAGAGGCAAATGTCTTATGCAGAAGGATTCCAAATAATTTATGGATCTGTTCCCCCCCGCAGTGAGGTGGAGCCTAGCACCCCTTAACTGCGGGCTGTGTGTGGCGACTTCCTTCCAAAGAGAACAGTATGGAAAGGGAGAGGGGAAGAAAAGAGTAACCGTATGATGGAGAAACCTGACAAATACTACTTTATCCAGTTGATCAAGGTCAACATCAATAGTTATATATCATGTTAATACAATATACCCTTGATACAGTGTAATGAAAATGTTACTTTACTTCTGCGATGCTCCTCCCCCAAAAGCCTGTAGCTGTAGTCAAATCATGAGAAAAACATTATACAAATTCTGATAGTGGGACATCCTACAGTACACCCGACCATTACTCCTCAAAACTGTCGAGGTCATCAAAAATAAGGAAATTCTAAAAAACTGTCACATCCTAGAGGAGCCTAAGGAGATATAATATAACATATTCTGGTTGGGATCCTGGAGCAGAGAAAGGGCATTAGATAAAAAACTAAGGAAGTCTGAATACACTGTTGACTTTAGTTAATAATGTATCGGTACTGGTTTATTAATTATAACAAACGTAACTGTCCTAATGTAAAACCTTAGTAGAAGAAACTAGGTCTGGGTTGGGTATGTGGGAGCTCTTTGTATTATCTTCTCAATTTGGGGGAGGAGTAAAATTTAGAACTATTCTAAAAGAAAACTCTATTTTTAAAAAATACGTTCTCTACCAAGGAGGTTTGGGGAGATCTTGTATTAGATCTTATAGGTGAACAATTGTTCTGGGATAGGCACTAAATACTCAAGTGGCTGTAGAACAGTGTATATGGCGAAACAGTCACTTATTTATTTATTTTTTATGGGGGTAGAGTTGTTTCACAATGTTGTGTTTCTACTGTACAACGAAGTGGAGTTCCCTGTGCTGTACGGCAGGTTCTCATTAGTTACCTGTTTTATACATAGTAGTGTATATATATCAATCCCAATCTCGCAGTTCATCCCACCCCCCTTTTCCCCACTTGGTGTCCATACGTTTGTTCTCTACGTCAACACACTCACTTCTTTTTTATTTATTTATTTATTTTTTGCGGTACGCGGGCCTCTCACTGTTGTGGCCTCTCCTGTTGCGGAGCACAGGCTCCGGACGCGCAGGCTCAGCGGCCATGGCTCACGGGCCCAGCCGCTCCGCGGCATGTGGGATCTTCCCGGACCGGGGCACGAACCCGTGTCCCCTGCATCGGCAGGCAGACTCTCAACCACTGCACCACCAGGGAAGCCCAACACACTCACTTTTTAATGGCTCTTTTTTTTTAATAAGATTAGGTTTACAGATGATGTATACATAATCTAGATAGTACATATGAAAACAGTATGCTTTTGTGTAATTGATTCTTAAATAGCTTTTTTTTCTGATTACAAAGTTATATTTATCTTAGAAAATTTGAAAAATATCAAAAAGCTCAAAGAAGAAAAATTTAAAGCCATCTCAAAGCAAGAAGTCTCAGTGTACAAGGCATTAAAGATACTTGATATCTTGAAGGGCTGCAGCTCTTTCCATGGGTGATTTCCAACTGAAGTAGCTTGTACATGTGTCTTTTCTCAAAGGTCAGAGCTGAAAGGACATCCTGCAGAGAAGGTCCCAGTTCCCTCTGTCGTCCTGTTCTCATTGCTATATCCCTAGGTCAGAGGGGGGAATTGCTCATTAAATTGTCTGCAGTTAATTTTACTCCAGACCTGAGAAGGTCAGGAATTAACAACATGATTGCATTTGCCCTTTCTAGAAAGTGGAGTGTGTGAAAATTATAGTAAGTAGATTATTATCACATATTGTACAAGAGCTCTGTGCTTATTTGGATATTTTTTGAAAAGGTAGTTTTTCTCATTCAGGGTTATTGTGGGAAAGCCAGAGAGTGTACTGAGAGATTAAAATAGGGTTATGTATATGAAAGGAGCTTTAAAAAGTTCAATATGAAGAATGCATTTCTTTTTATTTTCCCTTTTTTTTTTTTACTACCTATACCGGGGTCAGCAACATTTTTCTATAAAGATCAGATGGTAGATATTTTAGGCTTTGGGAGGCATGTGGTCTTTGTTACAACTACTGAACTCTGTAGCACAAGATCAGTCATAGACAATACAAGTGGACGTGACAGGTTTCCAATAAAAGTTTATTGATAAAAACAGGTGGTGGGCCAGATTTGACCAAGGGGTCATAGTTTGCCTGGCCCTGATGGGCACACTTAGGGCCTGATCTATATCCAGCTTTGCATGTTCTTCTGGACGAATTGGCTTTGGTGACTATGCATGGGGTGAAGCCTGAGGCAGTGAATGGGCTCAGTAGTGTTACAAGAGGGGAGAGAGGGGAGATGGGGAATGCCATTATCACCAAAGTGACTGAGGAAACAAACCCAGAGACTCAAGACTGACTTGTAAGAGGATGTCTTTGTGGGTTGGCTGCCAGGAGCACAAGACCCCACATCTTCCCATCTTCTTCTTAGAATTCCAGCCCACCATGGACAACTGACTCTTTTTTTTCAAAGTTTATTTATTTATTTTTTTTTGCGGTATGCGGGCCTCTCACTGTTGTGGCCTCTCCCGTTGCGGAGCACAGGCTCAGCGGCCATGGCTCACGGGCCCAGCCGCTCCGCGGCATGTGGGATCTTCCCAGACCGGGGCACGAACCCGTGTCCCCTGCATCGGCAGGCAGACTTGCAACCACTGCGCCACCAGGGAAGCCCCGGACAACTGACTCTTCCCTTTTTTTCCCACAATACCTGTGAGATGCAGCTGGGACAGTCAGAAGAAGACTTTGCCAAAGCCTAGGGGGTAACAAAAGGGAAGCATGCTGCAGAGAGCACTGTGAAATGTGGACCCTGCAGCACGCGACTGGTGCTTAGCTGCCGGCGTTTCTGCACAGTTGCAACTGTGGGGCTCCAGAAAAAGAGGGAAATCCAGAGAATGATTTTCTTTGACTTATTCACTGATTTCCTCCCCTGGTTTTATTTGTTTCAGAATTATTATTTTGACATAGCGGTAGGGGGAGTGGTGGCTGCAGTGATGAGAGGAAGATTAGGCAAGAATCACCGGAAATGTCTGTAGACCCCCAGATCTCCCCCATTACCACCATCATGTCTGCCTTCACCCTATAAAGCCCTAGCGCTGAGACCCTCAGGAAGCCGGTGCCAACGAAGGAATGATCCCAAACAGGCCTTGACTTACTTGGGCGGGGGGCAGCAGGGGTCAGTGGCATAGAAACGCATATGTATTTGTTTATTTGCTTATTTATTTTTAGGGGCGAATAACCTTTTAATATGGTGATAACTATGTGCTACTTATTGTTTGACAAAGATCCATTAGTCTTTGAAGTTAAGTTCTTTTTCTTTGTACCAGCTGCTTCAAAGTTTTAGACCCATTACAGGCCAGTGCATTATCCAGAAAAAAAAAAAAATTCTAGATCTTCAGACCCTATATGGTGACTTAAAGGTTTGATTCCCTTTATGATAGTAGCTTTAAATGTTGCCTATTTATATGGTCCCACGAATCTTTGTCCTGTTTTGCCCGTCTGAATTTATTTTGAAGATCACTTTGTATCTACCATCTCTTAGCTTATACGTTTCAAATGTATTCACCCAAGTTCAAAGCTTTTCTTACCTTACAGAATATTTGCTACAAACTCTTTTAATCAAAACCTTCGCTTGCAACAATAATCTAAAGGGATTTCTACCAGATTCTCTTTCCATTGTCTATTTACTGAGATGGCCATCTCTTTCTCCAAAGTTCCTTTAAAACCTACCTGACTTAAAGTCATAAGCAAGATGTATTGGGGATAGGGGTCCCTGCACTATAATGTGTCCCCCCAGGATTCCAAACATTGTGACTGATTGTTCAAGAGAGAAAAAAATAGTATCAGTCAGCTATGGATTAGAAGGTGAACGCAGCAACGTTAATTGTAATACAAAGTCGTGGCTTGGCGTTTTTAAGGCTCATAACCTTTTTGTCCAGGTATAAACCAAAGGTGAAGAAAAACCCTGAGACCACGTCAGGATGTGCCTCCTCGGCTTTATAAATCATGCTATGTTCTTACTGAAAGTAGAGTTAGATCAGTGCCCCCAGCTAGCAAACGTTCCTCTAATATCACAGTTATTTGGAATGAATTGAAGTTTTATTTTGGCTGAAGAGGGAGTTACTGGGAAAAGTCTGCTCTCCTAGGATGTCAGCATTGTGTGTAAGGGATGAAGGCTGCTAGGAGATCTGAAAGGTTATGGCTTGGGGACATTTTGCTATTTAAACAGATGTCTGAAGTTTCATAAATACGATTGAGGTCCTCCAACCATTTGCTAAAAAAAAAAAAAAGGGGGGCTTCCCTGGTGGTGCAGTGGTTGAGAGTCCGCCTGCCGATGCAGGGGACACGGGTTCGTGCCCCGGTCCGGGAAGATCCCACATGCCGCGGAGCGGCTGGGCCCGTGAGCCATGGCTGCTGAGCCTGTGCGTCCGGAGCCTGTGCTCCGCAACGGGAGAGGCCACAGCAGTGAGAGGCCCGCGTACTGCCAAAAAAAAAGGTTTTATCATGGCATATGAGTTCAGTAGGAGAAATATGAGAAAAATTTTTCTTGCCTGCTATAAGTTAAATAACATACTTCAAGAATATTCAGTAAGGAGGGACATTCTAAATACTGATGTTTTAAAGGAAATTATATTTGTGTTGTGTTACTACTAGAGATGAAATCTGGCCTAAGCTAGAAAGAGGCAAAACCAGACTTAGAACATAGGGTTTCTAACTACCATGTAAGGTCATTTGCACTATCCTCTGTGGACTCATGAACTCAGAGTTACATGTGGACACGAAAAACTAAAAGTTCTTGCTGAGATCCAAAAATACTTTAATTTACTGCTGGGTCTCATTGCTCTATTTATGTTGAAGAAATAAGTGATCAACTTTGGCATCGAAATATAAATAAACTGCCCATCCATCATGTTGTGAAGGTAAAACTACATTTTATGCGATGTAAGCAAACATAAAATTTGCTACATTACATAATGCAATTCCACTGTATTAAAAATGATTTTTAACTTTTTATTTTGAGATAATTGTAGACTCACATATGCTCATAAGAAATAGAGAGTCCATATACCCATCACTCAGCTTCTCCCAATGGTAACATCTGGCATAATTTATAGTACAATATCACAACCAGGAAATTAACATTGATATAAACCATTGACCTTATTCAGATTTCAACAGTTTTACATGCACTCACGTGTGTATGTATTTAGTTCCATGCAGTTTTATCACACGTGTAGAATAGTGAGACTACTGCCACATTGAAGATACAGGATAGTTTCATCACAAGGAACCCTCGCGCTCCTCTTTTATAGCCATGACCACTTTCTTTCCTGCCCTGCTCTCTAACTCCTGGCAACCACCAATCTGTTCTTCATCTCTATACTTTTATCATTTCAAGAATGTTATGTAGGGCTTCCCTGGTGGCGCAGTGGTTGAGAGTCCGCCTGCCGATGCAGGGTACACGGGTTCGTGTCCCGGTCTGGGAAGATCCCACATGCTGCGGAGCGGTTGGGCCCGTGAGCCATGGCCGCTGAGCCTGCGTGTCCAGAGCCTGTGCTCCGCAATGGGAGAGGCCACAGCAGTGAGAGGCCCGCGTACCGGAAAAAAAAAAAAAAAAAAGAATGCTATGTAGATGGACTCCTACAGTATATAAATTTTTGAGATTTTTTTTTGCTTGGCATAGTTCCCTTGAGATCCATTCAGGTTGTTAGGTGTGGTAATAGCTCATTCCTTTTTACTGCTGAGTATTACTCCATCATCTGGATGTACTGCTGCTTGTTTAACCATTTACTGGTTGAAAGGCATTTGGATTGCTTGCAGTTTGGGGATATTATGAGTAAAGTTGCCGTGGACATTTGTGTATAGGTTCCTATGTGAATTTAACTTTTCATTACTCTGGGGTAAATGCCCAAGAATAACTGCTGGATCACATGGTAAGCACATGCTTATTTTTATAAGAAAATGCCTGCAGAATGGCTGTACTATTTTACATTCGGACCAGCAATGTATGAGTGATGTACTTTCTCCACATTCTTGTAAGCATTTTAGGTTATCATTATTATTATTATTTTCTTTTGCGGTACGCGTGCCTCTCACTGTTGTGGCCTCTCCCGTTGCGGAGCACAGGCTCCGGACGCGCAGGCTCAGCAGCCATGGCTCACGGGCCCAGCGGCACGTGGGATCCTCCCGGACCGGGGCACGAACCCATGTCCCCTGAATCGGCAGGCGGACTCTCAACCACTGCGCCACCAGGGAAGCCCACTATTTTTTATTTTAGCCCTTTTGATAGGTATATAATGATAGCTCACTGGGGTTTTAATGTGCATTTCCCTAGTGGCTAATGGGGCTGAACCCTGTTTTATGTGCTTATTTGCCATCTGTTTATCCTCCTCAGTGAAATATCTGTTCTTGTCTTTTGCCCACTTTCTAAATGTTTATTACTAATTGTTTAAACTGTTGAGTTTTGAGTGTTCTTTATATATTCTAGATACAGCTCCTTTGTCAAATATGTGGTTTGCAAATATTTTCTTCTAGTTTGTAGCTTATCTTCTCATTCTCTTCAGAGGATATTTCACAGAGCAAAAAAAATTTTTTTTCTTTTGATGAAGTCTATTTTTCAGTTCTTTATCAATGTTTCCCCTTACGGATCATGTTTTTGGTATTACACTTTATTTTTATCCCTGTCTATTTTCTTGAGCTACACATATTCGCAGCTAAGAGGAAAACTTTGAGTAGGGCACTGTTGTGAGTTCCCTATGTTTTCATACTCAGCAATTTACTCATGTTGGATGAACGTTGATTACTTGCTTTCTAGCTAGCTGAGCAGTGCAGGCGGTGACTGGAGTCCTGGGAAGTGCCGACTGCATTTATTAAGACATTTTCCTCCTTGTTCTCACAATTGAGATTCTTTCTCAGGCTTTTTTAGTGGTTCTGGTTTTGGGGATTGCACTAGTTGGTCTGTGCTCCAAGCTACAAACCTAAGAGATGTACAAAGGCTGTTTTACTTTATTGCAAGGAGTCTCTGTAGCACAGGGGAAAGTGCATACATGGAATTCCAAGGCAGCCATTCCCAAACTTGAATCTTCCGAGCTGTATGAACTCTCCATGCTTCCATTTTCTCACCAGGAAAGTGGGGATAATAATCCTCGCTACTTCATAAAGCTGCTGTGAGAATAAAAGGAAATAGTAATGCATGCAAGGTATGTTACAGAGGATCTGGTATACAGATGTGCTGAATAAATTACCTGTTTTGATCATAACCTTTCCTTTCTGCATGCATTCACATTGAGATTATTTTTACCTAAAGTGAAGAATTTCAGAGTTCATAGCTGCTCCCACCCCCTCATCAAGGAGAACAGGGAAAAGCACTAGTTGTACCTGGTCCCTTATTAAGGAGGGGATGAACACAATGGGTTTACACAAGGGAGAGGAGTGAATCTACTTTGCTTATTTACAAAAGAGATGTTATCCAGTAAATACCTCTTCCTTTGCAATTGTTTAACAGAATATACATCCCTAATAAGTTGTGTGCCCTCAAAAACAAACCCGAGATAAGAATTGAGGTTTATTTAGAATATGATCAGAGAAAACACCCTGGAGGAGTAGGCAAATGAAACAAGGAAGGAAAGGCAGCCACAAAAGGATGTGTTATCAACAAGATACCACTCTAGGCAGCAGGAGTTGAATTCCTCTGAGAAGTCTGAGAGATAGTAGAGAAGCTGGGACTCAGAGTTATCTCACTGGAGGAGTGAGGGATCTGGATATCTGCCTGCCACTTGCCCTTGGCATTGGAGGATGTGTGCTCCAGGGTGGGAATGGATTAATTCCCTGGCAAGTCCCATAACTCCAGGACAGAGAGAGCCCCCAGGCAAGCAGGTAAGCGTGATGGCCATTGGAAATTGAGGAAAATTGTAAGTGTCAAGGGGATGCAGCAAGGCTTTGATGGTGTCAGCTACAGTCTGTTTCTTGCCTCTCACACATCCCCTTGTGTCCCATTTTAACTTTACCTCATACTATTTCTTCAAGTTTGAGGCCAGTCACTAGGAGTTAGTGGACAAGCTACAGTCCCCGCTGTTGCCATTGGTTTCGAGGACATCACTGCTGCTTATCATCTCTTTCCTCCACCGTGCACTCAAACTCTCCCTCACTCTCAGCCGGCACTTGAGCACCTGGAGGTCGCTTGCCAGCTGTCCCCAACCTTTTTGGCACCAGGGACCGCTCTTGAGGAAGACAGTTTTTCCCCAGACTGGGGGGTGGGGGGGGTGGTTCAGGCGGTAATGGGAGCCATGGGGAGCAGCAGATGGAACTTCGTTCGCTTGTCGCCACTCACCTCCTGCTGTGCGGCCTGGTTCCTAACAGGCCGCAGACTGGCACCAGTCCGCAGCCTGCGGGTTGGGGACCCCTGGCTTACACAGTGGGGGAAACCACACCTTCTTCTCCTGCGGCCTGGACCCCTGTTTAGAGTTTTAGTGATTCTGTAGTTACGGTTGCTTGGTCAGAGTTCCTGGAGGGCATGGAAGCATCAAGGGGGCTCTGATGACTTCTCTGGGTTCCAGGCCTATTCCTTCTTGCCCCATGATATAGCAGCAACCCTATCTGCTTACAATTATCAGAGCTACAGTGCCAGAGCCCTGGCAATGTAGACACTACTTGCTTGACCTGCCCATGATGAGAGCTTTTGGTGGAACCCTTACTGTTTCTTCTGGCAGAAGCATTACCCTCACCATTGGCCCATCCACACCCTTATTCCCCAGACCTAAACTAATGTGGGAGTTTTTTCTGGGGTAAGGATATCATCTAAATTATGCATCTGGGAATGGAGAAAATGATCCACTGAGAGACAGACTTGGGCCAGTTCTCTATTTACTGCCTAGTCTTCCCTTCACTCCCTCCACCCCAGTAATAGGCCGGATGGTGACTTGCTAGGACCCTGTACCAAACAATCTTCGAGTGATTTGGTCATTCTCTTCTCCTCGGTGTACAATTACATGGGTAAATGGCTATGGGTCCTTTGGGCATAGGATTAGGGGAATTCTTCTGTGTACTTGCTCTGGTTTTGAAGGTCAAATGCCTTCAGTGGCTTCAACTGGTTGGCTCTGGATCTGAGGGCCGATTGGTCTAGAAACGAGGCAAGGACTTCCCTGGCAGTCCAGTGGTTAAGACTCCACACTTCCAATGCAGGGGTTGCAGATGTGATTTCTGGTTGGGGAACTAAGATCCCACATGCCCTGTGGCATGGCTAAAAAAATAAAAAAAGAGGAGATGTTAGAAGCAGGCAAGAGCTGGAGTGTCTATTCATCAGCTCCTATCAGTCACTGGTTGAAGGCTGTCCTGGGGGAGCATTAATTCCCTGGCGTTCCTGGTCTGTCCAGCAGGAGCAGAGTGGGTTCCTGTGGTTGGACAAAGCCCTTAGGCAAAGAGCTGAGGTACTGGCAGTGGGAATTTGAGCAGATAGGCACGGAAATGATAAGCACCGAGGGACCACTGGGTGTGGGGCTCCAACCACATCATTGACAGACTAGTTCCCGCTAGTTTGGAATAATTTGGTCATAGTATTACCCACTGGTATCAGAGGGTTCAGTGGATTTCTGCATCAGATTTCTAACTGCTGGATTTCTAACTCCAGCATTTGTCTTTCCCTATACCAGTTTATAAATTGCCTGTGGCTAGGATTTATTATTTCCCCTCTAAATAATAAAAAAAGCTCATCAATAAGTCACAAAAAGTAAAAATCAAAATGAAAAAGAGACATTAAAAAAGTAAGTCAACTATACTTCAGTAAAATTAAAAAAAGAGAGACATAAAAAAACCCACACATATGATCATTGAGAAAATACTGTAATAGGGGCATGGAGTAAGAGCCGTAGGTGCACTGGAGAGAAATTTATTATTCTGATGAGCAAGTTAAGGGATGGAAATAGGCAGAGACCTTGAGTATCTCTGCTGATTCCCTGGTCTCCAGCCTCATCTCCTCCGGCATCAGGACATCCCCAGGAGATAGATAAGATGTGGAATATCGTTCTCACGTTATCAAAAAGGAAGATGAATAATAAAAAAACTAACATGTTCAAGGTTACATCGTGAATTTTAGGAATACAACTGTGCCTCTTGATTCCCAGTTTAATATTCCAATGCCTGCTAAACTATTCTTTATCTCACTTCAGTTGTGATCTCAAATTATATTGGTAAGCTCATACGCCATAATCTGTTTTCTCTGGGGGAATGCAGAATTACAGCCTATTCATCATCCATATTTGCTTTAGAATGAAATGTGACTTTTATGTAACTACAGTAATACATGTATGCTGTAAGAATGCCTTGCAGTCTGAAAATGCTACAAATAAATTGGGAAATGAAGACTAATATGCTACTGAAAGGTTATAATTTTCAACTCTTAGCATGAGTCAGACTCCATGTGCCAGCGCTCTCTTGAAATAGGGTAGACAGCTCTTCAGCGCTGAGCAGAAACACGGTGGAACTCATCTCACACATTGTAAATGTGTTGTACCCACTACCACAAATGACACATGGAACTTGGGACCTCTTGTTGGAAGAGTGAACCCAAAAGCCATGTAGCCTATAGCAATATCTTCCTGTTAATTTTGTTCATACACAATTTGTTCATACTGAAATTTCCCTTTCAGGAGTATTTTACATCAGGATGGCCCTGTGATGTACTTTCAATTATATTCCCACATAGAATGCTGGGAGATTTGTATACAGGTAGTGTCAGACCTTTATTCTCAATATTTAAAGTAGTTTTAGCAAAAGTTGTCATAGGTACCTATATACGTACGTGTGTGTGTGTATATATATATATATATATACTGTATATATATTATATATACTGTATATATATAATATATATGGCAGGAAGGAATATATATGTGAATAAAAATTAATTTTGCAAGTGCTTCATCTACTTTGTATTTTACTTATAGATGAAGACTTGGGGCTGAATGCTTATAACTGTTCAACTCCCAGAGAGTTTCAGCTTCTCAGCTGTGGCCATTTTATGAATCTTTGCTCCAAATCCTTGCTTTTTGTTCAGACATGGAGTGAACATCTAGTTCCCTTCCTCTCTACCCTCATGAAGCACAGAGGTGAAGTTAATTGGAGGAAAGGAACGGGTTTGATGTCTTCTGTCACCTCCCGGCCAGCCACACAGCCGTCACACCACTGGTAGATTGCATTAAGCCTTCTCTTTTGATATTTAAACCACTTAAAGCTTGTAGAATCCACTTTCTTCTTTTATTTTGTGAGGATGGGGATTATAATTATGCGTTTTCTTCTCTCCAATTCCTCAGAGATTACCAACAGCAATTCTCTGTGACCCCTGCACTGTTCTTTGTCTGCTTGAAACGCATTTAGAACACCTAGGTCCTCATTTACAACTTCCCGATCCATCTGTGGCTTCAGTTCCCTCTTAACAGTATTAATTTCACCTTTCCCAGTGTGACAACAATGCTTCTAGACAGAGCAGATGGAAGTAAAACAGAAGCTGAATGAACACATTTGTTCTTGTGCTTTGTTAGTATTAAATCTTTTCCCCTAAAGCAGATTTAATACAGCTTATAACATAAAACAAAGCAAGCAACAAAAAAATTAAAAAATAAAAACACCATTACCAACATTGTCTCCCCTCTACCCCCATACCCCAATTTTTAAAAAGTCATTATTAGCTAATTAAAATATTCACTTCATTTGGGCTCTTAACTCTTTTGGTTTATTAGTTACGGCTCTTAGTAAGCCATCCCCAAATTATACATTTTTTTAGTTTTCCCATTCTACTGAAGAATATTATATCGTTTTTATTTTTAAATATTTTCAAGGCTTGGGGCTTCCCTGGTGGCGCAGTGATTAAGAATCCGCCTGCCAATGCAGGGGTCACAGGTTTGAGCCCTGGTCTGGGAAGATCCCACTTGCCGCGGAGCAGCTAAGCCCCTGAGCCACAACTACTGAAGCCCGCGCCTAGAGCCCATGCTCCGCAGCAAGAGAAGCCACCACAACGAGAAGCCCACACACCACAATGAAGAGTGGCCCCTGCTAGCTGCAACTAGAGAAAAACCTGCGCAGCAACAAAGATCCAACGCAGCCAAAAATAAATAAAATAATTTAAAAAAGTATTTTCAAGTCCTGCCACTGACCCATTTAAAAAAATTTTTTTAAATAAATTTATTCGTTTATAAAAAAGAGGGGGGCCACTCTTAGTTGTGGCGCATGGGCTTAGTTGCTCTGCAGCATGTGGGATCTTCTCGGACCAAGGATCGAACCCATGTCCCCTGCATTGGCAGGCGGATTCTTAACCACTGTGCCACCAGGGAAGTCCCTGACCCATTTATTTTGAATGATTGGCGAATTGAAATTGCTGAATGATTAGGACATTATTATTTCAGGTGTGGGCTTTGGAATCTAAGACTTTATCTCCCCTTTTAAACACTTGCATGACCCTTAGCAAGCAGGGCAACATCTTTGAACTTTTGTATCCTCTATAAATGAGCTGTTAGGAGTCAATGAAATAACGTGGGAAAGCCCTGCCCAGTGTGCCTGATACATGACAGGAAATCTGTGAAGTGTCACCTTCCCCCTCCTTTGGAGGTGTGAAGGGATTGAAAAAATTTTTAATTTTTATTTTATATTGGAATATAGTTGATTTACAATGTTGTGTTAGTTTCAGGTGTACAGCAAAGTGATTAAGTTATACATATACATATATCGATTCTTTTCCCATATAGGTTATTACAGAGTATTGAGTAGAGTTCTCTGTGCTATACAGTAGGTCCTTGTTGTTTATCCATTCAATATATAATAGTTTGCATCTGCTAATCCCAAACTCCCAGTCCATCCCTCCCTAACCCACCCTCCCCTTTGGCAGCCACAAGTCTGTTCTCTATGTATTTGAGTCTGTTTCATAGATAAGTTACTTTCTGTCATATTTTAGATTCCACATAAATGATAGCATATGGTATTTATCTATTTCTTTCTGACTTACTTCACTTAGTATGATAATCTCTACGTCTATCCATGTTGCTGCAAATGGCGTTTTTTCATTTTTTTTTTTAATGGCTGAGTAATATGCCATTGTATATATGTACCACATCTTCTTTATCCATTCATCTCTTGATGGACATTTAGGTTGCTTCCATGTCTTGGCTATTGTCAGTAGTGCTGCAATGAACATTGGGGTGCATGCTTCAAATTATGGTTTTTTCTGGATAAATGCCCAGAAGTGGGGTTGCTGGATCATGTGGTAGCTCTATTTTTAGTTTTTTGAGGAACCTCCATACTGTTCTCCATAGTGGCTGCACCGATTTATATTCCCACCAACAGGGTTCCCTTTTCTCCACACCCTCTCCAGCATTTATTTTTTGTAGACTTTTTGGTGATGGCCATTTTGACTGGTGTGAGGTGATACCTCATTGTAGTTCTGATTTGCATTTCTCTAATAATTAGTGATGTTGAGCATCTTTTCATGTGATGCAATCAATTTTGATGCATTATGGAAAGTTAATTTTTGTACAGATCTTTATCTGTAAGTTAAGGCAAGAAAAGTAAGGCAAATTCATGAATCAGCATTCTGAATATTTTTTAAAAAGTATCAAGACTTCAAGCTCTCAAGATGTATTTTCCAGTCTTTTCCTAACAGGATTCATTTTTCCAAGTTTATAATTTATGATGACTGATATCAATGCTGTATAATTTGTCAGAGAGCCTTGTAGTCAACATGCACTCTTTCTCATAAACAATTCATACATCATACATAATTGCTAGCTCTACACAAACTAACATACTTCACCCTAAGAAGTTTTCTCAGAGGATGCGGAGTGGAGATTGTTGTTATAAATCAGGCTTGTGGGACAATTTCTTCTATTATGTATCATATTACTTCCATTATTGAATAAGAAGCAGCTATGAATTTAACACAAAATGAGACTTCTTTTGAAATAGAAAACTGATTGAAAAAACTAAATTTAAAAATATTTGTATCAATATTTTTAGTTCTTTTAAAACATTGTTTGCTGATTAAAAACCCAATTCAAACCAGGCTAAGTAAAAAGAGAAATTTATTGGAAGGGTACTGGGGTACTCATGGGAAAAGCAAGCCATGTGGATGGTAGAGGTGCCGTTAAACCTTAGGAAGTAACAGCTGGAAACAGGGACTGAAACACAATCAAGACTCGACTTCTGTCCTCCATCTCTGATTCTCTTTGAGTCTCATCCTTTTCTCTTGCCATAGGCTCGCTTTCTCCACAAGGCATAAACCATTAGCTGGTGGCTCCTGAATTTATAGCTTACTGCTCCATCCAGCAGAGAAAGAATAGCACTACTCTCATCACCTTGAAGACCAGCAATCCTAGGGAAGGTGGTCATTGGTGCAGCTTGGATCAGTGACTACTCCTGGATCAATCTAGAGAGGGATGAACACATGACAGGTCCCATAAAAATCATTTAGGTAGAATGGGAGGCAGGTTGGTGGTTACTGGGTAGAAAAAAGCAATAGGTGTCTTTATGACTGGGCTCTGCTCTTTTCCCAGAGCCATCTCCCATGGCCTTCTTATACTTTCAGCACTGTGAATACTGCACCAATGTTTTTCTTTTTAATTAATTTATTTATTTACTTATTTATGGCTGTGTTGGGTCTTCATTGCCATGCACAGGATTTCTCTAGTTGTGGCGCGCGGGCTTCTCATTGTGGTGGCTTCTCTTGTTGCGGAGCATGGGCTCTAGGCGGGCAGGCTTCAGTAGTTGTGGCTCGCAGGCTCTAGAGCGCAGGCTCAGTAGTTGTGGTGCACGGGCTTGGTTGCTCCGCGACATGTGGGATCTTCGTGGACCAGGGCTCGAACCCATGTGCCCTGCATTGGCAGGTGGATTCTTAACCACTGCGCCGCCAGGGAAATCCCACCAGTGCTTTTCATTCACGGGATTTTGCTCATATTGATCGTTCGGCCGGAAATACTATTCTTCTTCCCTGCTCCTAGTGACTCCTACACTTCCCCTTTTATTTACCACTTAAATACACTGACCACAAGAAAACCTTCCCTGACCCTCAAGTTGAGGTTCCAACCTAACCTGTGCTAGGGGATCCAATTATGGCCTGAATTTCTCACAGCAAGGCAAATACCATATTATATTTTCTCCAACCCTAAGTAGGCTATAAAATCATAAGGATGGAGAACTCATTTATCATGTTTATAGCTATATCTTTAGCACTTGGCCCAATATCTGGCACGAATAAATGTTCAATAAACAGCTGTTGAGTAAATGAAGGCATGAACACAGGAACAGGGAAGGAGCACAATTTAAGAGCTGTGGTAGCCTAGAGAAGGCAGCAGTCATGGTAAACTACCTAGAAAGCTTGAGGGTTTCTTGGATAATCCTTTTAGCCAATTTAGGACACTGTATATCTGGCACTGTGCCCAAAACTTAACACGCATTATTTTAATCTGTACGGGTTGGTTTTAGAATTCCCATTTTACATTTGAGGGAGCTTAAATAACATGCCAGTGGTCCCACGCAAAGCACACACGGTAGCTGTGGGTTTAAAACTCAAAATTGGACTCCAGTTCCTATGTTCTTAACCATTAGTTTGCCTTGATTCCTTTGTTGGCAGTTCCCAGGTGAGAGAATGCACTCCTAGATCTTCTAACCCTTGAAGTCTATATGACACTCATTGTTCAAGAAGGAAGGAAATCTTTCCAATACCTTTCATACATTGGCCTGTAGGTTCTTTGGTAATTGAACAAGTTGTTAAAATCTTATTCTTCCTGGTAGTGAATGAAAATGTGAAAAATAAAAACTAGCAATCATAGTTTAACCACAGGGGAGAGAAAGAAAAGTTGTTAACTGATTAGTAATTTGCTGAAGTTTGCTGAGTTTCAGTAGGTATAAATTATGTAGAATAAAAACATCTGCTAAATTTGATAATTATTTTCATTCTCTGGTTTTATTATGGGTGTAAGTAAAACTTTCCAGAATCTCATGAATTATCAGTACTGAATGAGTCTTAATTTAAAAACAATGCCGTAATTACCTAACTTTTAAAATTTGCTCTATTTTCTGAGTTCATGTTTACATATAACAAGCTTGCAGGTGACTCCTAAGTATCAGAATTTCTTCCAGTTCTGTCCTTGGTTCATCCTGATGGCATATTTGTCTTGGGTAGCTTCCTCTGAAGGCAGTTCTGTCCTTGGTTCATCCTGATGGCATATTTGTCTTGGGTAGCTTCCTCTGAAGGCAGTTCTGTCCTTGGTTCATCCTGATGGCATATTTGTCTTGGGTAGCTTCCTCTGAAGGCAGTTCTGTCCTTGGTTCATCCTGATGGCATATTTGTCTTGGGTAGCTTCCTCTGAAGGCAAGTTTCTTCTGTTTCCCTCTGTTCTGTCTTTATGACAGAATTCAAAACACGTGTGTGACAAGTGAAAATGTAGCCCACCGTTCAGATGGCCTTTTCATTTTGGTGCTGGGTAAATTCAGCTCTAGAATAAAATAGACTGATGGGCCTGTCATTTAGAGTGACTTGCCGTCATATAACTATGAAGGATAAAGGTGGGCATGTGAATCGACTTCCCTCTATGCATTAATGTTTTTAACTGTGATCATTTCCTGATCTTGTAATTATACACCACCAAGTTGGATTTTTGAGTGTAATTTACTAGAGCTGTGATTGTTGATGAAATTGCAACAAGCACATCAGCCTCTTGGATGCATGAGTGTGCATTCATGTCAACGATCAAGCATATGAAGAAGTTACATTTATGTATATCTTTGTTTTTATCCTGTCTCACCTATAAGTTCATAAACTTCAAGAGGAAAAGATTAATCCGTTCCTTTTCTTTTACACTCTATCTCACAGTGTCCCCCACCCTGGGCAGTGCTTTAGAACCCAGAGGGCACTTGATAACAGTGAGTAATCGACACTTCTCTTCTGGGTGTAGCTGTTTTTGGAGAAGTAATGTGGGAGTTTCAGTGTTGTGTTCTAAGTGTGATGCTAATCCAGAAGCTTCCATATGACTTGGCAGTAATTCATTTCTCTTTTTTTCTTCACCTGCCAGAACCAGTTAATTAGCAAGTCTGGTTAGTTCTGCCTTTAACGTAGATCCAAAATCTTTGCACTTTTCTCCTTCTCTACTGTTATCAGAGCAAGTCATCTTTTTAGGTTTATGCAGTAGCCTTTTCTTTTCTGGGCCGCGCCCAGACGCTTGCAGGGTCTTAGTTCCCCGACCAGGGATTGAACCTGGGCCTTCGGCAGTGAAAGCACGGAGTCCTAACCACTGGGCCGCCAGGGAAGTCCCTGTATTAGCCTTTCTGACTGCATTCCACACTTTCTACTATTGCCCCCCTCCTCCACTCCCCAATGCCCCCTCAACCCTTTACACAGCAGGAGGAGAATGTAAATCAGATCCTATAAGCTCACTGAGCATCAAACACTTGATGTTTATTCCACCCTGGAGCCTTTGCCCTTAATCTTTCTACCTGGAAAATTTGGAAAATTCTCCCCTTCTATGGCTGGTTCATACTGTCATTCGCATCAAACTCAAAAGTCTTTTCTTAGAGAGGTTCTGAAATACTTTTTTTCTCTTGAAACTCTTCCCCTGTCTTTACCTATTCATAAATATATATGGCATTCACTAAACAGTCTTATTTCAGACAGAATAGTGAATTTACAGAGGAACTTACCTTTCAGTACTTTAGAACTCAAAAGCAACTTGAAAGATTTTTTTTTCGAGTTGTAAAATTAGTCCATACTTATTAATGAAATTTGAAAAAAATAGAAAAGTAAAGGAAGATAACTAACTCCACCTTCCAGAGGTAACTATTATTAATATTCTGCTAGTTTCTCTCTCCTTTTGTGTACAGTCATATTTATCATGCACTAGTCTTTCTCTTTAGGACGCTTCTCTTGTGATACTCTTCCCTGATAATCTAGACAGTATTTATCTCAGTATATCTCATTAGAGCTTTGTTTTAAACCCAACCATTTCCAACTGTATATTAATGTCAACTTAACACCACATTCTAGACATGTTGTTTCCCATCTGCTCTCCATATCATGCACAGTCCTATCCTGTGACTTTTGCTTAGGCTGGGACCCTCCCTGCAAATCTTTATCCTCTTTTCCATCAACCTAAATCATGGATTCATTCTGTTTTTTTTGAAAAGTTATTTTATTCAAGTATAGTTGACTTACAGTGTTGTGTAAATTCTGCTGTACAGCAAAATGATTCAGTTATAAATATGTATAAATTCTTTTTCATATGCTTTCCCATTATGGTTTATCACAGGATATTGAATATAGTTCCCTGTGCTATACAGTAGGACCTTGTTGTTTATCCATTCAATATATAATACTTTGCACCTGCTAATCCCAGGCTTCCAATCCATCCCTCCCCAACCCACCTCTCACCCTTGGCAGCCACAAGTCTGTTCTCTATGTCTGTGAGTCTGTTTCATAGATAAGTTCATTTGTGTCATATTTTAGATTCCACATAAGTGATATCATATGGTATTTGTCTTTCTCTTTCTGACTTACTTCACTTAGTATGATCATCTCTAGGTTCATCCATGTTGCTGCAAGTGGTGTGATTTCATTCTTTTTTATGGCTGACTAGTATTCCATTGTATACATATACACCACCTGTTCTTTATCCATTCATTTGTCAGTGGACATTTAGGTTGTTTCCATGTCTTGGCTATTGTGAATAGTGCTGCTATGAACACAGGGGTCCATGGATTTATTTATACAAATAACTGTTGAGGACCTACAGTGTGCCAGTCACTGTTCTTTGGGCTGGGAATATAGCAGTGAATATAACAAAGTCCCTACTCTCATGAATTTATATTCTATGAAAAAACTTAATAGAATCTTAGATAGTGAGGAAACTGGGTGAATGGCTAAGAGTCATGGCAGTGAGTGAGGTGTTATTTTAAATAGCGTTGTTGGGGAGTTTTAAGAAAAGACCTGAAAGAGGTCAATGAGTGAGCTATGGAGATGTCTGGAGGAATCTCTCTGGCAGAAGGAACAGCAAGTTCAAAGATCATGAGCCTGGAGTGTGCTTGAAGGGTCAAAGGAATTATAGCCTGGTGTGGTTTGATCTCGTCCAGTGTAAGGAATAGGAGACAGGTCAGTGAGATCAGGTGGCATCGTGGTAAGGACTTGGGGTAGCCCGCTATTCTGAGTGAGATGAGACACCAGTGGGGGGTTCTGATCAGAAGAATTCCAAGGTCCCATGGATATTTAATGAGTTCTCCTGGTTGCTGTGTGGAGAAGGGGCTGGAAGGAACCAGGAGTGGGAACAGGTGCTGGTCAGGAAATTATAGAAGAAATTCTGGCAGGGGATTACAGTGTTAGTGAGGAGTTGAGATTATGGATATGTTATGAATAGAAAACCAAGACCTGCTTTTTGAAGTGGGGACGGAGAGAAGGAGAGGAGTCAAGGTTGATTGCAGGGTTTTTGGCCTGAGCAAATTGGAGAATGTATTTACCAAAATGGGGGAGATTGATTAGGGTCAGGGTGGCAGTGGTGGGGTGCATTGAAAGTTCTATTTTGAATGAACCCCACATGGAAATGACATGTATGGAGCTGGATATATGAGTCTGGATTTCTGGAGAGAATTAAGGCCTGGAAATACGAATGTGGAATTGCTGTGCTATATAGATGGTATTTGAAGTCATGGAGCTGAATCCAGCCTCTGTACCCCGACACCAAATTAAATCTTGAAGACAGAGTTTTGGGTGAAGTAGAAAAGAATAGCTTTATTGCTTTGCCAGGCAAAGGGGGCCACAGCAGGCTAATGCCCTGAAAAGCTGTGTGTCCTGACCTGGAGGGGCTAGTGAGGAGTTTTATAGTAATGGTTCACAGAGGAGGGTGTGATCAGCTCCTGGACGTTCTTCTCGTTGGTTGGTGGTGAGGTAATTGGGAGTCAGCATCATCAAACTTCTGGTTCCAACCAGTCTGGGGTCTACGTGCTTGTGGGCAGCAGACTGTTAACTTCTCCCGCCAGGGAGAAGTATCTGCAAACCAGCTCAAAGATATTATTATGTGTATCCCTTGAGAGGGAAGCAGGACCCTGCCCCAAGGCTGCGCTATTGTTTCTTGACTGTTCCTCCCTTGTCTCAGCATTCCCTCCTTTTCCTCATTAACAGCTGTTTGAACCCACCCTTTGGAACTCAGGGAAGGTCATAGAGGCTAAATGAAGCCTATTTCCAAGAAGTGGGGGACACAGAAAGGCTTTTGTGCCTAGGAATCCCACAGGGTGCTGGTCAGTATCAGTCATAGAACTGGATGAGGTTACCAACGAGTGGTTGTAGAGAGAGGAGAGAAGAGAAAAGAAGGAACTAGAAGGGGATGGGAGGGGATAGAAAAGGTTCATGGGCTTAATATCCTTAAAAACTCAGGGTAAGTCTCACTTCCTTTTCAGAACTGCCCTCATTATCTCAGCTATATTTATCTTTATGTTTCTTGGTCTTTCTACACCACTGGGAACTATATGATGGAATTTCATATTCAGTTACACCCTGTAGTGTTTTGTATATTACAGGAACATTCATTGAAATACAGGAATATTCCCTGCATGCCAGGTGCAGCGCTAGGCAAGACAGTGGCGAACCAGATGGACAGGAAGCTTCCTAAGGGGAGTTTTCATCCTGGTGGAGTAACTATGTAGTGATATAGTATATGGTCTCTACATAGAGTATACCCTCTTTGCACAGAGCATGTAGTGATATAATATTATTGACTACTAAATATTGGGTCCATATTCTCTCCTTCCTCTTTCTTGATATTTCCTCAGTGGTGTTAACTCTGAAGAATGGGAAAGAGTTAAACATTGATACATACATCATTCCTTTGATTGATCAAAGAAGTATTTTCAAAGTATATAAGTAAACATGTTTTGAAATTTGATCTGAACATTGCGTATTTCATCAGTGCATAGCCTGTGTTTTGTTGTAATGACAAGAAGCGTCTGTTCAAAATGATTCTCCAGAATGCCGTTCCAGCTTGGCTGCTTCTTAATGGTTTTCCAGCATATTTCTCTGTTGAAAGAGCACTGCCATTCGCTATGGGGAGAGCCGACCTGCTTATGCCACCCCCTCCCCAAAAGCAGCCTGTCCTTGGTTTCTTGTCTCGGCTCTCCCTCTCTGTTCTACTGCCAAGTAGCTGTGCTCTCCGGCCCACCTTCCCTCTCTCCATTCCCAGTCCAAGTGTTGGCTCTCCACCTCAGGTGAGTAGCCAGGCAGAGGGGTGAAAGCCAGCTACAGAGGAGAGGGTAATAAAAGACTATCCCAAGCCTAGTGAATTGTAATTTCTGAGAGTGAGGCCTAGGGGTCTGAATTTAACAAGGCACTCCAGGGGATTCTGATGCAAATTAATGTTTGAGAACCATAGATGAGTTTGGCAAGATGGTTATAATACTGCATGGCCCAGGCTGGCCAAGGACTATAGTATGAAGAGTGTGTTAGGTGAGCTTCACACAGATTAGATTGGCTTCTTGGGCGGAGTCTTTTGCAGCCCCTTTCAGTTTTGCAGGGGAGTTTCCCAGGGGAGTCCCTCACTTGCTTCACCGTAGTCCTGGCCCTGCTTGGAATCTGTGTACTTCCACAGAAGGCAGGATCAAACACTGGTTAAGAGCAGGGAACCATTGGCACTGCCACTTAGCTGTATAATATTAGGCAAGTTATTTATATACTTTGTACCCCAGTTTCTCCCTTAGGAAAACAGGAGTAATAATCGCAGCAACTTTACGAAATGTGCTGTGAGGAATAAATGGAATAATCCACCTGAGGAGCTTAATGCGGTGCCCATCAGAGAACAGGGCACAGGCACCACTGGCTGTCACACTGCGTGTCCTGTGGACCACTTTTGCTTTCCTCTATGGGAAAGCTTGGCCTGACTTTCACAGGACAAATTCACAAGTTTCCAGAACACAACCCGTTCATAACTTGGGGATGTCCAACCTAAAAGGTTTTGGCTTTGCCATTGTTTGGAGGAGTTAATCAGAGGCCACAGTTATTCTAATGCTAGTTAAAAGAATAAAGCCCCAGGCAGCAAACCAACCCCAGCTGCTCTTACAAATCAGCCAGCATCTTTCTTTAGAGGTGCCCTAAAAAACTCATTGATACTGTCAACTTAATAAACAACCTTCACAAAGTCTCTCTGAGGAAGATGTATGATTAAAATGGGATTGTTTAAAACAAAGCCTCTTTTCAAATAGGGTAAAATGTAAAAACTTCAGAAAATATACTAAAGAAGGAAAGCCAAATCAAAGAAAATTGGAGAGTATAGGCTCCGTGAGAGAAAAACAGAACCTAGTTTCTCTGTTACTTTATTGTCACAGGTAGAAAGATCAGTGGGAAATTGCAGATAATTTTAGAGGCACATGGTGGGGGGGAATTGTGGGTTTCCTATTTCTTTTTTTTTTTTTTTTTTTTTTTTTTCGGTATGCAGGCCTCTCACTGTTGTGGCCTCTCTCGTTGCGGGGCACAGGCTCCGGACGCGCAGGCCCAGCGGCCATGGCTCACGGGCCCAGCCGCTCCGTGGCATGCGGGATCCTCCCGGACCAGGGCACGAACCCGTGTCCCCTGCATCGGCAGGCGGACCCTCAACCACTGCGCCACCAGGGAAGCCCCGTATTTCTTTTTGTTGGCATCCATAGTGGTCCTTTATTTTATATTCCCACAGGCCATCCCTGTATGTCAGATATCTGGATCTGCCTCACTTAACCAGGGAGCATTTACCCAAACTCTCCCTGTCTCACAGCTCGCTAGAGAGCGTCCTGAACATACTCAGTATAAATCCCACTCCAGGATCTTACCTTAGGGGCATCCTCTCTGAATTCTGCCTTTTTATGCCTTTGCCTTGGCTGCCTCCTGTCCCAGCCTATCTCCTGTAACACCTTTTATCTGGAGTGAATGCTAATATACATTGTTATTTTTCTCTCTGTTGAAGCCCCTTCAGAGCAGCGCCTCAGGCTTCTTTGTATTCCCAGCAGGCTGGGTCCTGGATGCTCAATAAACATTTGTTGATGGTGATGATAATGATGTTGACTAAAAATTGGATTGATTCTCAAGGTTCTTCTTGTGATTAAATTCTGAATTAATTTCAGGTCTATTACAGCAATGAATAAAACCCAAATTGCTCCCTACTTGGGAGAGTAGGGCTGTGATGAGGAAGAGTAACTCCCAAAGAAGTCCGAGGTTAGTTCCTCCCTTCTCCCTGATGCTAGTTTGCACCAGGATTTTGAGAAAAAGTATGGGCAGGACCTGGAACCTGCCACAAGAAGGTTTTTACTGTTTACTACCCTGTGCTTCCAAAAGATGATTAAACACTAGATGGTTTTTTTTTTTTTTTCAATAAGTGGGCCTCTCACTGTTGTGGCCTCTCCTGTTGTGGATCACAGGCTCCGGATGCACAGTCTCCGGATGCGCAGGCTCAGCGGCCATGGCTCACAGAGACCAGCTGCTCCGCGGCATGTGGGATCTTCCCGGACCGGGACACGAACGCGTGTCCCCTGCAGACTCTCAACCACTGCGCCACCAGGGAAGCCCACTAGATGTAGTTTTAAAGTTCTCCCAAGGATTCCAGATTCCTTTCTTTCCCTCAGCTGCCCCAGGACACCAGGTTTAATTTGGGGCTTTCCCCTATTGCTCCCTGATACAGGAGGATAAATTTAAGAAGGGAGCTGGCAGGGAGTGATTTGTACAAGTCATCAAAGGCATGTTATTAAAAGTTAATGTATTTCCCTAGCCAGGTTGGGGACTAATGTAGCAATAAATTGAATGAAGATGGCACAGACAGTTTCCATAATGAGAAACAGCGCTAATATGGAACTAGAGAACCTTTTGTTTTACTGGGGGGAAGGCCAGGAGCTGAGCAGTGTTCAACGTTTGCTTACAAAGCATCCACATTAGCACGAGAATCCAAGAGATGAGGGCACATTGCCTTTGTAGTCAGGCTATCCCAAATTCAGTCTCTCCTGCTGGTTTCGGGGCCAGTGTGGTCATGTTATAGCTGACATTCCCAGGCACCTACGGAAGTTTGTGATGCAGGGAGAGAAAGTCCCTGGTTCCTGTTGCGTCAGGGTGAAGAGTGCAGGCTTCCAGCCAGGGTTTGAATCTCGGTCCTTTCACTGACTCTGGTAAGCTGTTCAACCACTAGGTCTCACTTTCCTCCTTTTGGGGCAGTGAAGAGTACCCCATTAGAGCTGTCAGGATGAAATAAACTCAGAGTGTAACAAGCAAGGGCTCCCATGCCCGTGGTGCAGAAAGCCCAATTCTGACAGCAGGTGTTTGCAGCAAAGTAAGGGTTTATTTGCAGGCACCAAGCAAGGGTGCGAGAGACAAGTCTCAGGTCCACTCCAGCTTGGTCTTTGAGTTTGGGTTTTTTTTTTTTTTTTCCGGTACGCGGGCCTCTCACTGTTGTGGCCTCTCCGTTGTGGAGCACAGGCTCCGGACGCGCAGGCTCAGCAGCCATGGCTCACGGGCCCAGCCGCTCCATGGCATGTGGGATCTTCCCGGACCGGGGCACGAACCCGCGTCCCCCGCATCGGCAGGCGGACTCCCAACCACTGCGCCACCAGGGAAGCCCTGAGTTTGGGGTTTTTAAAAGAGGAAGAACAAAGAAGCTGTGGTTAATCATCGTTGTGTGACATATCTGTGACATTTCTTAATTATAGTTTTGGGAGTCGGGCGGTCTCTGGTTTAGGATTCTCTGGCCAGGTGGTCCACGGCTCGGGGGTCTTTGTACTCATCTTGCCATGAACGAACTCACCTGAGTTTGTTCGTTGATGATGATATCTAATAGCAGTTTTAGTACATTAACGATGTTATCGACAACAGCAATTTCAGTCATCTGACTCTGATTAGTTCATTTAGCACACAGGTTTGGGGACAAGAAGGAATAAAAAGTTTTGGATAGAGAGGTTAATCATAAACTCAGTAAGGGAACTCAGTTTTAAAGGGCTTGGTTTCAATAGCTGAAGAATGCATAAGAGTGCCAAATTCATAGTATATTTATAGTAAATGGGAGCTCTTTTTGCTATTACTATTGAGGAATTTTAATCAGCTCCACTCCTTTTGAATTGGCGAAAACTGATTCAAGATTCTTTCTGTATTTTCTCCTTCCTTCTTCCCATGTTTCTGTTTCTCCCTCTTCCACTTCATTTCCTCTTTATCGTTCTACTAGGCTTCCTGGAGAAATAGGACATGTTTCTGTTTTGTTGTTGTTATTGTTGAGTGTAATAATAAGTGATGATAATGTTGCAGGGTATAACAGATGTTAAGATGTTAAAAAAAAAAAAAGAGACGTAGGGCAGCTGTTACATGACAAGAAAGGAAATGGACTTCCCCTTTCTGGACCTTGCAATACCCCCTGTGAAATGAAAGACTGAGCTAGGTACCATGCATGAACAGAGAAGAGCATCACCCAGAAATACGGCGTTAAGTCACACCCCACTGCAGTTGCCCACCACCACTGCACCCTGAGAGGAATTCAGAATGAAAAGCAGGATGAGGTGCTTTGTGCTTTGGATATAGGGACCCCTAGATAGTTAGATGCCTATTTCAGGAAGAATTACCATGAACTCAGATTCTTGCATCTTCCCATATGTAAGAGCACTAAAATCATTAACTTGAGATATCTTTGTGATGAGCAGTAATCTTTCACCAAGATGTAGTCTTGACTGCATGTATTTCCTAGCCCCCCAAACCATATATATATTGGCCCCTCCCCTACCTCTTCAGAGCAGTTCCTCAGCAGTAACTGAGCAGCTGTTTCTTGGCCTATAGTGCTCAGGAAGACCCTGAACAAAGCTTAAATGCACAACTCTTATGCTGTGTGTTTTTCTTTAAGTTAACACATGTAACAAGGCTTCAAATGTGTCAGTATTTCCCCCTCATTAAGAATGGGTCAGATGTAGTGATAAATGGACTGTCTGTTTCAATAAGAAACTAGGAGTGTCCTGGGATCTAAAAAAGGTTGGGAAAGGGCAGGCCCCCTTCCCAGGGAGTGTTCCGGGGAGGCAGGGTCTTGACCTGTGGAGGAGCAGGTGTGATCGGTTGAGAGCTGGGTGTGGTGAAGCGCTTGGGGGAGCAGGACGCCAGTCTGGCTACTCAGAGGCTGCGGGTCAGGGGTCGGCAGAGCCTGGGGCCTCACAGGGGTCGGAAACCGGCTGTGCACAGGCAGGTGAGGAGCTGAGAGCAAGGGGTTCTTTGGAGTTGACTGGAGGAAGGTCACGGAATGCTGCGGGTTAACATGCGCTTAGAGGAAGCCACGGAGGAAGGCGGCTGCGGAGCAGGAGTTGAAGGAGCCCTGAGATCGTCTGAGACAGCGACACGGTGGGAGGAGTAGAGATGGCCTTCTGGGTGCAGGGAAGGTCTGCATTCTGGCTTGATCTCTTTTTTTTTTTAAACATCTTTATTGGAGTATAATTGCTTTACAATGGAGTGTTAGTTTCTGCTTTATAACAAAGTGAATCAGTTATACATATATTATGTCCCCATATCTCTTCCCTCTTGCGTCTCCCTCCCTCCCACCCTCCCTATCCCACCCCTCTAGGTGGTCACAAAGCACCGAGCTGCTCTCCCTGTGCTATGCGGCTGCTTCCCACTAGCTATCTATTTTACATTTGGTAGTGTATATATGTCCATGCCACTCTCTCACTTCGTCCCAGCTTACCCTTCCCCCTCCTCATGTCCTCAAGTCCATTCTCTAGTAGATCTGCGTCTTTATTCCTTTCCTGCGCCTAGGTTCTTCATAACCGTTTTTTTTTTTAGACTCCATATATATGTGTTACCTTATGGTATTTGTTTTTCTCTATCTGACTTACTTCATTCCGTATGACTCTAGGTCCATCCACCTGACTACAAATAACTCAGTTTCGTTTCTTTTTATGGCTGAGTAATATTTCATTGTATATACGTGCCACATCTTTATCCATTCATCTGTTGAGGGACACTTAGTTTGCTTCCATGTCCTGGCTATTGTAAATAGAGCTGCAGTGAACATTGTGGTACATGACTCTTTTTGAATTATGGTTTTCTCAGGGTATATGCCCTGTAGTGGGATTGCTGGGTTGTATGGTGGTTCTATTCTTAGTTTTTTAAGGAATCTCCATACTGTTCTCCACAGTGGCTGTATCAATTTACATTCCCACCAGCAGTGCAAGAGGGTCCCCTTTTCTCCACACCCTCTCCAGCATCTATTGTTTGTAGATTGTTTGATGCTGGCCATTCTGACTGTGTGAGATGATACATCATTGCAGTTTTGGTCTGCATGACTTCTTAGTAACTGAGCCAATGGGGAAGCTGTTTTACTGCTTTGGCCTTGGTTTCTTCATTTGTAAATTGGGGATCTGAAAACCAGCCTTTCAGAACTGTCATGAGGGTGAGCGGCAACCCGTGCACAGTGATGTGCTCATGAAGCACAGGTGATTATTTGTAAGTCCCTCTTTTTTTCAGGTAACAAAATCAATGCTGAGGACGGGACACGATTGAGCTATCAGTGTGAGCTACATCGGTGTTCTCCAACTGGAAAGTGCACAGAAATCGCCCGTGGCTTAGTAGGTCTGGGTGGGGCTGAAGCTTGCACCTCTAACCAGCTCCCAGGAGAGGCCCATGCTGCCTCGGGCCACATTTTGGGTAGTAACAACCTACACACCACCACCTGCAATGGCTGTGCTGAGATGTAAGCGCTTAGCTGATAGCCTTTTTAGGTAGGCCTCCACGAATTTGTCTGGGGAGCTGTGTGCCTTTAAGTCTGAGCAGGGCAGGGAGGAAGGTGCTGCAAAGTATCCACAGAAGGAAATTGGTGGAGACCCTCCCAGGCAGGGCCCCCAGGCTCTTTCTAGCTGTTAGTTATCTGGGGGAAGGGTTATTTAATAGGTCTGTCTTTAGCAGCTCCAGCTGCTAGGGGACAAGCCTGGTGTGGGCAGCCAGTGCTGATGCAGAGTGTTTCCTGAAGGTGGCCTCCAAGAGGCCAAGGATGAGGAAGGCCACGCAACTGAAGGACCGGCCCTTCTTACTGGCCCTCCACCTAGGCAAGTTTATGGCCCAGAAAAGTGCAGACTGTTCTCTGTGGGCCCAGCAAGCACAAATTTTCAAGTTTTATGAGGACATTCCAGCAGTTACAGTGACATCAAAAATTTAATGCCTGTGCTTTGCTAAGCGAAGTGTTCTTTTAGAAATGGAACTAGGTACCAGGCCAAGCTGCTCAGACATCTGCTTGTCTGGGGCCCTGTTGAAGCCCTTCTTGCATGGAGCTTTCACAGACCTCTTAGAGCAGACACTCATTTGATATGGCCTTGACTCTCTGCAGGTGTGTCGGAGCACTAGGCAGTTCCTTTCAAGGGCCAGCTTATGGAATAATTTCCTGTCATCAGTCTTCTATCTCAGTGTCTTAATGGAATTCTTACTGTGCTGTTCTGGCTTTCTGTTAGAGTTACAGCAGGATTAAGGAAAGTTCTGTATGTACTTCACATTGATAAGATCAGGTCCCAAGGACATCTATGACATAAATAGGAGAGACTCATTGTTTTTCAAGGCAATTGACAAGCTTTTAGACAAAGGCACTGATTATACAAAAATAGATTAATCCCTGACCCAAAGGCAAGACAATATTATAAAGTCAGTGAAACTCAGGTTCTGTGTTTTGTACTCCTATTTTCAATAAAACCAACCTTAAGAATTAAATTCTTTTACATTTATTGGAATATCCTAGATCCATGTTTCTCAAAGAGTGGTCTGAGGACCCCCTAAGTCAGAATCATCCGGGTAGTTTATAAACAACGTATATCACCTGGGCCCACCCCAAGCCATCTGAAGTTGTGGAATTAGGGCCCTCCAGACCTGTTTTTTAATTTTTTTTTTTGCAGTACACGGGCCTCTCACTGTTGTGGCCTCTCCCGTTGCGGAGCACAGGCTCTGGATGCGCAGGCTCAGCGGCCATGGCTCACGGGCCCAGCTGCTCTGCGGCATGTGGGATCTTCCCGGACCGGGGCACGAACCCGTGTCCCCTGCATCGGCAGGCGGACTCTCAACCACTGCGCCACCAGGGAAGCCCCCAGACCTGTATTTTTAACCCCCATGGTTTGAGAACCACTGAGTTATTTATTTTTTTTAGTTTTTATTGGAGTATAGTTGATTTACAAGAACCACTGACTTCTTTAAGGGCAGTAGTGGGGGTGGCTAAGCGGAGACGGTGTGAGTGGGCTTCTAGATGTAATTTACCTCTTTATCTACATAAAATTTTATTAGCAGGAAATGTTTCCATGGCCGAAAGAATTAGAAAATCTCTGGTATAGTGTATAGAGAATGGGTTTTCTGGGGTTCAGATCCTGACTGCCAGTGTTTTGCCAGGTAATCTTAGGCCAGGGGTTGGCAAATGACTGCTGATTGCCAAGGGCCAGCCAGCCTGTTTTGGTAAATAAAGTTTTATTGAAACACAGCCCTACCCATTTATTTACCATCATCTATGGCTATTTTCAGCTATAATGGCTGAGTTGAGTAGTTGTGACAGAGACTGTAAGGCATGCCAAGCCTAAAATGTTTACTAACTGGCCCTTTAAGAAAAAGTTCAGCAACCCTTGACTTAGGTGAATTAAAGTCTCTCTCTTAGCCTCAGATTTTTTCATCGATAATATGGGATTAATAGCACTTATCTTGTATGGTGTTGACATAATTAAATGATATAATCAATGGAAAATTTCTAGTCTGGCTTCTAATAATAATGGCTAAAATTTATTGATTGCTTGTTGTGTGCTAGGCACCGATTTAAACACTTTACATGGATTTTCTCATTTATTCTTTATTGTAATTCTGTGAAGTCTCATTATTAGTTCCATTTTTCAGATGAGAAAATGGAGGCCAAGGGAGTGAGTTGTCTGTCCAAGGTGACACAAACTACAGTTGGCTGAGTCAGGATTTGATCCCAGAGCCTGTGTTCTTTATCGCTGTGCTGAATTTCTTCCAATAAGGTTAGTTTCCTACCTTTCCTCCCTCTCCTGAGGTTGGTCCTGCTTGTACCTTTCCTCACAAATCTTAATCCTGAGAGTATTCTGAAGTGGGAAAGCGACTGCAGAGTTTACCCAATAAAACTCATCATTTTAAAGTTGCGGAACCTAAGACCTTGCGTCCAAAGCCCCATAGTCAGATACGTGCAAAGCCGGGACTGGTACCCAGGGGAGCCCTCACTCACCAGTCAGCTGACAGCACTGAACGATGGACTAGTTCCCCTCTGTGTAGGAAAGCATGAATTGTTCTTTGGAGAGCTGAATAAGAACAAAACACTTAGGTACTTGCTGCCCTCAAGGTCCCTAACACTTTGAAATACATACATAAGAATTGGACAGGCTTGGCTTTGAATGCCTGTTAAACCCAGACCACTTGCATATTGTGTATCTCATGTCTCTGCCCTTCCCCACCCACAGGGATTCAGAGTTTGCAGCAGTATCTATCAGTATAGCCATACTGGTTACTAAAATACTGAAATATTTCTGCATCCATTGGAAATCATGACTTTCCTGAGCCTGCCTAGCGCCCTTCAACTGACCTGACTGTCTTTATTACCCTCTCTCCTCTCAACTTCCCACAAACCAGCAATTTAAGAGTTAAGTCCTAGCAGGCCAACGGGCTTAGAAGACCCTGCTTCTCTTCAGTTGTGCAGTGCAAGTTCGGAGCTAATTACTAAATTCAGTTCTTTGAATGTCACCCCAGCCTGGCGGTGGCTTCTTTGGTTCAATAGGATGAGCTGAGCCAGTCATATTCTCTCTCTCAAGAATTTGTGCCTAGAAGACAGGGCAGTGGGACCTTTAAGTGGGAGTTGGAACAGCAAGAGGATTGTGAAGGGGACTCCCCTGGCGGTCCAGTGGTTATCCAGTGGTTAAGACTCTGAGCTTCCACTTCAGGGGGTGTGGATTCGATCCCTGGTCGGGGTACTCAGATCCCGCATGTCGCACGGCTAAAAAAAAAAAAAAAAAAAAAAAAGAGGATTGTTACCAGGGTGGGCTCCGGGCAAGACTGGGATCTGAGGAAGCCGACCTCAGTGAGCTGGAGAGGGTGGAGGCAAAGCCAGTAGAGAGAGAGAGACGTTGATAGCATGAAAGAGAGCAGGTGGCCCAGGAGAGGAATGGCAAGCGGTTGGTCCCAAGATCCACTTTGATCGTTGAATACTTTCTAGGTCCATTAAGACTCTCTACAGGTGCCCAAACCAAACCCCCTTTTTCCTGAATGAATCTGTTCTTGAAATAAAAGAGCCAGACAAATCAGTAGGGTTTCAAGCCAATCATCATTCATTCCATGAAAATTAAACCACAACAGGAGACCCATTTAAATTATAAGATCTGGGGATTTCCCTGGTGGCGCAGTGGTTGAGAATCTGCCCGCCAATGCAGGGGACACAGGTTCAAGGCCTGGTCCGGGAAGATCCCACATGCTGCGGAGCGGCTAAGCCCGTGCACCACAACTACTGAGCCTGTGCTCTAGAGCCCGCGAGCCACAGCTACTGAGCCCACGTGCCTCAACTACTGAGCCCGCGCGCCTAGAGCTCGTGCTCCACAAGAGAAGCCACCGCAGTGAGGAGCCCGTGCACTGTAATGAAGAGCAGCCCCCGCTGGCTGCAAGTAGAGAACGCCCGCGCGCAGCAACGCAGACCCAGTGCAGCCAAAAATCAATAAATAAAAGAAGTAAATAAATAAAGCATAAGATCTGTTGCAAGCAGCCCCACAGATACCTTTGATAGCATCTGCGTGACTGGCCTGGGCTCTGAGCAGATAGACCCTCACTGTGATGAGGTTAGGGGAGGTTAGCAGCTGGAGCCTAGCAGCCTGAAGAATGCTCTCCTCTCTCAAATTGGCCTTGATTCAGCAGTGCTGCCCATGAGCATGAATGATCACTTTTAATAACCAAATGGACATTGAAATGGTAATGAGAATATTATGGTTTTCCAAATGAAAAGCCTCAATCTAATACATTTTCCTTTGAGAACACTAATTTGAAAATAAAATCATAGTTAATTTAAGCTGAGTTAATTACGGGGAACCATGGAAAATAACCAGCCAATGCCACTTATACCACTGCTTTCATACAGGTGCCCATGTACCTATAGAGTCTCTAATTTCTTACTTCCTGGGAAACTGTGAGAGTTCTGTCTTAACTAACTTTTTTCAAATGATTATAAAATGTACTGGAACTACTGAAGAAAGGGTTGAGAAGATTTTAAGTAGGAATGTGGATCATAGGCAAAACGATTCCAAGGGCTAGACCAGAAATGGAGTTGCAAGGTGATGCAACACTCAGGAGAGGAAAAGAATCCCTTAACCTGATACTCAAAATTCTTCTTCACCCTCTCTGCCCTCTTCCTTCACACCCTCTGGGCCCCCATCTCATGGAGCGTCCTGGGGTTTGTCTGTCTCTATCTCTGCTTGTCCTTTTCCTTCTGTTCAGAAAGCTGAAATCTCTGATGGAAATTCTTTGAGTCCTTCAAACCCTCACACTTTCCTAATCCCTATTCTGACTCTAAATTTTTATTGCATTTTGCACAGCCTCCTGCCCCATGACCTTTAAAACATATTTTCTTCTTTTCCAATGTTTAAGGTACATGTTGTGCGTTTATTATAAGCTACCTTGAGCTTTGGCACATTTTTTGTGCCCTGTATACCTGAAATACCTATGTCCTCCCTGCCGCACCTCAACCATTTCTAATTAGCTCTTGTTCACTTGCAGGGGACTGTTCAAAAGACACTTCTCTGGGGAGCCTTCCTGGATTTCTCAGACTAAGTCAGGTACCCACATGTCTTCTTGTTCTCTTTTGGTTGATATTTATATAATTATCTAGTAAATGTCTGTCTCCCTCTCTAGACCATCTGGGGCAATGTGAAACATACAGACCCCCAGGCCCTGGAGATTCTGGTTCTGTGGGTCTGGGATAGGTCCTGTGGGTGGAAGGGGAGTGCTGGGAATTTCTACATCTAACATGTGAGATGCTGGTGATTCTTATTCTCAAGAAACTGTGGCAGATGCTGCTGTAGGTCCCCAGACACTCATACTCAGTTGGTCTGGAGCAAGGCCTTGGCAGACTGTGAGAAGAGACGATATTTTCCATGTCCAGTTTCTGTTTTAGTTTCATGCTGTTTTGTAGGAAGTCTTGCCCTTCCCCGCCCCCGCCCCCTCCCCCATAATATATTGCTTTTATAATCCAGACTGATGAGAGTATCTAGCTCCTGGATGAGAAGGAGACTCAGAGCAGTGACCTTTTTTCATTAAGGGCCTGGATCACACCTGTTCTATGCAGTATTCCTTTCCTGTCTCTGCACATACGCTGGTAAACATCCTCTTCATTTGTAGAGTTGGTTATGACTGAGATCACCCCCAATCCTTTCCATGTTGTGCACTCAGGGAGCCCTGGGGTAAGAAATCAGACAGGGCTTTTGGTCAAAAGAATTTGGGGAGAGTTTATTGGCCGTAGAGTATTTCATAAGAAATGGGCACCAAAGCAGTAGGCTGGGCTAAATCTGACGCAAAGAGATAGCTTTCAGAGTGATTTTAAGATTATGCGATTACTTTCCAAATCTACCGTTTCCATCCCCTTCTTAACACACAGGAGTCAGTGCATACATCTGAGTGACCCACAGAGAATGGAGAAGCTGAGTCAGGCTTGCAGTCCTCATCGGCCTTGGCAGTACCTGAGCCCACCTTTCCCTTTAGGGTACTTACATTTTCTGCCCTTGGGCGTGTACTGTAAACACTGAACCCAGAAATGAGTTTCAAAATTTTAAGAAACCAGTTACAAAACTTTCTTTGAGATATTTTGATGAAAAAAAATTGACTTTATTTCCATTTTGAGCACATTATTGAGAGTCCTCAGAATTTTTGTTTTTCAGAAAAAATTCAAATTATAACCTAAACTTCGGATTAGTAACCTTAACTATATACACTGATAGTTGGAAGCTTATGTGCGTGATGACCTTATAAGACATTTATCGGAAAGCAAATATTCTCCCATGAATCATCACTATCTTTTATATCAAAACGTATTACAGATAAAGAACTCAACATATTTGTTTCTTCCAAGCATCTTTAAAGCAGAGCAGGTTTGTCTTGAATGGCGTTTCTTTTCCATCAGAACCTGGGGCTCTCATCTGTGCAGGGAAGTTAAGTGCCATTTCGGTTTCATTCCACTTGGGGTCAGTATTGGGCTCCTGATCGTCGCTGTGTTCCTGTTTTTGTAACTTAAAAATGTGAAATTGGGAATTTCAGAGGAGATATCCATACAGTAACAAAATTGGAAGATGCCAGGGCACTCCAGCCCTGGCTGCTGCCACCTCCTTGATTGCCAGGTGCAAGCTTACTTTGTGACAAATGTGGTGGCCAACTCATTATGACTCCTTTGTCTCAACATCTTATTTTAATAATTCTGAACATTTCAATCCCTATGAATGCTTTAGAGACCCCATCTGCAGTGACAGCTTATCACACAATAGTGACAAAGGCTTAGCAACACGGGGGCTGAGAAGGCAATATTTTACCTACAGCTGTTTCTCCTTGTTGCTCTTAGCAAAATCCACTGGATTTTTCCTTAAAAGAGAGAGATTACAGTTACTTGTCTGAGGTAGAAATTAGACATGAAAACGGGTTCTCATTCTTGGCTGCACACCTGGGGAGATTAAGTAAAATCCTGATGCCGTAACCTAGAGCAGAGATGGAAATTTCCAGGGAGGAGAAAGGAACTTGGGAATTAGCATTTTTTAAAGCTCTCCAGATAACTTCAATGTGTAGCCAGATTGTGAACCACTAACCCAAAGCAAAATTTGGAGTGCTGGAGCTAACTGTAAATACAGAAGAATTCCAGAGTTAAAATAGGCCAAAATTGAGCCCCAAATCAGAAAATCTGGTTTCTACTCCTCTGAAAGGTGGAGAGAAGCGGGTGGACTGTTTAGGACCCCAGGATTCAAGGAATGACATGGCAGTGAGTTCTCTGGGTTTTCTTTTTCCCTCTTATATATCTCAGACTTCTTGCTAGAAAAGCCTACAAGCTAGGAACTTCAGTGGGTACAAAGAAAGTCCCAAGAAAAATTTTCTGTCTCTTGTCAAAAGACTGGGAAAGGCAGCCCAGCAAGACAGAACCTTTTTGACAATGGAGGCCCTACTCCAGGGAAACACCAGGCAAGAAACTGTGTCACACCCTTACCTTGTCAAAAGCATCGCAAACGCTGGGTTGAGGACCTAGACTTCCATCATGGACTGGAGTAGTGGGTACTCCCCCCGCCCCCCATGCTGAAGCGGTGCTCAAGGAAGCCAGATAGGGAGCCTGGATTCCTACCCATCCTGCAGTGATGAGGCAACCTTCTCTATACCCCTACCCCACTGTTCAGTGGAGGCCACCCAGGGAACCTGCATTTCCAGCTACGTCTGGTGAAGTCTGGATTTTCATATCCTCCCAGTGGTAAAGGGGAAGAGAGTTAGTGCTTTCCTACCACCATCGGCCCGTTTTTAAGCATAAGAGAGCTAAAGCAAAACTTTAAATAAGATCTAGGGACTTCCCTGGTGGTCCAGTGGTTAAGACTTTGTCTTCCACTGCAGGGGGCATGGGTTTGATCCCTGGTCAGGGAACTAAGATCCTGCATGCCATGTGCCGTGGCCAAAAAATTAAAAAAAAAAACCAAACACAGATCGAGTTTTAAGACATAACACCCAAAATGTTCAGAGTACAATTTTAAAAAATCACTCATGATGCCAAGAACCAGGAAAATATCAACTTGAATGAGAGAAGAAAATCAGTAGATGTTAATATGGAGATGGTGTTGGGATTATTTGATAAGTATTTTTTTTTTCTTTTTGCGGTACGCCGGCCTCTCACCGTTGTGGCCTCTCCCGTTGCGGAGCACAGGCTCCGGACACGCAGGCTCAGCGGCCATGGCTCACGGGCCCAGCTGCTCCGCGGCATGTGGGATCTTCCCGGACCGGGGCACGAACCCGTGTCCTCTGCATCGGCAGGCGGACTCTCAACCACTGTGCCACCAGGGAAGCCCTGATAAGTATTTTCAAGCAGACCTCTTAAAAATGCTTTAATGAGCATTTATGAAAATGCCTGAAACAAAGGAAAGCAAAGTGTTCAGATGATTTTTGTGCGTCCCAGTGTTTGAAGATCACCAGTTCTGAAAGTTTAGGCTTCTCTGAAGACAGGAAGCAGGCAGCTGGCCAGCCAGGTCTTTGTTTCTTAAACTCTAAACATTTCTGTGGAGGGCCTAAGCCTGCTTAGTCTTAAATATCTCTTGAATGCTTCCAACTTATTTCTCGGCAGTATCATGTAAAGCTAAGTAGGCGGAGTAGTGGCAAATGCAGTATTCAACCTCGTTGGTCTTTATGGCTAGAGATTTGAGGAACCAAGAATTGCCATCCATTTGCAGCCCCAGAATCCAGTGATGTAGTCTCTGACTAGCTCCTACCTGACTTAAGCTCCATCTCTTATTAGGGAATGGACCATCACTTTGTTTCTCTTTCATACTGGCTACCCAGTTGAAATGCCCAGTTGGCATACCCCTTCCACCGTCTGCTTACTGCTTCACCCCAGTGTCAGTTTAGCAGAGTTTGGTGGGTGATTCAGTGGCAGCTGTTCCTGTGGCATTTGGTAAAAAATGGGGAAAGAAGGAGGGGGGATTGGGCGCCCCTCTTTCCCCTTCCGCTGCTGCCATTTTTAGTGGGAGCTCTAACACAGCACTCCTCAGCAGCTTCCCTGCCTCACTTTTGTCAGAATCTTCCACCCACCCTCGGGCCCCATCCAGGAACTTTTTTCAGAGATCCCAAACTACTATGATAAAAATACCCAAGAAAGCTTGAGGCTCGGTTTTCTTTTGAAACATAGATCAATATTATTAACCCACTTAAGCATAGGTCCCATTCATAAAACACCTGTCATCTGGCTTCCTTCTTCTTTAGGATTCCGTAAGACAAGGAAGAGGAGAGTAAGTTCTACTTTGGTTTCCCACCATTGACAGCATTGAAATTGAGGTTTAGAAAAACCTGAAAGGGCTCTGTGCTTGGGGAGAAAGGAAAAAGCCTGTCACAATGCCTCATAGCTTGCCCCTTTCCAAAGCCACTGTTCTATTGCCTTCTCAGAAGCCCATAGTCTCTGTGACTGAAAAGGTTCCTTCCTGCTATTCTAAGGGGAAAGTGGTAGGTCACTGAGAAGCACTAATGTTTGCTGATGTACCTGTACAAATTGTTACCTAGACACCTCATATTCTCAATCTTCTAAATTGACACAGATTAACTTGTCCCCTGGGAATGGGGCGGGAGCATTGCTTCTTATCAAGTGTTCCTTTTTCAGACTCTAAGATGTTCCTCAAACAAAAGCAGAATTGTTCTTAGTCTAGTCCAGCCCCATGGTGATTCCTAAGGTAACTGCGCTATTGTCCAAAAATTTCTGGGCAATCAGGCACTCTCTAAATGCTGGGTGACCTTCCAGAGAGGAAGCTTGGGGTCAGGTCAGTCCCATCCTGATAATGTGCCTCTCCCACACTCTACTTGGTACATTAAGTATGGCTAGTTGATGGCTGACCTTGTTTATTCGTATAGATGTCGTTTTTGGCAAAAGCCTATTTAATCTGCTACCGGGAGCAGGTAGGGTTTAGGAAGGAAAAGAGTAAACAGTAGAACTGAGGCTCTTGGGTCTGTTTTTTCCTGGTCTGTCTGTATTTGCTTATGCAGGATGGATGAGTAAGGTGATTCTTCTCCTCCTTTCATAACGAAGGGCTTTGCTGAGCCAGTGGCAGCAGTAGCTTTGGATTCCCAATTCAATGTCTTTCCCTTACACCATCAGGTGGATCTTCAGGATAATCAATAGACTGGAGGAGCTTTGTGGTGGGATTTAAAAATACCAGCTGTAGCTTCAAAGATGAGATAGTAATGAATAAGGGACTGTCATGATCCAGACTTAATGGGAGATGAGATCATCACTGAGAGAAGTGAGGACGTTGTTGGCTAATGTGATGACACAGCAGATGAGGGCACGGATGATGAGCCACGTGGATAAAACATAACTGTCACGCAGTGATAGATTGTTTCAGGAGAAAATCTAAGACCTCTGTAGTAGAGAGTTTTGAGGTACGTTCTAGACAGGTGAACCTGGATGCTGAGGACATGTCTTATTTTGTACGGTGTAACAGGAATCCCTAGAAAGGGTGGCTGAACTCTCCAGAGTCCCCCATCTTCCATTCCACCCCCAATAACCAGTGAGAAAGTGCTGTCACAGCACTACAGCTGTCCACTCCACCCCCAACCCAGAAAATTGGTTTTGGTCAGGAAATGTGATATCAACCAACAAATGGGTTACGGTTTAGCCTGAGTGATTTTCCAAGTGAGCATTATCTAGAGGTTGAGTTGTCTGCCTTGGCAAATACAAATTCTAAATAAAAAGACAATGTACTCAGGTTGAGTTTCTTGGCTAATGTGAAAAGATGTGTTAAGCCACACACTTGCAATCCATGACCGTAAAAGATGGAAGAAGTAAGATCCAGAGGCTGGAAACATGAGTCCTGTTGTCCATTCTTCTGCCTCCCATCAGGATCATGTGTTTCATGCTTGTAAATTAATTGCTGTCATGGGCATCCACCCCTGCACAAAAAAACCCCCATCATTTTATTGCAGTTTTTTTTTTTTTTTGCACTTCACCTCTGTGAAAACAGGTCTCTTTTCCTTTGAGAGGCTAGAGAACAGATGACAGATGATCATTCCCCTCTGACTAGATAATGCTCCATATACAACATGCTCAGCAAAATAATGCTGAGATTCTGCTTCAGTCTAAATAATCCCTTTCTTTTCTTTGTCATTATTTTAATTATCTCCATTGCTGTGATTTGATTTCCTTTAAGACCAAGAAAGCAGACTGAACATAGAAATGGAATAAGAAGAAAAATGTACAGAAAAGAAAAATAACCTTGTGGGTTTTTTTCTATATTTCCACATATTAGGAGCATCCTGCCTTAATTCTTAGTACTGTATGGGACTTTCCTAATTTCTACACACAGTCAGTCTGAGTTAGTGGTATGTTCTGAACTGATCTTTTTTTCTAGCTTTATTGCAGGATAATTGATATATAATGAACAACATATTTAAAGTGTAGAATTTGATCAGTGTTAGCAAATGTTACACCTGTGAAACTATCACAACTTCAAGATAATGAACATTATTTCCAAAAATTTCCCTTTGCCCCTTGGTAATTCCTCTCTTCTACTCCTACCCACCTCCCCCACCCACCACTGACCTATTTTTTGTCCCTTCAGATTGGTATATTTCTCAGTTTATTTAGGGTGTTTTAATTTATTTCAGCAGTGTTTTGTGGTTTTCAGGATAAGATCTTGAACATCCTTTGTCAGATTTACTCCTAAGTATTGCACATTTTTTCATGTTATTGTGAATGTATATTTAAATTTTTAATTTTAGGTTGTTGCTGGTATATAGAAATACAGTTGATATTTCTACATTGCCTTGAATCTTGGAATCTTACTAAATTCACTCATTAGTGCCACTACATTTTTTTGTAGTTTCCACCAAATTTTTCTATGTAGACAACATATGTCCGTGAATAAAGAGAATTACATTTTTTCATTTACAATTTGGCTGCCTTCTATTGCTTTTTCTTGCCTTATTGTGCTGGCTGGGATCTCCAGTACAATGCTGAACAGAAGCATTGAGAATGAACACTCTTGCCTTGTTTTGAATTTTAGGGGGAAAACATTCAGTCTTTCACTGTTAAGTGTGATGTTAGCTGCAGGGTTTTCAAAAATGCCCTCTTTTTCAGCCTGAGGAAATTCTTTTCTGTTCCTAGTTTGTTGAAAGTTTTAATGAAGAATAGATGTTGGGTTTTGTCAAATGCTTTTGTGCTTCAATTGAAGTAATTGTATGATTTTTCTCTTTTTAGACTTCATGTTGTGACTTTCGTTGATTTTCAAAACTTATACTGACTAACCCCACTTAATTATGAGGTATTCTCAATATATCGTTGGATTCAATTTGCTAACTTTTAAAAAGAATTTTTGCAATCTATGTTCGTGAAAGATATTGGTCCATAGTTTTCCTTCTTGTAATGTCTTTGTTCAGTTTTGGTATCAAAGTAATAGTGTCTTCAAAGAGTGAGTTGAGAAGTGTTCCCTCCTCTGAGATTTTCTGAAAGAGTTTGTGTAAAATTGGTATTATCTCTTCCTTTGGGGAATTTACTGGTGAAGCCCTCTGGGCCTATAGTTTTCTTATTAGAATGTTTTCTAACTGAAAATTCAATTTACTGGATATAGGACAATTTAGGTAACCTAATTATTTTTTTCACATTTTTTTCCTCCAGTTTTATTAAGATATAATTGATATCCAACACTATAATTCTTCTTGAGTCACCTTCGGTAACTTGTCTTTCAAGGAACTTGTCAGTTTCATCTAAGTTGTTAGATTTACTGGCATAAAGCTATTCATATTATTTCCTTATTATTCCTTTAATATCTGTAGAATCTGAAGTGATACCACCTTTCCCATTTCTGATATTGGTAATTTGTGTCTTCTCTACTTTTTTCCTGATCACTTTGGCTAGACATTTATCAGTTTTCTTGGTCTTCTCAGATAACAGCCTTTTGGTTTCATTGCTTCCCTATTGTGATTGTTTTCTATCTCATTGATTTATGTTCTCATTTTCATTATTTTATTTCTTTTATTTGAGTTTTATTTACTTTTTTATTACTGTTTTTTAAGGTGGAAGCTGAGGTTTTTTTATTTGAAAGCTTCTTTTCTAATATAGGCATTTAGTGCTATAAATTTCCTAAGTACTATTTTATCTGCTTCTCATATATTTTGATATGTTGATTTCATTTTTTAAAAAAATATTTATTTGTTTATTTATTTTTGGCTGTGTTGGATCTTCTTTTCTATGCGAGGGCTATCTCTAGTTGTGGAAAGCAGGGGCCACTCTTCATCGTGGTGCGTGGGCCTCTCACTATTGTGGCCTCTCTTGTTGCAGAGCATAGGCTCCAGACGCGCAGGCTCAGTAGTTGCGGCTCACGGGCTTAGTTGCTCTGCGGCACGTGGGATCTTCCCAGACCAGGGCTTGAACCTGTGTCCCCTGCATTGGCAGGCAGATTCTCAACCACTGCGCCACCAGGGAAGCCTGTTGATTTCATTTTAATTCTGTTCATAATAGCTCATAATTTTTCTTTTATTTCTTCTTTGTCCCATGGGTTATTTAGAAGCATGTTTTTTTTAGTACCCAAATACTTACAGTTTTAAGTAATTTGCTCATGACATGCCTTGTAGTTTCCTTCATGTTTCATTTTCTTGGACTTCAATGAGCTTCTTCAGTCTGTGGGTTTATAGCTTTCGTCAGATTTGGGAAAATTTCAGCCCATTATTCCTTCAAATATTTTTCTGTTCTCTCTCCTCCTTCAGGACTTCAATTATACATATTTTACGTGGCTTTAAACTCTCCGACAATTCACTGATCCTCTGTTTATTTTTTAGTCTTTTTTTGGTTATGGGCTTCATTCTAGATAGTTTATATTGCTGTCTTCAATTTTTCTAGCTTTTTCCCCTGCAATGTCTAGTTTGTCCTTAATTCTATCCACTGCATTTTTCATCTCAGACATTGTGGTTTTTATCAGTAGAAGTTCAGTTTGGATCTTTTGTTATGTCTTTCATGTCTTTACCTATTCACTGTTTCCTCTAGCTTCTTAAATCTATGGATGGAGTTCTAATCACAGTTTTAATGTCCGTGTCTGCTAATTCTATCATCTGCATCACTTCTGGGTCCATTTTGATTGATTGATTTTTCTCCTCATTATGGATCATATTTTTCTTCTTCTTTGCATGCCTGGTAATTTTTGATTGGATGCAGATATTGTGAATTTTACATTTGCTACAATTTAGTTAGTTGAAAATAGTTTGATCCTTTTAGGTATTGCTTTTTAAGATGTTTGGTGGGAACCAGAGCAGCATTTATTCTAGGGTTAGTTGTTTTTCATAACTGAAGTAACCTATAATTTTTGAGTGCAAAGCTCAGTGCTCCATGGATTATGAAGCTTTCTACTCTGGCTGCTAGGAACAGCCACTATTCCTGGCCCTATGTGAATGCAAGAGATGATTCCCTCTCATCCATTTGGGTAGTTTTTCCCTCTGGCTTCAGATAATTTTCCACATTCATGCACTGATCAGTACTCAATAAATACTTAAGGGCAACCCTCTTCAAGTATTCAGAATTCTCTCTTTGTGTATCTGTCTTCTGTCTTGCACTGTGACTTACAAACTGCAGCTGCTGTGGTCTTCTCAGACCACTTCAGTTTTCCCAGCTCATAAATACTGCTGGGCTCTGCCTGAGTCTCTCCTCTCTGCTCTGTGACCTGAAAACTTTCTCCAGTAGTAAACTGGGACAGTTGGGATCAGTCTTTTGTTGCCTAGTGTTGAATGTCTTGGGAACCATTGTTTCTTATCATTTGTACATTTTTTAGTTGTTTTATGTGGGATGTTGAATGCTATCTTTCTTGCACCATAAATCCACAAAATGCTGATCCTTTTCAGATGTTACAAGCATATGTGTCTTAGTCCATTTGGGCTGCTATAACAAAATACCATAGACTGGGTGGTTTATGGACAACAGAAATTTATTTCTCACAGTACTGGTGACTGGGAGGTCCAAGATCAAGGCACTGGCAGATTCAGTGTCTGTTGAGAACCCTCTTCCTGGTTCATAGATGGCACATTTTAGCTGTAACTTCACATGGCAGAAGGGGAGAGGGATCTCTCTGGGGCTTCCTTTACAAGGACAGGAATCCCATTCATGAGGGCTCCACCCTCACGACCTCATCACTTCCCAAAGGCCTCGCCTCCAAATGCCGTCACATTGGGGGTTAGGATTTCAACATAAGCATTTTGGGGGGACACAAGCATCCATAGCAATACGCAATTCAAGTAAATATTTAATATACGTCAAAACCATTCTTTGTTGAAAGAGACTGATTCATCGTTAATACGTAAATTGTTCAGATGCATGGAGTAGGGGTCACTTTACCGTGACCTAAAGCACAGCAAAACAGAATAAACAAATGGAATCACAGCACCGTGCTGCTTAATAAGGTGAAGCCAAATTCCACGTGAGCCAGGTCTGATCCTTAGTTCTGGCCTTCACAGTCACTGGGATAAGATCACATACTGATCTGGTGGGTTTGCTTTTTGAGTATTTGAGGCAGTCCCAATGCATATCAGTGACCTGAAGGTGGGTGGGAAGTTGAGAAATGATAAAGGGGTTCCTCTTTAATATAGTATTTCCTAGTGTGTGTTACATGAAACCCAGTGTTTCACATGATGTTAATAAGTATTCAGGAAAATACCAACCACAAATTATAATTTCATGTTCAAATAAGATTGGGGAATTTATAAATAATATTGTCCTCATTGAAGATTCACAGTGCCCTTGAACTCTGAGGCTTTTAGATAATTTCTCATTTTTGCCTGAAATAGTTCCAGATTTACTTTTCATTTGTAAACAAGATACCTGACTAATCTAGTTAGAACCAAACCCGTATCTGTACTAAAGTTATGGAAATCAAATTTGTATATCCCCACAAAATCGTTAACTGATACTGCTCTTCAAGTCCTCAATCAGAAAATTGTAACCTGAAACAAAACAAATATTGTTTACAAACTGACTTAATTCTCAAAAATACTCTATGTAAAACTGCAAGAACTCAAATTTTCCAGGGATCATGGATACATTACCCATCAGTATGCCTAGTGCAGCCTGGGTACATACTAAGCATTCAATAAATGCATATTTATTAGTTCATTCCCTCAATATTTATTGAACACCTATCATGTGTTCAATAAATATACTAAGCATGTATCATATTACATGCTTAGGGCACGTACAAAAAACTAGATACACAAAATCTAATTAAAAAGTCAGAATCTGAATCACAAAGAGTTTTGCAATCCATGGAAAATGACATTAAGTAAATAATCATTGCTTAGCAATCTGGAAAGACTTTTTAGTTCACTCATGCACAGAGATAATTTGAGAACCTAACATGTACCAAGCACTGTTCTAGGATCTGGGAGAACCAGCGACAGACACATAAGATGAAATCTCTTTTCTGAGGGGCTCATGATTTGATGGTGAAGACACTTTAGAAAGTGATTGCATACTACAGTAAACAGAAGAGGAAACCAAAACCTGGACAATAAGCAGAGCTTAGCTAGGAGAAAGAAGGCAGGCACCATGGGTGGATGTGTGCGTGAAGCAGAAAGACTTGCACAGGCACAACCTGAAGGTGGGAAGGAACAAGGCTGTTGCTGCACCAAAGAACGGCCAGTGTGGCTGGAGTAAATCAACAGCAAATGACAAGGGGCAAAAGCTGGAGAAAGAGATGGGCTAGGTCATGCTTAACTTGCAGGCCAGGTTAAGGATTTTGGTCTTTACCTTAAGAGCAGAAGGTTGGAAGGGAGTGTCAGGAGCAGATTTGCTTTTTCGTGTGTGTGTGTGTGTGTGTGTGTGTGTGTGTGTGTGTGTGTAAAATCTTTATTTTTTAACATCTTTATTGAAGTATAATTGCTTGACAGTGGTGTGTTAGTTTCTGCTGTATAACAAAGTGAATCAGCTGTACATATACCTATATCCCCATATCTCATCCCTCCTTCTGTAATTGTGCTGTGATTACGTGAGAGAACATCTGTGTGTTAGGAAAAACACACTGAAGAAGGTTATATCACATTCCCAAAGCTTCTGAAGAGTGAAGTTCTCCATTTTCCTTTCAGGAACATAGTAAATGTGTCACACAATTCTATCTCAGATTCACAAGTAGGGTGGGGGTCAGGAACCAGGGAGAGATCCAGGATGTAGGCCAGTGATGCTAGGATTTTCTCAGAGAGGTCATGAAGTTCAATTGTAGGTGAATGCTTTAGCTGCTGTGGCTGGCAGGCTGTTCCTGGTATGGTAAAGAGCACACAAATCCAAGCTACAGCATTTCATAAGATATTCATGTGATGCTTTCTGCAATGATCTAATGGCTTCAGAGACTAGAGGATGGTGGGAATGTTAACATCAGTCTTTTGGCTTGGAAAGGAGATTACCTTGGCAAGATGAAACTTTTGACCTGTGTGGTCCCTGAACTGTTCTCTACAAGGAGATAGCGCCAGGATTTCCCAATAGCTCATATAAGGCGACTCCAGCAGTGATTTGGCTGGGGTTTATCTTTTAGCAATTTTGTGACAAGCTGCCCAGCTCTGTGCTTTGACTTTATTCAGTATGTGTTTCTTCTTCCTCCTACTAGGACCTGTCACTGCAATCAGCTGTCCAGTGCCATAGGGAGGACACAGCTGTTGGCAGTGAGCATAAGCAGCCTTTATCACAGAGACTAAACCTGTCATGTGCTTGTTGAGGGTACCCTCAGACTCCTTGTAGGCATCAGGATCAAAGACACCAGCTCCCAGCAGACCCAAATCATTGGTTACCACTCCATAGTACTCTATGTCTCCAGGATAAATGCCAACCTAGATTATTCTTCCTTATCAAATGTCTCCCAACTTAAGCATCTTCTCCTTATTATCCCAACTACTGGGTATGATGTATTTAAATGAAAGAGCAGGAAAGAACATAACAGAATATTGAAAAATCTTTGTCTTATTTCCTTTCCTCCTTCTTCCCTTCCTTTCTCTCTCCTCCCTCCCTTCCCTTCTCCCTCCTCCCCCCTCCCCTCCCCCTCCTCCTCTCAATTTGGGTCAGAGTCCTCTTCATTGCTGTCACATCCCTGGCTATTCATGTTCCTGGACAAGTTAGGGACCAGCTAAATTTCAGATCAGGAATGCAGTTTCTTCTCCCCACCCCTCCCAATTTTGCCAGTTTTTCAAGTGCATTAATCATTCTATCTTCTGCAGTCCTTGAGTATCTGTCAGGGAGATGACACTCTGTCACTCTATGCTCTATGATTTCCAACTGGAGCCTCAACCCCTTGGCTTCTGAGCCCACACGGGCCAGATCAGGGCGTTAGGCTGGCACACAGCAGTGGAGGCATCAGGCTGACCCCGCTATGGGCAAGTGCTGCCTGCCCACGATGCTCTGTTGGGTGGGGACACAAAGCATAGCAGCTGATGATTCCTGTGCCATCCTCCTCTCCACTAGACTGAGGAACATTGGGGAGCAGGGAACATGTCCTGCCCTGGCATTTGTTCTCTCATAGTTTCTTTTCTAATAATCTTCTTCACAGAGTCCTCAAGAAGCATTAATTGCATGGGATAATTGATTCATATGCCCTATACGATCCTAAAATCTTTTCTGAGTCTCATCATGTAGAATTATACAGCTGGAAGGAACTTCAGAGACTTAAAAAATTCCCCATGATTTGGAAAATGACAAAATCGAGACCCAGAGCAGTTAAATATCTTCCCCCAGATCACACAGCTAGTGGGTCGCCAAAGCTGACATTGGGAGCTTGGTCTCCAGGCTCTTGGTTTGGTGCTCTTCGTGAAGACTGAGCATTGTAGTTAACTGAGACTTTGCGTTCTGTGAAGTGCCAGCTACCACAGAAACAGACTGAAGTGAGGCATACCTAGTACAGATTTACCAAAAGAAGACAGTTAGCCAATATTTGCAGGTTTCTGGACAGTTATTGAACAACTTTGCAAATTCAACTAAAGTTTTTCAGGAGACTTGAAAATATTCTTGAATGATATTTAGGACTCCTCAAAGGGATTTGCCTCGGACGTTTTGCAGTTTATCCACCATGAGCGTTATCATGGTGCTGTTAAAACTCAGAGTTTGGAGGATTATTCTTAAAATTCTTTTGGTAGAGAAGCTTGGCACAGTGAGAAATGTGAAATAGTTAACAGTATGAATCACACAGAGTCATCTGGAAAGTGTCCTTGAAACACTCAGAAAACTTTTTAGGGACCTCTTTGCTGGAAAACCTGTGATTGCAGAGAAGAGTGAGGGTGTCTCTTTGTATGTTGTACAGGTGAGATAGAGAAGCAGGAAAATGGAAGCAGCCATGGGAGAAAGTCACCATCCTGTGAGTAATGAAGGAGAAAAAAATGAAAGTGGAGAAAAAAGCCAAGAATTCCCATTGTATCAGCAGAGACTGAGTGGGAGATTCAAATCAGAAAGTTCACAGTCATTATCTCCTTTTCTCTCTAGTTAAAAATAAGACATGACAGAAGCACCTCTGCTCAGAGCTAGAGAAGTGAAAACTCTATAAAAGAAAGGACTGATTTTGTTCACTATCCTTTATCTAAATGTAAACGTAAGTCAATCCCTGCAGATGACCCTGGATGGTGTCCCCAGTTGTGATAGGTCAGGCTGGGAAATGTGGCATTACAAAAGCTCTGTCAGTCTTGATAAGTCTCTGAAGCCACACGCTTTTGCTTTTGAAATACCAGTGTGCTCATATAGATGAGGTACTCAGAGTTATTTCAGCAAGCCCTGTTTCTAAAATGTTGGTCTTTGGGATCTTGATAAAATTTTGTCAGTGGCTAAATGAGATGGTGAAATGGAGCTGGGTTTTGACAAGGACTGTGAGGAACGATGGGGAGGGTCTCAGATGGGGAAGCAGATGGACCTGAATTCTGCTCATGAAGCTTCTTCTTACGACGTGTTTTAGACAATTCATGTGACCTGCCTGTCGTGTCCATTTTCTGATCATGGCATGAGGTGGAATAGATGACCTCGTAGGTCTCCTCTGGTTCTCACGTTCAATGATGCTTTCTTCTGTGCCTTTTCTGAGGATTGGGGGAGTATCTGATCCACAAATAAAAACCAGGCTCCCTCTGTCTTGAACCTTTCTTTGGTTGTTTGGCAATTCGTCCGGTCTTGAAACTCCCTTTAACCTCACTAAACCGCTCTGCCATCCATAAGTTGCTATTCTGTGTTCTCCTATTGTATTAACAGATAGGAAAAGGTTTAATTATCTAAGCAAATCCCTTTTAATGAATTATCCAGTTAGTGTGTTACCTTTCTAAATGGGAAAAAAAATTCCTTGTCTAGCATAAGCTATGTTAGTGCTGGAAACTTTGGCAATAGTATAGGGGCATGTGTGTGTGTCTGTATGTGTGTCTGTGTGAGTGTGTTGCTTGTAAGGGAGAAGAAAATTACACAAGTCTGGGAAGTCAAATCAAGTGTTACTCTAACATGTGAGTAAAGTCCTTTTGCTAAGCCAAGTGTGAAGGTTAACCAGAAAGTATTTATAAGATTCTTTGGTTGCAGAGACCCACTTGAATTAGGTCCTGTAAAGTAGGTGTAAGACTTTATGTTAAGGAGTGCTTCTACGCACTTCTAGTTTGGTCCTGATGATTTGAATCAAATTTTGCTTAAATAAACTCTTAAAACTCTTAATATGCCTCAGTTTATCTTTGAGTGGTTCTGGTGTCAGGAAAAAGAATCAGAGGAGACCCCAGTTGGCCCCCAGGAGTGACAAGCAACAGTTGTGGGTACCTGCTTAGTCCCTTGAGCTTGACGCATGCTTGCTGCCTCTGGAGGTCGTGGGTAAGTCCCTCTCGGATCCTGGATCCTAGCTCTACAGTTTTTGCATTATGAGCTTTCAGAGTGTTTGAGCATTTTCTTTCTGCACTGAGTCTGGAAACTAGCTGGAGTCAGACTGGCTCTGGATTGGACTGGTTGCAACTTAGAAACTGGACTGGGTGCAGGGTCAGACTGCATCTGACTTGAACTGGGTCCAGTGTGAGGCCTTAGGTGAATAAAATTTTGTTTTAAATCTGAACAAGTAGGATAACCTTACCAAAGGTAATCTTGAATTACAGTGGTCACAATGGAGAACTTGTTTGCTGGGAGTTTTATTTATTACAAATTCAATTTCACTACCAGTGATCAGTCTGTTCAGATTGTCTTTTTCTTCCTGATTTGGTCTTGGCAAGTTGTATGTTTCTAGAAATTTGCCCATTTTTTCTAGGTTGTCCAATTTGTTGGCATATAACAGTTCATAGTATTCTCTTATGATTTTTTTGTATCTCTGTGGTATCATTTGTTGTTTCTCCTCTTTTCATTTGTTATTTCTCTTCTTAGTTCTGTTTCTTCTTGATGAGCCTGGCTAAGAGTTTATTAATTTTGTTTATCTTTTTAAAAATAACAGCTCTTGGTATCATTGTTTTTTTTCTGTTGCTTTTTTGATCTGTATTTTATTTATTTCCTCTCTAACCTTTATTATTTCCTTCCTTCTGCTGACTTTGGCCTTCGTTCTTTTTTCCTAATTCATTCAGATAATCAGTTACGTTGTTGGAGACTTTTCTTGTTTCTTTTTTTAATATATGATCCAATTTTTAAAAAAATTTAATTAATTAATTAATTTATTTTTGGCTGTGTTGGGTCTTCATTTCTGTGCGTGGGCTTTCTGTAGTTGCGGCAAGCGGGGGCCACTCTTCATCACAGTGCACGGGCCTCTCACTGTTGCGACCTCTCTTGTTGCGGAGCACAAGCTCCAGATGCGCAGACTCAGTAGTTGTGGCTCACGGGTCTAGTTGTTCCGCGGCACGTGGGATCTTCCCAGACCAGGGCTCGAACCCGTGTCCCCTGCATTGGCAGGCAGATTCTCAACCACTGCACCACCATGGAAGCCCTCTTGTTTCTTGAGGAAGGCATATATTGCTATGAACTTCTCTCTTAGAACTGCTTTTGCTGTATCCCATAGATTTTAGAAAGTTGCGTTTACATCTTCATTTGTCTCAAGGTATTTTTCTAATTTCTCCTTTGATTTCTTCATTGACTATGGCTTTTTAGTGGTCTGTTGCTTAGTCTCCATGTGTTTGTGCTTTTCCCATTCTTCTTCCTGTAATTGATTTCTAGTTTCATACTGAAAAAAATGCTTGCTATAATTTTTATCCTTTTACATTTGTTGAGAATTGTTTTGTGGCCTAGCATGTGATCTGTCCTGGAGGACATTCCATATGCACTTGAAAAGAACATGTATTCTGCTGTTTTGGGATGGAATGTTCTCTCTCTCTTTCTCTCTCTCTCTCTTTCTCTCTCTCTATATATATGTGTATAAATCAGCTCCAGTTGGTCTAATGTGTCATTTAAGACCACTGTTGCGTTATTGATTGTCTGGATGATCTGTCCACTGATGTAAGTGAGGTGTTAAAGTCCCCTACTGTTATTGTATTACTGTCAGTTTCTCCCTTTATATCTGTTAATATTTGCTTTATATATTTAGGTGCTCCTGTATTGGGTGCATATATGTTGACAAGTGTGGTATACTCTTCTTGTATTGATCCCGTTATCATTATATAAGGCCCTTTTTGTCTTTTTTTATAGACTTTATTTTAAAGTGTATTTTGTCTGATATGAGTATTGTTACCCCTGCCTTGTCGTTTCCATTTGCATGAAATATCTTTTTCCATCCTCTCATTTTTAGCCTGTGTATGTCTTTTTTTTTCTCTTTTTTATAAATTTAATTTTATTTTCAGCTGCTTTGGGTCTTTGTTGCTGCACACGGGCTCTCTCAATTTGCGGTGAGCGGGGGCTCCTCTTTGTTGCGGTGTGTGGGCTTCTCATTGCAGTGGCTTCTCTTGTTGCGGAGCACGGGCTCTAGGCACATGGGCTTCAGTAGTTGCAGCATGTGGGCTCAGTAGTTGTGGCACATGGGCTCTAGAGCACAGGCTCAGTAGTTGTGGCTCATGGGCTTAGCTGCTCCACAGCATGTGGGATCTTTCTGGACCAGGCCTCAAACCCATGTCCCCTGAGTTGGCAGACGGATTCTTAACCACTGCCCCACCAGGGAAGTACCTAGCTTGGGTATGTCTTTAGGTATGAAGTGAGTGTCTTGTAGGAAGTATATAGTTCAGTCTGGTGTTTTTCTTTTGTTTTCTTTTTAAATTTTTTTTATTTTTTTATTTTTTGTTTTTATCCAATCACCCATGCAGTGTCTTGACTGGAGCATTTAGTTCATTGACGTGTAAAGTGATTACTGATAGGTATGTACTTAGTGCCATTTTGTTGTTTTCTGGTTTTGTAGTTCTTCTCTGTTCTTCTTTTAGCTTCTTCCCTGTGGTTTTGTTTGTTTTTGTTTTTCTTTAGTGGTATGTTTTCTCTCTGTTTTTTGTGTATCTGTTATAGGTTTTTGATTTGTGGTTACCGTGAGGTTCATATATGTTGACCTGTAAATATATCTACTTGTTTTAAACTAACATTTAAGTTCAAACACATTTTAAAAGATTTATATATCTTTTACTCTTTTTTCCCACATTTTGTGGTTTTGATCTCATTTTACATCTCCATGTTTGTCTTTTAAGTGTTTATTGTAGTTATAGTTGATTTTACAATTTTTGACATTTAATCTTAGTGCTAGCTTAAGTGGTTGATCCACAGCCTTTACTGTATATTTCCCTTAATTAGCGGGATTTTTCCTTTCTTAGGAATTGTTCTTGTAGTAGCTTTTTCCTTTCCACTTAGAGATGACCCTGTAACATTTCTTTTAGGGTCTGTTTAGTAATGGTGAACTGTTAGTTTTTGATTGACTGAGAAGCTCTTTATCTCTCCTTCAATTCTAAATGATAGTCTTGCTGGGTAGAGTATCCTAGGTTACAGGTTTTCCCCTCTTAGCATTTTTTTCTTTTGGCCATGCCCTGCAGCTTGCAGGATCCTAGTTCCCCAAACAGGGATTGAATCGTGCCCCTTGCAGTGGAAGTGCAGAGTCCTAAACACTGAACTGCCAGGGAATTCCCTTAGCATTTGAATTACATAATGCCACTTCTTTTTGACCTGCAAAGCTTCTGCAGAAAAATCAGCTAATAGCCTTGTGGGGGTTCCTTTGTACTGATTCTTTGTTTCTCTCTTGATGCTTTTACAATAGAATTCTCTCTTTAAGTTTTGCTATTTTAATTATGGTTTGTCTTGGTGTGGGTCGGTTTGGGTCATCTTGCCTGGGACCCTCTGTGCTTCCTGAGCCTGGATATCTGTTTCCTTTATCAGGTTCAGGAAGTTTTCAGCCAGAATTTCATCAAATACATTTTTGACCCCTTTCTCGATTCTCCTTTGGGGGTCCTTATAATGTGAATGTTAGTATGCTTGACGTTGTCCTAGGGGTCCCTTAAACTGTTCTCATTTTAAAGAGCTTGTTTTTCCTCTTGCTGTTCTCATTGGGTGATTTCCATTATTCTATCTCCCAAATTATTTATGTGTTCTTCTGTATCACCTAGTCTGCTGTTAATGAAGTGAAAAACATACTAGGAGGATTTATTGTATTCTTCAGTTTTGACTTGTTTTTAAAAAAATATTTTCTAGTTTCTTGTTAAAATTCTCAGTGTTCATCTATTCTTTTCCCTAGTTCAGTTATCATTCTTATTACTGATGCTTTGAACTCTTTATCTTCTAATTATTGATCTCCATTTCATTTGTTGTTTTTTCAGTGTTTTTTTCTTGTTCTTTTATTTGAAACAAATGCATCTGTCTTCTCATTTTGTTTAACTTTCTCAGTTTCTATGAAATTAGGTGAAACAGTTACCTGTCCCAGTCTTGAAGGGGTGTCCTTGTGTGGGAGCATCCCTTTGCAGTCTGTGTGTGCCCAGTGGCTTTGTTATGAGAGATGGATCTGAGGTGAGCATGGGTCATGTCTTCCCCCAGGGTGTGCTGGCAGCTATCACCTTGGTGAGAGGTAGGCTGGAGATGGAGGGGCTAGAGCCAGAGCCAGGTGTGATGAGGCGTCTCCTATGCTCAGTGGCTGACAGCAATATATTGGGGGCTGGTGGGGGGTTGTCCCAAGGTGCTGGAGCAGAGCACTTAGTTTGGGTCCAAGATGTTTCCATCCCTTCTTAGTGTGTGCTCTCCCCCTCCCAATGTTGGCGTTTTTCCCTCACTGGGGAGCAATGCTGGAGCTAGAGGGTCCAGAGTATGTGTTCGGTGTGGTCCTGCTTGTGTGCTGTGTTGGTCCTGGCACACCATTCAGAGTTCCAGACCACCTTCAACCTGCTACCTCTACAAATGCCAGTAATGGCCACCCTCACCCTGTTCAGTTGTAGTGCCAGGTCTAAGCCAGCTCCATCCCCCCAACTACGCACTCTTCTTAACAGTGGCACCCTTTGCCCTAGTGGGGAGCTGTGCTCGAGGGGCCAGTGTGGGCCCTTGGCGTGGGCTGGTATTCATGCTGGGGTGATCATGGGAAACTGATCTGAGTCCCAGGCAATTTGAATCTGCTTCCTCCACTTTGTTCCTGGGATTAGGCAAGCACTTGGGCACTCTTCAGGAGTGGAGTCTAGGTTCCTAACAGCCGTCCTTTTAGTCCCGTTGGTTTTCAAAAGCAGCTAAGGGGACTTGTCTTCCCGAGGACTGGGGTGCCTAATATGTGGTTTGAACTGCTCATTGCCCAGGGAGGATCTCTAAGCTCATGTAATCCACCTTCTCTTATGTGTCCCCTGCCAGGGGCACGGGTCTTGGCCTGATTGCTTCTCTTCCCCTCCTGTGTGACACCGTGTGGATCTTTCTTTACAGCCTTGGCTGTACAGGAGTCTTTCTGCCCGTCTCCAGTTTGTTTCAGTGAAAATTGCTCCCCATGTAGACGTATTTTTTAATAGTATAGTGTATTTTATAAATGAACGTTACAAAAATCATCCCACGAAGTACACGCACAGTGTGTTGAAAGGAACAGGATCCTGGGAAGAGGATGACAAGAAACACTGCTGCTTGCTGACATCATTTTCTCTTTGGCCTCTGGCATTCAACCTGCTCAGTCATGCACATTGCTTAATTTGCCCACTTCTGCCTTCCAAATATGGGAGATTAATCTCAACGCTAAGGTCTCATGTGGCCGTAGGGCTCTATCTCTAAAGAGACAGAACAGGGGCCTTTTGAGAAGTCACCGGCAGCCATGGAGATTGTAGAGCCATCCTCAGATTGACTCATTTTTTCAAGACAAAATTGGAAATTCAAATATTGTATTACAGGCACTGTGTCTCCATGCCACCAACACCCCAACTGCTTCCTTGCTATCTGTCTCCTTGTGTATATCTATTTTAATGCATTCTTAGGGCGAGGTGAGCTCAGCACCCTCTACCCTCTACCATTTTGATCTCTTCTCCCTATTTTTCCAGATTTAAGGAAATCATCTTCTCTTAAGCTATCTATGGCTTCCAGTAATTTTGTAAAGTCCATTTCTGTAAACAGATTTGAAACATTTAGCTTTTCTCCCTACCTGATACGTCCAGAATGCAGAAGCTCATTGAATATTCTTATTTTCACGGCAGTATAGTTATTTGCATAAATTCAATAAGAATCTGTTCTCCTTATAAAAGGAGACGATTGGAAAGATTGGTTATATTACTAAGGCTTTGACTGGAATGTCACGTTTGAGAATACACATAAAATCAAATATGACCACATAGTTCTGAGGAACTAAGGTTGAGTTTATGGAGCCAATAAAAGCCCCTTGGAAAAAATGGCCTGGTAGCTTGTTTAGAGGGTGCCTGGCAGCCTTACCAGGTGAATACGGAAGGTCACTTCCTGGTAAGCCCAGGAACTTCAGAATATCTTGGGGACTATAAGAAAAGAGGAATTTACCCAAACCTGTAGGTATTCCAGATGGAGTCTGATGGTGAGTTCTTGGCTTGGCTTCTTAGCCTGGGGAAGCCTTTTTAAAAGTCCAATCTATGATTCCTTATGAAAAGTTCTAGCGAAGCAGATTTTTAAAAGTTTATATGGTCAATCACTATTCTTGCTACATTTAAGTGAATAATCAGGCCAAGTTTAATGAGACTAGACTTATTTTGCAAACAAATTAGTCTTACTGTGATTATCCTTGATAGATATGAGGGTGATTGTAGAGGAAAAAATATGTTTCAGTAAAATATTATAGTACAATCTTGTGTATATCAGATTCTAGCCTTGTTCATTGTCTTTGAGGTTTTATTGTATATCTGTAAACTGAACTAGATCCTGAATTCTAGTTTCCTCAAATATCTGGCTACAGCTCTCCAAACTTACATTTTCAGTATTCTTCCGCCCTTCTGATTTGGAATCACTAAGGACAAAGACTGCCCCAGAATCTTTTTGGAAGTGACCATACCAGATCCTCCTCACTACCCAGCTGGCAGCCAAACAGCAGAGATTTGAACCTTGGGTCCACATCCCCCTGTTAAAAAGGTGTCCTCAGGGCTTCCCTGGTGGCGCAGTGGTTGAGAGTCTGCCTGCTAATGCAGGGGACACGGGTTCAAGTCCTGGTCTGGGAAGATCCCATGTACCGCGGAGCAACTAGGCCCGTGAGCCACAACTACTGAGCCTGCGCGTCTGGAGCCTGTGCTCCGCAACAAGAGAGGCCACGATAGAGAGAGGCCCGCGCACCGCGATGAAGAGTGGCCCCCGCTTGCCACAACTAGAGAAAGCCCTCGCACAGAAACGAAGACCCAATACAGCAAAAATAATAAATAAATAAATAAATAAAATTTTAAAAAGCCAAGCATTTGAAGCCCTTAAAAAAAAAAAAAAAAAAAAAAAAAAAAGGACCTCCAGACTCTTGGAAATGCATGCCAGCTGGAGATCTAAAATTTAAATGACTAGGAAGAGTCCTCCCCAGAAGCAGATTGCATCTTGTGGTAGACAGCTCTCCCAAGATCATAGATCAAAATCTTCATCTCCAATTTACAACCCTTATTCTTTTTGCTACTTTTTTCCTCTCGTTTAACGCGTGGGAAGATAATGTTCCTTAACTCTGGCAGCCGTTGCCGAGTTTACTGCTAAGGCCATAGCTGCACAACAAAAGTTCCTGTATTTTCTTTCTAAGGTGATTTTAGACAATAGAATTGTCTTATTATTTACTGACTGAGCAAGGAGGAGTCTGTGCGTAGCAAATACAACCTGCTGGATCAGCACCTCTGGTATTGTAGCAAATACAAGAAGTTAATGAAAAAACCACTTGACTAAAAGAGGTTGATGCCTCTTTGGGTGCATTCTTTGATTTATTTGACACCAACTGATTTGGTTCATGGGGGCCCTGGCTAAGGGGTGTACTTCAGTTTTTAGTGTTATCCTCCTAATAGTTTTTTTTTTTTTTTTGCGGTATGCGGGCCTCTCACTGTTGTGGCCTCTCCCGCCGTGGAGCACAGGCTCCGGACGCGCAGGCTCAGCGGCCATGGCTCACGGGCCCAGCCGCTCCGCGGCATGTGGGATCCTCCCGGACCGGGGCACGAACCCGTGTCCCCCGCATCGGCAGGCGGACTCCCAACCACTGCGCCACCAAGGAAGCCCCCTCCTAATAGTTTTCATCGTAGTCTCCCTAGTGACCTGTGTTCTCTTAAAGGTCTTAAATGCGTGTTCATAGCCATCAGCAGTAAATCAGATGGTCTCACTGTGCTTGGAGAAACCAAAACCAGATGATCAGTGAGATAAACAGCAAAAACAATTTTTCCATGGATATGATATCATAACCTACGTGTTTTGCAATTAGAGAAGGGCAACTTAACTCTGATAGTGACTGGAAGTGGTACTAATAGCACACTTTGGGCCAATCTCTCACATATGAGTGGATGATCCAAAGGGGGGAATTGTTAAATTAATTAAACAAGGAAGCCATTAGATTGAGGTGACTCTAATGCCTTGGCAGCCTTTGAAAGCAAACCAAAGTCTCAGCCTGTAACTGCCTCAAAGTTACGAATTGAAAACACCAAGGACAACCAGTCACAAATAGGCAGCCAGGCTTTAAGCTGTAGCCAATTGATAATCGCCTTGCTTTGCTTCTGCCTTTTCTCTATGGAAGTTTCTCTCCAAGCTCCTGTTGGTGGAGCTCTCCTAACAATTTCTGGTTTGGGGCTGCTCGATTTGAATCATTTTTTCCTCCAATAAACTCTTAAGGTTAAAAAAATATTTCTTGATGCTGAATGATGGGAGATTATTAACCAATTAATTGACTAATTTTATAACAATGGACCAAAGTGGCAGTGGAGGAGATACAGAGAACTATTTAGGAAGCGAGATAAAAAAGATTGGTGAATCTTGTTTCCAGCAAGCTTTGGGGAGACCTGGTGATGACAGTTCCTGGGTCTCTACTCCAGTGTTTTGCTCTCAGTGAAACTCAGTTACCCTCCTCGGGTCTCTTTTCTGTCCTGCCAGCAACTGACCCCTCCTTCCCCGTACTTTCTGCTTCTTGACCCACTCCGTCCATTTGGACCTTTTCACTACACTTCCCACTGCTCACACACTATTTTTTTTTTTTTTTTAGCATGTGTCCTGGTTCAAATTTCTGATCGATCTAGTTTATTGTTGTGAGCAAGGCCACACAGGTGTTTGGCCAGGCATTGGAGCGGTGGTCCTTTGCATCAGCTGAATGGGCATGTGAAAGTCAGTAGGGTTACATGAAAAAACATGGCTACCTGTTTCGTAGAGGCTGTGGGTGGGGAAGTGTCCCATAGGAGGACAGAGATGCAGGGCAAGCACAGTGGCTGTTACACCCAGGGTGAGTTTCACAATAAATCAAAATTTCCAATGACACCCTCTATTTCATCCACATAATAACATTGCGAGGTATGCTTAGCTGGGATTATCTCCAGTTTGTGAATCAGAAGACAGAATTTCAGAGAGAATGTGGTTTGTAGAAGTAAGTACAGCATCTTATCTGTACTTTTGATATCCTTTCTCAGTTTCGAAATATTAGAGATGGAGAATTGGATTCTAGTCCAGCCACCTGTCTCCTCACTTGCACCAAGCACTATTTTTACATGTATGCAGAGACCCAGAGAGATCACCATGTCCACTATGGAATCTATTATATTTATTTGAAACAAAATGAGAAACTTCAGATTTCATTTAGTGCAAACCTTGGGAGAGAAGCAGGAGTTCACTGTTTTAACGATGCTGGCTGAATTATAACGCTATTCTATTTTTCTTTATCCCATTTTATCTCCCCTTTACAAAGGAATCACTTGAGATTGCAGAATGAAAATTTGAGACTATGCAATAGGATTTTCCTGATTTTTTTTTTTTAAATCAGTATTTCGTGTGGATCCTATATGAATTTCGCTGGTGGCCTCTCTCTTTCAGGCTCTTCTTAACACAGACTATGTGGGATACATACAGGAGCACATTGCTGGCAATGAACATGGAGCTGCTGGACTGTCAGATAAAACAGGTAAGTACTCACAGAACTTCCATAAAGTGGTTTTTTAATGGAAAATGTGAAGTTGCTTCTAAATGTGAATGAAATTAAGAACTTAGATGAAGTGTACCAAAATAAGATTCATTAGGTTTTATAAAACAAATCAGACCACCTGCAATAATCTAGAGATCAGATAATTCAGCAGTTGGGAATGACTTGGTTAAGAGCATTCCTAAGTTTTGAATGTAAAAAAGAAGTGAAGGAGAAGCAAGTGGTATGTAGACTACAGTACGAGCTATAGTCAGGGAGCTCAGATTGTAACCATGGTTCTGCTGGTGTCTAGTTCCCTCACCTAAATTAGAGAGCTAAGTTAATTTCTCAAGGGAGGTGTTTTTGGTGATTAAATCAAGGGTTTGACTAGGTGATTACTAAACTCTTCTTCAATTCAGTGATGTTGTGAAATTTGTCACAGGAAAACCAATTCTTCACATTTTTTCCCTTTGGCCTAATTACAATTTCTGAGACCATAAGTAAAACCTAATTAGCTGGTGTTGAGAAGGTTATACACAGTATAGTCTAATCATCCTGGACATCTTGGATATCTCGTTGTGTTCTTTCAATCCCCTCGCCTATTCTCTCCCCTGGGGAATTTGACACATACCTGACACACTTCATAAACTGAGAAGTGATACATTTTTAAAAACTGGAATCACTTTAAACATTTTGCAAAAATGTATTTAATTCTAAGAGGTGAAAGACTAATCTGATTTATACTTTCCTTTGTATGATAATTTAAATGCAGCAAAGATTGCTTATTGGAACTCAGAAGAAAAGTAGACAAGAGCTATGTGCTTATCTTGCTTTTAAATCACCTCCCTTCCCCCCTTTTTTTGCCTGAGCCCTTTGGTTACCATAGAAACTGGCATGGCCTCCAACTGAGATTCCTGGGAGACTTAATTGCATTCCCAATTTCATAAACTCTCTATTAACCTTGGCTTGACAGATAGATATGTATATGATGTAAATAAGTTAGATTAATAGTTTAAAGTGATGCATATACTTTTAGCTTGTGCCCAATGCTCTCTTTCAGTCAATTAAACATACTTACAATAACTGTGATAGTGTTACTGTCTCTTTTTAGAAAATGCTGGATTTAATATATACATACCTAAGAGAGAAGACTGTTTCTCAGGGAAGGTTCAGAATGGAAGCTGAATGTGTCTGTATGTGTTTGAATATATTTAGATATGCTATGTCTATATCTCTATAACGTGTATGTTTGTGTTGGGTACTGTACTTAGTATTCAATATGTGTTATTTTATTTAGTTGTCTTAACTCTATGCAGCAGGTTCCAGGATGTCCACCATTTTACAGTTGAGGGACCTGAGCCTTAGGGAGTTACAGGTACCACAGCTAGTAAGTGGCAGAGCTGGGATTAGAACCCAAACCTGTTTGACCCCAGAGCTCTGAAGCCTTCCATATGTATCCGTTTGTATGCTTCTAGAACCTGCTTGGGGATTGTGTGCAGGGTTCCAGAGAAAGTCTCCTTTTCTAAGTGAACCATTCATTCATAGAAGCAGGGCAAGTGGATAAAAGGCGCAGTCCTTGTTCTCCTGGAGAGGCTGGAGGCAGGATTGGGGGCGGGTGAGAGGAGAAAACAGACATGAAAGTATAATTACAAGTTGCTGAGTCTTACAAGACAGATGTCACATCTTAAAGCTCCATCCTCACTGTGCGGTCATGTTTAAAGACATGATAGCTTGAATGTAGAATGACTGAAAAACTGTTATTTATTTATTATATAGGGGCTGTTTTTTTTTTTTTTTTTGCGGTACTTGGGCCTCTCACTGCCGCGGCCTCTCCCACCGCGGAGCACAGCTTCCGGAAGCGCAGGCCCAGCGGCCATGGCTCACGGGCCCAGCTGCTCCGCGGCACGCGGGATCCTCCTGGACCGGGGCGTGAACCCGCGTCCCCTGCATCGGCGGGCGGACTCCCAACCACTGCGCCACCAGGGAAGCCCCGGGGCTAATTTTTTGAAACATAAATTCTACTTATTATCTCTATTGTAATTCTTGGTATTTTTTACAAATTAATTTTTTTATTGGAGTATAGTTGCTTTACAGTGTTGTGTTTCTGCTCTGCAGCAAAGTGAATCAGTCATACATATACATATATCCACTCTCTTTTAGATTTCCTCCCCGTTTAGGTCACCGTAGAGCACTGAGTAGAGTTCCCTGTGCTCTACAGTAGGTTCTCATTAGTTATCTGTTTTATATACAGTAGTGTGTGTATGTCAATCCCAATCTCCCAGTTCATCCCACCCCACCCCACCCCTTCCTTGAATGTAGAATGACTGACAATTTAAACTCTATGGAAATTTCTCTAAGAATGCCAAAGGCAATGCCTTTTGTACAGCCTAGCAACACATCTGCTTCCTCCCCTCCCCCACATATCTCATACCTACAGTAGCAGCCATGGCACCAAGGTACCGTTTTGGCATGATTCAAGCACCGTTTGTTGAAAGCTCTCCCCTCTTTCACTGCAAGTTTCCCCAAACTGTCTCACAGACTTGGCCCATGCTGTCTGTCTAGTTGCTCTCCAGTCCCCTTTCAGACTCATCTCTTTATTATACTGATTGCCTTAACCTCTCTGCTTTCATTTTTCTTGTTCTTCCATCACTTAAGTTTTGTATGATAAAGACTTGCTTGGGAAATGGCTAGAAGCTGGGTTTTGTCCTTAAAGGAGAGATGGGTTAGGAAGAAGACAGCAGACACAACTCACTACCTTTAAAAACAAAAACAAAACCAAAACCCTGTGCCATGCAGGAATAAACTTTGTACAGTGGGAGTCAGAGAAGGGCAGGCAGAGTCATTTTTACCTGGGGAGTGAGAGAGAGGGATTCGCGGAAGCTGATCTTTCCAAGGATGATGGGGTATTTTCCAGATGGCGAGTAGGAGAGAGGCATTTTAGCTTGCAGGGGCAACATAGGCCAAAGTTCATTGGCATGCATAGGCATGGTTTATTTGAGGAATACATAAATGACTCTTTTTGAGATAAATCCCAAATATTTAGAAACAAGAGGAAAATATAAATTGGTTATTTTGAAAAAGACATTTGAGCTAAGAGAATCACAGAGAATTTAGTTCAGCCTTTTTAATTTTACTGTCTAGGACATAGAGGGCCAACACATGCATTATTTTTAAAAAATTTATTTTTCAAATTCTTTTTTTATTGAGGTATAGTTAATGTACAATATATGTTTCAGATATACAGTAGTGACTCACAATTTTTAAAACTTATATTCCATTTATAGTTATTATAAAATATTGGCTATATTCCCTGTGTTGTACTATATATCCTTGTAACTTATTCTGTACGGAGTATTTTGTACCTCTTAATCCCCTACCCCTATCTTGTCCCCCCTTCCTTCTCCCCACCAGTTACCACTAGTTTGTTCTCTTTATCTGTGAGTCTGTTTCTTTTTTGTTATATTCACTAGTTATATTTTTTTATTTCACATATAAGTGCTATCATACAGCACATATTATCTTTCTCTGTCTGACTTATTTCACTTAGCTTAATACTCTCCAAGTCCATCCATGTTTTTGCAAATGGCAAAATTTCATTCTTTTTTACGGCTGAGTAGTATTCCATCATATGTATATACCATATCTTTATCCATTCTTCTATTGATGGACGTATCTTGGCAATTTTAAATAATGCTGTTATGAATACTGGGGTGCATGTATCTTTTCAAATTATTGTTTTTGGGTATTTTGGATAAATACCCAGGAGTGGAATTGCTGGGTCGTATGGTAGTTCTACCTTCAGTTTTTTGAGGAACCTCCGTACTGTTTTGCACAATGGCTGCATCAGTTTACATTCCCACAAACAAAGTACAAGGGTTCCTTTTTCTCCACATCTTTGCCAACATTTGCTATTTGTGTTCTTTTTTTTTTTAAACATCTTGATTGGAGTATCATTGCTTTACAATGGTGTGTTAGTTTCTGCTTTATAACAAAGTGAATCAGCTGTATATATATATACCCATATCTCCTCCCTCTTACATCGCCCTCCCACCTACCCTATCCCACCCCTGTAGGTGGACACAAAGCACCGAGCTGATCTCCCTGTGCTATGTGGCTGCTTCCCACTAGCTATCTGTTTTACATTTGGTAGTGTATATATGTCTGTGCCCATCTCTCACTTTGTCCCACCTTACCCTTCCCCCTCCCCGTGTCCTCAAGTCCATTCTCTACGTCTGCGTCTTTATTCCTGTCCTGCCTCTAGGTTCTAGTAATCCAAGAGCATGGTATATCTCTCCATCAGTTTGTATCATCGTTAATTTCTTTCATCAGTGTCTTATAGTTTTCTGCATACAGGTCTTTTGTCTCCTTAGGTAGGTTTATTCCTAGGTATTTTATTCTTTTTGTTGTAATGGTAAATGGGATTGTTTCCTGAATTTCTATTTCAGATTTTTCATCATTAGTGTATAGGAATGCATTAATTTTGTATCCCGCAACTTCACCAAATTCATTGATTAACACTTGTAGTTTTCTGGTGGCATGTTTAGGATTCTCTATGTATAGTATCATGTCATCTGCAAACAGTGACAGTTTTACGTCTTCTTTTCTGATTTGTATTCCTTTTATTTCTTTTTCTTCTCTGATTGCTGTGGCTAAAACTTCCAAAACTATGTTGAATAAGAGTGGTGAGAGTGGCCAACCTTGACTTCTTCCTGATCTTAGAGAAAATGGTTTCACTTTTTAACCATTGACAATGATGTTGGCTGTGGATTTGTCATACATGGCCTTTATTATGTTGAGGTAAGTTCCCTCTATGTCTACTTTCTGGAGGGATTTTATTATAAATGGGTGTTGAATTTTGTCGAAAACTTTTTGTGCATCTGTTGTAATGATCATATGGTTTTTATCTTTCAGTTTGTTAATATGGTGTATCACATTGATTGATTTACGTATATTGAAGAATCCTTGCATTCCTGGGATAAACCCCACTTGATCATGGTGTATGATCCGTTTAATGTGTTGTTGGATTCTGTTTGCTAGTATTCTATTTGAGGATTTTGCATCTATGTTCATCAGTGATATTGGCCTGTAGTTTTATTTTTGTGTGACATCCTTGTCTGGTTTTGTTATCAGGGTGATGGTGGCCTCATAGAGTTAGTTTGGGAGTGTGTGTCCCTCTGCTATATTTTGGGAGAGTTTGAGAAGGATAGGTGTTAGCTCTTCTCTAAATGCTTGATAGAAATCGCCTGTGAAGCCATCTGGTCCTGGGCTTTTGTTTGTTGGAAGATTTTTAATCACAGTCTTAATTTCAGTGCTTGTGATTGGTCTGTTTTCTTTTTTCTATTTTTTCCTGGTTCAGCCTCAGAGGGTTGTGCTTTTCTAAGAATTTGTCCATTATCTTTACATGTAAGGTTAGGTTGTTTATTCCAAATATTTCTTGAGGTAGGCTTGTACAGCTATAGACTTCCCTCTTAGAACTCCTTTTGCTGCATCCCATAGGTTTTGGGTCATCGTGTTTTCATTGTCATTTGTTTTTAGGTATTTTTTTCGAATTCTTCTTTTATTTCTTCAGTGATCTCTTGGTTATTTAGTAGTGTGTTGTTTAGCCTCCATGTGTTTCTGTTTTTTTACAGATGTTTTCCAGTAATTGATATCTAGTCTCATAGCATTGTGGTTGGAAAAGATACTTGATACAATTTCAATTTTCTTAAATTTACCAAGGCTTGATTTGTGACCCAAGATATGATCTGTCCTGGAGAATGTTCCATGAGCACTTGAGAAGAAAGTGTATTCTGTTGTTTTTGGATGGAATGTTGTATAAATATCAATTAGGTCCATCTTGTTTAATGTATCATTTAAAGCTTGTGTTTCCTTATTTGTTTTCACCTCTTATTCTGGGAACCCTATTATTTGAATGTTGGTGTGCTTAATGTTGTCCGAGAGGTCTCTGAGACTGTCCTCAATTCTTTTCATTCTTTTTTCTTTATTCTGCTCTGTGGTAGTTATTTCCACTATTTTATCTTCCCTGTCACTTATCTGTTCTTCTGCCTCAGTTATTCTGCTATTGATTCCTTTTAGAGAATTTTTAATTTCATTTATTGTGTTGTTCACCATTGTTTGTTTGCTCTTTAGTTCTTCTAGGTCCTTGTTAAACATTTCTTGTATTTTCTCCATTCTATTTCCAAGATTTTGGATCATCTTTGTTCTCATTACTCTGAATTCTTTTTCAGGTAGAAATAGAATTTCTGCCTATTTTCTCTTCATGTGTTTAGTCTGGTAGGTTTTTACCTTGGTCCTCCATCTGCTGTGTGTTTTCTGTCTTCTCATTTTGCTTAGCTTACTGTGTTTGTGGTCTCCTTTTCACAGGCTACAGGTTCATACTTCCTGTTTTTTTTTTTGCGGTACGAGGGCCTCTCACTGCTGTGGCTTCTCCCGCCGCGGAGCACAGGCTCTGGATGCGCAGGCCCAGTGGCCATGGCTCACAGGCTCACAGACCAGGGCACGAACCCGTGTCCCCCGCATCGGCAGGCAGACCCCCAACCACTGCGCCACCAGGGAAGCCCCTTCCCGTTGTTTTTGGTGTCTGCCCCTAGTGGCTAAGTTCGGTTCAGTGGGTTGGGTAGGCTTCCTGGTGGAGGGGACTGGTTCCTGTGTTCTAGTGGATGAGTCTGGATCTTGTCTTTCTGGGGGGCAGGACTGCGTCCGGTGGTGTGTTTTGGGGTGTCTGTGACCTTATTATGATTTTAGGCTGCCTCTCTGCTAATGGGTGGTGTTGTGTTCCTGTCTTGCTAGTTTTTTGGCATAGGGTGTCCAGCACTGTAGCTTGCTGGTCGTTGAGTGGAACTGGGTCTTAGCATTGAGATGGAGATCTCTGGGAGAGCTTTTTTCACCGTTTGATATTACATGGAGCTCGGAGGTCTCTGGTGGACCAGTGTCCTGAACTTGGCTCTCCTACCTCAGAGACACAGGCCTGACACCCGGCCGGAGCACCAAGACCGTGAGGGTGACGTGAGGGTCCTTAGCTTGAAACTCTGTCTGGGTCTCCCAGGTCTCACAGCAAGGGCAGAGCAGGCCTCTGCGGTTCCTCTTTTCTGGAGTTACATTATTCTCAGTTCGTATAGGAGGTATTTGGAGAAATCATGGCACTCAGTGAAAAGCAAGTTTGAGGGTGTGCCAGGGACGTGTGGTCATTTGTTGCTGGATGCTGCTTAATTACCAGAGAGTTTCTGTTGAGAATTTTTATACTTCTTTGAGTCCAGACCTGTCTGAAGCAAGGTCCTGGAATAACACCCCACCGTGTGCGGCAGATGGCAGGCAGGACATGGTGGCAGTCTTCACTCTATTTGTGTTTTTTGACGATAGACATTCTGACAGGTTTGAGTTGATATCTCATTGTGGTTTTGATTTTTATTTCTCTGATGGTTAATGATGTTGAGTGTCTTTTCATGTGCCTCTTGGCCATCTGTATGTCTTCGTTGGAAAAATGTATATTCAGGTCTTCTGCCCCTTTTAAAATCAGATTATTTGGTCTTTTGATGTTGAGTTGTATGAGGTGTTTATATATTTTACATATTAACCCCTTATCAGTCATATCATTTGCAAATATTTTCTCCCATTCAGTAGGTTATCTTTTTGCTTTGTTGATGTTTTCCTTTGCTGTGCAAAAGCTTTTGGGTTTAATTAGGTCCCATTTGTTTATTTTTGCTTTTATTTCCTTTGCTTTAGCAGACAGATTCAAAAAATATGACTACATTTTATATCAAAGAGTGTTCTGCCCAACAAGTGCATTTTAAATGAATCTTCTCATTTGGTGAGACCACTCGCTTCAAGAGCTTGCAGGTGCTTCAGCCCAGTTCAACAGGTCCCAGGTCATGGGATCTGCTAGAACACTCGTGATGTTCTGGCATCACACAGGAAGGTCTTTCCAACAGGTTTTATCCAGATAAATTCATTATTTATATTCAGTCAACAAATTTATTAGATATCTTTAAACAATATATTTCGGATTTATTGACCTATCTCAGTTAGTGTGGTGCAACACTGAATTGTTGTTTTTCTTTTATCACACCCCTCAAGACCTATGTTAAATCTCCCTTCCCTCCTGTACAGCAGATCCCTTAATAGCATCTTAGGAAAAAATAATAATTTCCTGGTCGTTAGTTATTAGAAGACTGATTTGTTTGAAACTTCAATTTCATATCTGATTTCAAAATTTTCCTTTTATAGGGACTGTAGTGTGTGTGTGTGGGTGAGGGAGAGGGTTATGACGTGCTCTTTGCATTCTGTATCCCCCTTCCTCATACTGGGGGACTGAATGAGCTCATTTAGCCTTTTCCTCTCCCTTTGGGCTCTAACCCTTCATTGTGTTGGAACAGGGAGGAAGGAGAAAGAGGACAAGAGTCTCTTATCTAAGTGACTGGTTGTGTTGTTCTCTCTGTTGGTTGGTGATGCTTTTCTGGCCAACACTGCCTGTGGGGCCACTGAAGCCCACTGTGTGGCAAGTGTCTAAATGCTGGGTCTTGTGGGGTAACATGCCTAAAGGGGAAATCCACCCCAGTGTTGGTTCCTTGTTGTGGGAGATCTCACTATGATTGGACTTCTCCCAGTCTCCCTGCTCCCAGCTCCTGCTCCAGGTCATTCACTGTCACCTCCCATCCTGTTGTCAGTGTGATTCCCTTCTGTAGCTGAGACTCCTGGGTGGCTCCTTGCAAGACGATTGAATCCTACCTACATTGAGTGAAGTCTGCTTGACCCACAAAACCTCACACGTTTTAATCAATTCAAACATTGAGAGCAAAGCTGCTTGGAAAGTAATTAAAAGCAAATAAATTGGAAAGGAAGAAGTAAAGCTGTTATATATTTACAGATGACAGTTTTGTGTATGTAGAAAATTCTATGAATTGACAAAAAAGCTGCTATGATAAATGAGTTTATCAAGGTTGCAGGATATAAGGTCAATATACAAAAGCTAACCGTAATTCTGTAATCACCAATTGAAAATTGAAATATCATTTATAATAATATCAAAAAATAAGAAATACTTAGGAAGAAAGTTGACAAAAGATGTGCATGACCTGCACACTAAAAACTCCAAAACATTGCTGAGAGAAATTAAAGAGGACCTAATTAAATGGGGGAAATATATCATGTTCATGTATTGAAAGACTCAATGTTAAGTTGTCATTTCTCTCTAAAATGACCTGTAGATCCAACATACTCAATTGAAATCCCAGAAGGATTTTTTGTAGAAACTGTTAAATTGATTTTAAAATGTATATGAAGAAGCAAAAGACATCAAATAGAACAATTTTGAAAAATAAGAGCAAAGTTGAATGGCTAACACTGCCTGATTTCAAGACTTACTATAAAGCTACCACAATTAAGACAGTGTGGTATTTGGTATTATGATAAACAAATAGATCAATGGAACAAAATAGAGTACAGAAATAATCAATACATAGAGACTGATTTTTGGTAATGGTGCCATGACAATCAAATTGGGAAAGAATGATTTAAGAAATGGTGCTCAAATAATTAGATACTCATATGCAAAAAACCCACCTTCAACCCATATATAAAAAAGAAATCAGAATGGATTATAGACCCCAAATGTCAAACCTAAAACTGCAAAACTTCTAGAAGAAAACATAGGAGAAACTCTTAGCTTGAATTTGCTAATATTTTGGAATATTTACTCCCAATTCTTTATGAATGCATACATGTGTGTGGTGTAATTTTTTATGAAAATGGGATCATGGTATACATAATGTTTTTCCTTCTTTTAAAAACCTTTCCCCAGTTTTACTGAGATACAATTAACATATGATAAACTGTACATATTTATAGTATGCAATCTGATGAATTTTGACATATTTATATACCAGTGAAACCATAGCCACAATCAATGCAATGAATATATGCATCACCCCAAAGCATTTCCCAAAGGTAGTCCTTCTCTAGTGGCCCTTAATATCTCTCCTTTTACAACCTCTCTGCCCTGTTCTGAGGCAATCACTGATCTCTTTCCTGTTACTGTTGATTCATTTTCATTTTCCAAATTTTACATAAATGGAAGCACAGACAACTTCCAGAGAGGGAAATACACTGAAAAACAAGGACTAGCCTAGTGGTCTTCACCTCTGTGTGTTCACAGCACAGTTTTGGGGTTCTTTTGTTTGTTTTTTTTTTTAGTGAAGTATAGTTGATTTACAATGCCATGTTAGTTTCAGGTGTACAGCAAAGTGATTCAGTTATACATACATACATATATTATTTTTCAGAATCTTTTCCATTATAGGTTATTACAAGATGTTGAATATAGTTCCCTGTGGTATACAGTAGGTCCTTGTTTATTTTATATATAGTAGTATGTAACTGTTAATCCCAAACTCCTAATTTATCCCCCACCCCTTTCCTTTCCCCTTTGGTAACCATAAGTTTGTTTTCTATGTCTGTGAGTCTGTTTCTGTTTTGTAAATAAGTTCATTTGTATCATTTTTTAAGATTCCACATGTAAGTGATATCATATGATATTTATCTTTCTCTTCACTTAGTATGATAATCTCTAGGTCCATCCATGTTGCTGCAAATGGCATTATTTTGTTCTTTTTAATGGCTGAGTAATATTCCATTGTATATTTTTATCACATCTTTATCCATTCATCTGTTGATGGATACTTAGTTTGCTTTCATGTCTTGTCTATTGTAAATAGTGCTGTTATGAACCACAGCACAGTTTTAATACTGTGATCCATGACATAAGATTTATTGAGATTAAATGTTGAAGAAATCAGCATTAACAATAATTTTATTTATATAATTATAATATATTATATAATTAAACATACAAGATTATTATATCTAATGTATAATTAAATATCTAAAAGATATATACTGTTTTACAAAAGAGCTCTACTAGGTGAATTCTAACCCTTGAAAAATACACTTAAAAATACTTAGGCAACTAGAAAAGATTCTTGATGATATTTGACAATCAAGAGCACATATTTATTAACTGGTTGTCCTTGCGTAATGCTACTAGAATATGCATAGGACATCATATAGGTTTTTATAGAGGCTTTGCACCTTTGGAGAACAGGCTGAGAAGAAAAAAAAGACTTCTCTGCTCAACATCATTAGTCGTTGGGGAAATTAAATAAAAACCACATTAAGATATCATTTCACACCCATGAGGTTGGCTACAATTTAAAAAGAAGAAAAAATCAGAAAACAAGCTTTGGGGAAGATGTGGAGAAATTGAAACCCTTATACATTGTGGAGGGAGTATAAAATTGTTCAGCTGCTATGAAAAACAGTTTGGTGACTCCTCAAAGTTAAACATAGAATTACCATGTGATTTAGCAATTCCACTTCTGGAGAAATGAAAGCATCCACTACCAATTCTACACAAAAAAATTGAAAACAAGTTCTCAGACAAATACTTGTACATGTATATTTTTAGCCCCACCAGTCACATTAGCCAGAAGGTGGAAATAGCCCAAATGTTCATCAACAGATGGATGGATGAACAAAATGTGGTATATCCACATAATGGAGTATTATTCAGTCATAAAAAGGAAGGAAGTACTGCTACATGTTACAACATGGATGAACCTCAAAAACATTATACAAAGTAAGAAATGCCAGATGCAAAAGGGCCACATATGCATGATTCCGTTTATATGGAATATCCAGAATTGGTAAATCTACAGAGATAGAATGCAAATTGGTGTTTGCCAGGCCTGGAGAGAAGGAGGAACAGGGAGCATATGCTTAATGGGTATAGGGTTTTGTTTTGGGGAGACGATGTTTTGGAAGTAGATAGGGGTGGTAGTTGTACAACACTGTGAATGTACTGAATGTCACTGAACTGTATACTTTAAAATGGTTGATTTTATCTTACATGAATTTAACCTCAATTAATAAAGTCTTTTGTTGGATTATTGCAAAGATATAGAAAAGAAGAAAGATGTGATCTGTGACCCATAAGGAGTGCTGCAAATATTGTTCTCATACTTGTAAAAACATACCTGTCTAGGGCCCCATTCCCTCATGTCCCTACCTAGGCATAATATAATATTATACATTTAACTGGGCAGGTGTTGTGTTTTTGTTTTAAGTTATCTCTTTCAGCAAGTGTTTGCATTTAACTCAAGAATTTGCAAACTTAAATCCAATAGGATTATAATGGTGGAAATTCAGGAAAGGTGGAGGAACATACCTTGGTCATATTTGGGCTCCAGTGAGCCCCCCTTTGAGCTGTATACCTCACTATGTAGGGAGTTGGCTTTGTTCTTTATCTTATGTATGGTTGGTCCTATCCTCTTTTACATAGTATGAGAATTTGTTTGGATGGTTGGGCAAAATTTCAAGCAATCATATATTTTTAAAATTTAATATTTATTATTATTATTTTTTGCGGTACGCTAGCCTCTCACTGTTGTGGCCTCTCCCATTGCGGAGCTCAGGCTCCGGACGCTCAGGCTCTGCAGCCATGGCTCACGGGCCTAGCCGCTCCACGGCATGTGGGATCTTCCCAGACTGGGGCACAAACCCGTGTCCCCGTGTCCCCTGCATCAGCAGGTGGACTCTCAACTACTGTGCCACCAGGGAAACCCTAATATTTATTTTATACTGGGTTTTAGTTGTGTTAGTTGTGTTAGTTTCAGCTAACTGAATCAATTATACATATACATATATCCATTATTTTTAGATTCTTCTCCCATATAGGTTATTACAGAATATTGAGTAGAGTTCCTGTGCTATACAGTAGGTCCTCGTTGATTATCTGTTTTATATATAGCAGTGTGTATGTGTTAATCCCAAACTCCTATTTTATCCCTCCTCTCCGCGTTTCCCCTTTGGTGACCATAAGTTTGTTAGAAAAATCTGTTTATGTTTTGTAAATAAGTTCATTTGTACCATTTTTTTAGATTCTATATATCAGTAATAATATCATGTGATATTTGTTTCTCTGTCTGACTTACTTCACTTAGTATGATAATCTCCATGTCCACCCATGTTGCTGCAAATGGCACTATTTCATTCTTTTTGATGTCTGAGTAATATTCCGTTGTATATGTGTATCACATCTTCTTTATCCATTCCTCTGTCAGTGGACATTTAGGTTGCTTCCATGACTTGGCTATTGTGAATAGTGCTGCAATGAGCATTGGAGTGCACGTATCTTTTCGAATTACGTTTTTTTCCGGGTATATGCACAGGAGTAGGATTGTTGGATCACATGGTAGTTCCATTTTTAGTTTTGTGAGGAACCTCCATACTGTTCTCCATAGTGGTTGCACCAATTTACATTCCCACCAACAGTGTATGAGGATTCCCTTTTCTCCACACCCTCTCCAGCACTTACTGTTTGTAGACTTTTTTTTTTTTTTTGCGGTAAGTGGGCCTCTCACTTTTTGGGGCTCACGGTACGTGGGCCTCTCACTGTTGTGGCCTCTCCCGTTGCGGAGCACAGGCTCCAGATGCCCAGGCTCAGCGGCCATAGCTCACGGGCGCAGCCGCTCCGCGGCATGTGGGATCTTCCCGGACCGGGGCATGAACCCGTGTCCCCTGCAGCGGCAGGTGGACTCTCAACCACTGTGCCACCAAGGAAGCCCTGTAGACTTTTTGATGATGGCCATTCTGACCAGTGTAAGGTGATACCTCATTGTAGTTTTGATTTGCATTTCTCTACTAATTAGCGATGTTGAACATCTTCTCATGTGCTTTTTTGGCCATTTGTATGTCTTCTTTGGAGAAATGTCTATTTAGATCTTCTGCCCATTTTTTTATTTTTATTTTTTTTGATATAGAGCTGCATGAGCTATTTGAATATTTTGGAGATTAATCCCTTATCAGTCGCTTCATTTGCAAATATTTTCTCTCATTCTGTGGGTTGTCTTTTCATTTTGTTTATTGGTTTCCTTTGCTGTGCAAAAACCTTTAATTTGGTCCCATTTTTTAATTTTTGTTTTTATTTTCATTACTCTGGGAGGTGGATGCAAAAAGATACTGCTGCAATTTATGTCAGAGAATGTTCCACCTATGTTTTCCTCTAGGAGTTCTACAGTATCTGGACTTAAATTTAGGTATTTAATCCATTTTGAGTTTATTTTTCTGTATGGTGTTAGGGAATGTTCTAATTTCATTATTTTACATGTAGCTGTCCAGTTTTCCCAGCACCACTTACTGAAGAGACTGTTTTTTTTCCATCTTATGTTCTTGCTTCCTTTGTTGTAGATTAATTGACCATAGGTGCGTGGGCTTAACTTCTGGGCTTTCTATCCTGTTCCATTTATCTATATTTCTGTTTTTGTGACAGTACCATACTCTTTTGATGACTGTAGCTTTGTAGTGTAGTCTGAAGTCAGGCAGCCTGATTCCTCCAACTCTGTTGTTCTTTCTCAGGAGTGCTTTGGCTATTCAGGGTCTTTTGTGTTTCCGTACAAATTAAAAAATTTTTTGTTCTAGGTCTGTGAAAACTGCCATTGGTAATTTGATAGGAATTGCATTAAATCTGTAGATTGCCTTGGGTATTATACTCAATTTGACAATATTAATTCTTCCAATCCAAGAACATGGTATATCTTTCCATCTGTTTGTGTCATCTTAGATTTCTTTCATCAGTGTCTTACAGTTTTCAGAGTACAGGTCTTTTGCCTCCTTAGGTAGGTTTATTTCTAGGTATTTTATTCTTTCTTTTTGGCTGCACCACATGGCATGTGGGATCTTAGTTCCCTGACCAGGTATTGAACCCACAGCCCCTGAAATGGAAGCGTGGAGCCTTAACCACTAGACTGCCAGGGAAGTCCTGCTAGGTATTTTATTCTTTTTGATGTGATGGTAAATGGGATTGTTTCCTTAATTTCTCTTTCTGATCTTTTGTTGTTAGTATATAGGAATGCAAGAGATTTCTATGTATTAATTTTGTATACTACAACTTTACCGGATTCACTGATGAGCTATAGTAGTTTTCTGGTGACATCTTTAGGATTTTCTTTGTATAGTATCATATCATCTGTAAACAGTGACAGTTTTACTTCTTTTTTTCTAATTTGTATTCCTTTTATTTCTTTTTTCTTCTCTGATTGCCGTGGCTAGGACTTCCGAAACTATGTTGAGTAAAAGTGGCAAGAGTGGACATCCTTGTCTCATTCCTGATCTTAAAGGAAATGCTTTCAGTTTTTCCCCATTGAGAATGAGGTTAGTAGTGCGTTTGTCATATATGGCCTTTATTATGTTGAGGTAGGTTCCCTCTATGCCCATTTTCTGGAAAGTTTTTTTTTTTTTTTTTTAATCATAAATCGGTGTTGAATTTTGTGAAAAGCTTTTTATGCATCTTTTGAGATCATATGTTTTTTATTCTTCAGTTTGTTACTGTAGAGTATCACACTGATTGATTTGCATATATTGAAGAATCCTTGTATTCCTGGGATAAATCCCACTTGATCATGGTGTTTGATACTTTAAATGTATTGTTGGATTCTGTTTGCTAGTATTTTGTTGAGGATTTTTGCATCTTTGTCCATCAGTGATATTGGCCTGTAACTTCCCTTTTTTTTTTGTGGTATCTTTGTCTGGTTTTTGGTATCAGGGTGATGGTGGCCTCATAGAATGTCTGAGTGTATTCCTTCCTCCACAATTTTTTGGAAGAGTTTTAGAAGGATAGGTGTTAACTCTTCTCTAAATGTTTGGTAGAATTTGTGAAGCCATCTGGTTCTGGACCTTTGTTGGAAGATTTTTAATCACAGTTTCAATTTCAGTACTTGTGATTGGTCTGTTCATATTTTCTATTTCTTCCTGGTTCAGTTTTGGAAGGTTGTACCTTTCTCAGAATTTGTCCATTTCTTCTAGGTTGTCCATTTTATTGGCATATAGTTGCTTGTAGTAGTCTCTTGTGATCCTTTGTATTTCTGTGGTATCCATTGTTACTTCTCCTTTTTCATTTCTAATTTTACTGATTTGAGCCCTCTCCCTTTTATTCTTGAGGAGTCTGGCTAAAGGTTTCTCAATTTTGTTTATCTTTTCAGAGAACCAGCTTTTAGTTTCATTGACCTTTGTTCTTTTATTGTTTTCTTCATCTCTATTCATTTATTTCTGTTCTGATCTTTACGATTTCTTCCCTTCTACTCACTTTGGATTTTGTTTGTTCTTCTTTCTCTATTTGCTTTAGGTGTCAAGCAGTAATTTTAGTGGGGTGAAGAAAAACTGATTTAGAACTGTAGTGAGTTCAGAAAAAATATAAATGACTTTTAGTTTTATCTGGTTTACATTAAAAATGAAAGCACCTTTTTTGAATCCTTTGGGTAAAATGTATATTCCTACAGCCAGGTTGCTTGTGGAACTAAATAGAAGACTGCCATGAGAAAAGAGTCATTATTTTTTGAGCCACCAAAATCTTAGCATTTCAGCATCTTTGAGATATACCAACATTGGAGAGTTTTGGTAATTTTTTGTTTAAAAAGTGATTGATGACTAAGAGGAAACCAGGCAGGCTTCATATATCCTGCCCTTTGGATGTCATAGATAATAAAGGTAAACCTTATTATCTAACTTATATCTAATTGTGATTCTGGTGCTTGACGAGCTCTACCCATATGGAATTTGAGGCCATGAGAACAAAGTTACATAAACAACAGAGAGTGTACAAAGGAAATTAGAATAAATGTGGTCCCTGTTAATATCTCCACTTGTGTAAACGAGAAATTTGAACTTGGTTTTTTTTCCCGTCCTAGCTAAAGAACTGAGAAATGGATGGTTCTGTGGAGAAGTGATTGTGTGTTTTGGCAATCTGCCTCCCAGGAGGAATTTGCCAGGTCTAGCAGAATATCATAGCACTGTTGTAGCTGAAAACAAATATTAAAGAAATGCGTTACTGTAGGTGGAATAAAATCTGAAAATCACCTTCAGTCTCTTTCTAACTTTATTTTTAATCAAGTCTCCTGGATGAAACAACAGTCTATGATTAGTTATATGAAATTGCTAATTTCTTGTGGAAGAAGCACATTAGTCTCTTGACTTTAAAGCTTCCAAAATGATATAGCAAAACCTACAGAATTTGAGGCTAAGTATCTATGTTTTATGCTGTGATGAAATCTTTTCTTCTTACCTCTCCTCAGAGCACAGATTAAATTCATCATCATTTTCAGTTTCTGCTTTATCAAATATTTATTGACCATTGAGTCTGTGCAAGGGATGCAGAGCAATATTTTATAAGACACAATCTTTTTTTTTTTTTTTTTTTTTTTTTTGCGGTACGCGGGCCTCTCACTGTTGTGGCCTCTCTGGTTGTGGAGCACAGGCTCTGGACGCGCAGGCTCAGTGGCCATGGCCCACAGACCCAGCCGCCCCGTGGCATGTGGTATCCTCCCGGACCGGGGCACGAACCCGCGTCCCCTCCATCGGCAGGCGGACTCTCAACCACTGCGCCACCAGGGAAGCCCCAAGACACAATCTTTTAAATAAATGATTTTACAGTTTGTCTGGGGAGATGGTTGTACTTTGTTGGATAATGTTCCTCCCATCCTCACCCCCAAATTCAGGTCTTTCCTGAAACCTCTGAATGTGACTTTATTTGGAAATAGGTTGTTGCAGGTGTAATTTGTTCAGAAGAGGTCAGATTGGAATAGGGTGGGCCCTTAATCCAATATGACTGGTGTCCTTATAAGAAAAGGAAAAGAGACAAAGATTCTATGTGAAGATGGAGGTAGAAATTGGAGTGATGAGTCTATAAGCAAAGAACTCCATGGTTCGCTGGCCACAGCTGAAGCTCTGAGAAAGTCATGGCATAGATCCTGCTCTAGAGCCTTCAGAGAGAGTGTGGCCCTCCATTCACCTTGATCTCAGACTTCTAGCCTCCAGACCTGTGAGACAATATATATCCTCTGTTTTGAGCCACCAGGTTTGTGGCACATTGTGATAGCAGCCTTAAGAAACAAATACAATAGACATAAAAAATAAAGCTCCTATTATTAAGCACCGGTTACATTCCAGGTCCCCTGTCTTTGAGCTGTCTTCTGCCCTAAGGTATCTTCACCATCACCCCCAGAGGAGCAACCAGAGAGCAAGAGAGGCCTAGCAACTTGCTCAATATCATTCAGCAAGTGGCTCTAACCCTTGTCAGTTTTACTCCAGTGACCATTCGCCTAACCATGGGAGGAAGCCCATATGGCAGGCAGGAGGCAAAATGACGGGCAAGAGGGGACAGACCCCGAAGCTCGCACTAGCCCAGGTGTCCATGAAGAGTTATACAGAGAAGTTGCCTGAGGTCCGTCCATAGGATGGGCTGCTACAGGAGTACAGAAGAGCAGAGTGCGACAGCAGGCAGTTGTATGGACAAATCTCTAATGCGTTCTGCTGAGTGAAAGAGGCAACACGCAAGGGAGTACATACTATATATTGATAGTTCCCTCTCTCCAAAGTTCTAGAATAGGAAAAACTAATCTGTAGTGGAAAAAAATAAAAACAGTGGTTTCCAACTCTGTTGTAGATTCTCTGTGGAGAACTTGACGCTGGGGTCCCTGACCTTTGGTGGTTCAGGGGGACAGAGACAGATCCAAGCCCGGCTTCTCACACACTGGGTAGCCGTCTCTGTGTACGCAGCTGGAAGTGGAAGAGTGTAAATACCACGAGGCCAGGGACCATGCCAGTTTTAGGACCATCATTTTCCAGGGACTGCCACCATTCCTGGCTCATAGATGTGTGTCCCTCAATAAATATTTGTGGCATAAGAGAATCCACTTGTGAACAGGGTATTGTCTATGATGTTGATACTCATTATACTTGAATTCCCAAATTTGTGCCATATAAGTGAGCACTTGATTATATACTATAGGGCAGTGTTCTCTAACGTCTGTCATTTTATCACCCCAGTCATCTATACTAACGCAGAGAGCGAGTGGGAGAGAGTAAGAGACGGAAAGGCTATGAGGTTAAGAGGTTCCACTGTAATTCCGGAGATTGTGTAGCAAAGTTATATGACGGCCCTGGAGACTCCGTAGTGTTTCTAGAATTGCTGGAAGTTTGTGATAGTTTAAGTGAAGTAAATAAGTGTACCTAGCTCTGGGCTGGGCACTGGGAGAGAATTGAGGAGAAGCAGAATCCACGCCGTTAGGCTGAAGGACTTCAATCTCCACTGGGAAGGGAAGGTCCACCTGACTGTAGGCAGCTTACTGCCTGTGGGGAAGCATGGTAGGCACTCCCTGCTCTCACCTCCCGGCACTCTTTCCTGCTAAGCCCTGGACTGGCTCAGGATGTCTTCCCACTTGCACCCTCAGAGAGCCACAGTAAACCGCCGGGAACAGTAGGCGAAGGCCGTCAGTCACGAGGAGATGGATGTGGGTTTCAGAGGTCACGGACGGCTTCGTGGAGGAGGCGCATTGATCTCAACATAAAGCACGGCTCACATGGTGGGGTCTGCACCTGCAATCGACCTGCCCTGCCTCATGCTGGCAGCTTGGAGCTTCCACAGGGACTTCAGCCTTGGCTCGTGTCAGGAGGGGCTGTGCTGTCGATTGGCTCCATTCCTGCCCATCCTCTCCGGTGCCGAAGTCTCCAAACCAAGGCTGCCCCTTGCTGAGGTGTCACAGATCCTGCAGGGGAATAGGAGGTGGGTGGCCAGGAACCCTGTAGGATGGGTCTGGGTTACCACACAGCTAAGGTGTGTTTTTTGTCTGTTTGTTTTTTGTGAACAGCCTGCTTGCTGTTCTTGAGTGATGACTTTTTCAAGTGAAGCATCTCGGGAAGGATAACCCTGTAGGAGGCTGCTGCCCTCCCGCCATAGAATCCCAGGGCAACTGTGCCATGAATCGACACCTTAAGATGTGTGGCTCACGCCATATCTACACTTGAAGGCCTGAGCCTCCTAGTACACTGCTTGCAGGTTTCCAGATGTCGAGCCGGGACAGACGGTGCCTCTGCTTAAACACAGCTGTTGTGTTGGCTTGTTTAGAGGCGCATCTGCTAGGAAAGGTGGAGAAGAAATTCTCTTCCAAGGTTGGGCCGTAACAGGCGCTTGTAGCTACAGAGCCTTGTCTAATAAAGAGGGATGGGGCTTTCCAGGTTGCGCAGTGGTTGGGAGTCTGCCTGCCGATGCAGGGGACGCGGGTTCATGCCCTGGTCTGGGAGGATCCCACGTGCCACGGAGCAGCTGGGCCCGTGAGCCGTGACCGCTGAGCCTGCGCGTCCGGAGCCTGTGCTCCGCAACGGGAGAGGCCACAACAGTGAGAGGCCCGCGTACCGCAAAAAAAAAAAACAAGGATGAAGGCTTTTCCTTTCAACTTTTTAAAAAGAGCAGCAATCTTTCTGCTTCAGCCAGCACCAAACCCTAGTCAGTTGTTCTTTTTTGTGCTTTGCCTGCTTCCCAGAAGTATAGAATATGGCTTGAAATTAAAAAAAAAAACCAAATGTCAAGATTGTTGAGTATTGTGGGGAGGTTTGTCTCAGGAGTTATTTTCTTTCCTGCTCTTTGGTGTCCTTGGGGGGATTTCCAGACGCCCAGCTCCACAGCATCAGCCCTCCTGGCAATGACCTGAGCTCCCCACCTCCTTTCATTCTGCTCTCTGACATCCGAACAGGAAATTTGCGTTTTAAAATCGGTTGCTTGCTGATCTAAAGGAGATGTTTCTTATCTGAGGTCTGAGGTTAGGTGAGGATCAGAGAGAGGGAGATTTTATTGGGAGAGTCCCCATTAGACCAGTACTCACATCCCAGGGCCACAACTTATTCTGCTAATGGTTAAGACGACCTTGACTTTGATTTCTGAAACTGCTACATTCACACTTTTCCAGTAGGGTCAGTATTTGTATTGAAAAAGACTCATTCTCTGCAGTAAAACTTCCCCCAACTTTTTTTTTTTTTTTTTTTTACTGACTTGATGGCTTTTTCTAGAACGCATGATAGATGAAGCCAGGACGCAGTCTAGCCATAAAAGACATATGGATTCAATCAGATTTGCCAGAACACAGCTGCAGGGTAAAATCTAAAAAGTGACTCAAGAAATCAAGATGCTGCCGAGGCAATTTCTTGGCCAGGAAGCTTTTGGCTGTTTCTTGTTTTAAATTCTTTCATTTTGCATTTTGGGAAATGACTCTCAAATGAAAGCCAAAATCCTAAGTGCAGAAAGATAAATCACATGTCTTTTGCTATGAATTCTGATTATTTCCCTTGAAGGAGTAGCCAAGAGCTTGTTTCTCACATAAAAATACTTTTGCCTGTTAATGAGAAACAGAATTAATTGGGTTCTACAGAGGCCAATTTTAGCTGAGTTAAAAGACAAATACTTTAGAGTCAAAAAAGCCTTAGAGACACCTAAATTAATCCCTTCTTATGGGATCAGAGAGGGTGAAGCGTGGCCCGAGAGCACACAGCAGGGTGGGTGCACAGGGAGGACTGCATTTCATCCCGTGCTCACTCAGGCACGCAGGCGAGTCAATTCTGACCTTTCTGACTGTTACTAACGAGGCTCCCTGCCATTATTTACATAAGAGTATCTCAAGGATGAGATTTCATTCCTTGGAACTAAGAGATGAAAATAGAGAAATCATGTCACACGTGTAGCATCAGCACCCAAAAGACCTCTTTGTTTAAATAAAATGCTAAAGCCAGTGTGCTATGTGAATGAGTTCACCTGGTGGCCTAGGCAGCCTTGTTTTTGAAGAGAGTTTTCTGTGATCTTTGCTTGCATGGTGTGGAATTCTAACCCAACAGACTCAGAATACAGAACCCAGAGAAAGGGCCTTTCAGAATGAAACATGGAAACAATGTTGAGATCATATCAAGGAAACTGAAAAGTAAATATTAGCAGGGCTTGCTGCAACAGGATAGCGGGTGGGGATGGAACAGAGCGTTCCTCAGCTTGGCATGGCCCAGGGTACGGGAGGGACCAACCCCCAGAGCCTGCTGGGAAGCTCAGCCATGCCAGGCACTGAACTGAGCCACGGAGCCTTCCTGCCCCTGTCATTTGGGAATTGTATGTGGTCAGGATACAGATGATGGCCAGCCTTCTGGCCATGGATGATTAGCATAATAGTTCAGCCAATGCATTAATTTTAGATTGCTGCAAGCGATCAGACTCATGTTTTCATTTGCAGTTTTGTAAAAGAGACCAGCTTGCTCCAAACACTTTTCTGTAATAATTCATATTGCAATATTGAATAAGGATGTTTTGATTATTTTATTTTGAGGCTTATACTGAAGTCTAACATTGCTCTTCTCATCATTATTCAATGAGTGTTTTCCAGCTGGATGGAAAGACAGATCTATCTGTTCAGACAGATCTGTTTTCTGTCTGAGTCATTGTTGCTAACAGTTGTTAGGGAAGCAGAAACCTTCTCAGTCAATTGATGTGTTCCAGCTGTGCAACTTTGGAAATCATATTTCTACTGCAAAAAGGATTGGTGCCTTTTCTGATGTTCCTTCCATTAAAAAAGATAGTTTGTCATGGGATGCCACTTTTCAGATTTTCAGAAAGATTTAAAATTGACGATGAATTACTTTCTTGCAACCAGGACAGAGTTGTATTGAATGGAGCTTCAGATCCTTAGGTATTTGCCTGGCTTCATGCAGAAGCTTTCATGGCTCCAAATACCCAACCTTCAAACCCAACACTGATACTTTATGCACCAAAAGCAGGAGCTGCTGCTTCCTATTCCTCTTCCTCTTCCTCCTTCTCCTTTTCCTCCTCCTCCTCTTCTTCCTCTTCCTCCTCCTCCTCCTCTTCCTCTTCTTCCTCCTCCTCCTCTTCTTCCTCCTCCTCCTCTTCTTCCTCCTCCTCCTCTTCCTCCTCCTCGTCCTCATCCTCTTCCTCTTCCTCTTCCTCCTCCTCTTCTTCCTCCTCCTCTTCTTCCTCCTCCTCCTCTTCCTCCTCCTCCTCTTCCTCCTCCTCCTCTTCCTTTTCTTCCTCCTCGTCCTCCTCGTCCTCTTCCTCCTCTTCCTCTTCTTCCTCTTCCTCCTCCTCCTCCTCCTCCTCCTCCTCTTCTTCCTTTTTCTCCTTTTTAAAACAGCTTTATTGAGATATAATTCACATAGCATACAGTTTGCTCATTTGAAGTGTACAATTCAGTGATTTCTTTAGTATATTTACTAGAGTAGTGCAACCATAACCACCATTAATTTTAGAACATTTTCATTACTCTGAAAGGAAGCCGTGCTCCCCTTAGCTACCCACCCCATGTAGTATCCATCTCTCCCCAGCCTTAGGTAACAAGGAGTCTACCCTCTGTCTCTGTAGACTTGCCTATTCTGGCATTTCCTATAAATGGAATCACACAATATGTGGTCCCTTAACATAATGTTTTCAACATTCATTCATGTCTTAGCTCTTCTCAGCACTCCCATTTGTTTTAATGGCTAATCATATTAATAATAATTAATAATATTTAATGGAAAAATATTCCATTGTATGGTTATACCACAATTTGTTTATCCATTCATCTGTGGATGGACATTTGAGTTCTTTCCATTTTTGGCTCTTAGGGCAAGTGCTGCTGTGAACATTCATGGACAAGTCTGTGTGGATATGTTTTCATTTTTCTTGGGTATCTACCTAGGACTGGAATTGCTTCATCATATGTTAGCTGTGTTTAACCTTTTGAGAAACTGCAAGACTGTTTTCCAAAGTGACTGCACCATTTTATGCTCCCACCAGCAGTGTGTGTGTTCCGATTTTTCCACATTCTCTCTAAAACTTGTTATGTCTTTTTTTTTTTTTCCTATAGCCATCCTACTGGGTGTGTGGTGGTGAAACCTCCTTAAAACTATTTTGAAAGTATTTTAGTGATGCCGTTCAGCCCAGATGGATTCTGTGTGAGTGAGAGAGGAAAACAGCACCAGCCCCACACGTTTCCAAACATGAGCTGTAGGAGGACAGTGACTTTTTTCACCACTGTGCCCCCAGAGTCTAAAAAAAGGTGTAGCACATAGTAGGCATGGAAACATTTGTAGAATGAATGCCTAAATGAGGTCATGAAGAGTCTCCTGTGTGCTAGCATTGGTGTGGATGCAGAGGTACACAAGACATTGCCCTGCTCCCAAAGAGCTTAACTTTTTGAAGGAAATAGAATGGAATTATTCCTGAAAGGAAGTTACTGATGGAGAAGGGTACATGTTAAAGGGAAGTATACTCATTTCTAAGCCACTGAAGTGTAGATGATGAAAACCTGAGCTCTCTGATCTTAGCCTGATTTGTAAAGTCTGCCTTCCAGGAAGTGGTAGGGAAAAAAAAGTATCAGTCACTCAAACTACAGTGAGGGAGGTGGCCTTCCACATAATACCTGAAACCTCTCCAGGCAGTACAACATTGTCCATACCACCCTCTGTCTCTCAGTGTGACTGTGGGATCGGAATATAATATGATTCTTCTCCTTTTTTAAAAAAATTTTATTTTATTTATTTTTTTATACAGCATGTTCTTATTAGTCATCCATTTTATACACATCAGTGTATACATGTCAATCCCAATTGCCCAATTCATCACACCACCATCCCCAACCCCGCTGCTTTCCCCCCTTGGTGTCTATACGTTTGTTCTCTGCATCTGTGGCTCATTTTCTGCCCTGCAAACTGGTTCATCTGTACCATTTTCTAGGTTCCACATATATGTGTTAATATACAATATTTATTTTTCTCTTTCTGACTTACTTCACTCTGTATGACAGTCTCTAGATCCATCCACTTCTCAATAAATGACCGAATTTCATTCCTATTTATGGCTCAGTAATATTCCATTGTATATATGTACCATATCATCTTTATTCATTCGTCTGTCGATGGGCATTTAGGTTGCTTCCATGACCTGGCTATTGTAAATAGTGCTGCAGTAAACATTGGGGTGCATATGCCTTTTGAATTATGGTTTTCTCTGGGTATATGCCCGGTAGTGGGATTGCTGGATCATATGGTAATTCTATTTTTAGTTTTTTTAAGGAACCTCCATACTGTTCTCCATAGTGGCTATATCAACTTACATTCCCACCAACAGTGCAAGAGGGTTCCCTTTTCTCCACACCCTCTCCAGCATTTGTTGTTTGTAGATTTTCTGATGATGCCCATTCTAACTGGTGTGAGGTGATACCTCATTGTAGTTCTGATTTTCATTTCTCTAATAATTAGTGATGTTGAGCAGCTTTTCATGTGCTTCTTGGCCATCTGTATGTCTTCTTTGGAGAAATGTCTATTTAGGTCTTCTGCCCATTTTTGGATTGGGTTGTTTGTTTCTTTATTATTGAGCTGCATGAGCTGCTTATATATTTTGGAGATAATCCTTTGTCCGTTGATTCATTTGCAAATATTTTCTCCCATTCTGAGGGTTGTCTTTTCATCTTGTTTATGGTTTCCTTTGCTGTGCAAAAGCTTTGAAGTTTCATTAGGTCCCATTTCTTTATTTTTATTTCCATTACTCTAGGAGATGAATCAAAAATGATCTTGCTGTGATTTATGTCAAAGAGTGTTCTTCCTATTTTTTTCTCTAAGAGTTTTATAGTGTCTGGCCTTACATTTAGGTCTCTAATCCATTTTGAGTTTATTTTTGTGTATGGTGTTAGGGAGTGTTCTAATTTCATTCTTTTACATGTAGCTGTTCAGTTTTCCCAGCACCAATTATTGAAGAGACTGTCTTTTCTCCATTGTATATCCTTGCCTCCTTTGTCATAGATTAGTTGACCATAGGTGCATGGGTTTATCTCTGGGCTTTCTATCTTGTTCCATTGATCTATATTTCTCTTTTTGTGCCACTACCATATTGTCTTGATTACTGTAGCTTTGCAGTATAGTCTGAAGTCAGGGAGTCTTGTTCCTCCCACTCCATTTTTTTCCCTCAAGACTGCTTTGGCTATTCGGGGTCATTTGTGTCTCCATACAAATCTTACGATTTTCTGTTCTAGTTCCATAAAAAATGCCATTGGTAATTTGATAGGGATTGCATTGAATCTGTAGATTGCTTTGGGTAGTATAGTCATTTTCACAATATTGATTCTTCCAAT